>NC_141879.1:299805000-300111447 GCF_056163025.1 Triticum urartu
AAAAAATAGAGAGGAACTTTTCGGGACGAGACTCCGCCGCCACGAGGCGGAACCTTGGCGGATCCAATCTAGACCTCCGACAGAGCTGTTCTGCCGGGGAAAGTTCGCTCCCGGAGGGGGAAATCATCACCATCGTCATCACCAACTCTCCTCTCATCGGGAGAGGGCAATCTCCATCAACATCTTCACCAGCACCATCTCATCTCCAAACCCTAGTTCATCTCTTGTATCCAATTCTTGTCTCAAAGTCCGGGATTGGTGCTAGTAGGTTGCTAGTAGTGTTGATTACTCCTTGTAGTTGATGCTAGTTGGTTTAATTGGTGGAAGATAATATGTCCAGATCCTTTATGCATATTGTTACCCCTCTGATTATGAACATGAATATGCTTTATGAGTAATTACGTTCGTTCCTGAGGACAAGGGAGAAGTCTTGCTATGAGTAGTCATGTGAATTTGGTATTCGTTTGATATATTTTGATAAGATGTATGTTGTCTAGCCTCTAGTGGTGTTATGTGAACGTCGACTACATAACACTTCACCATTATTTGGGCCTTGAGTAAGGCATTGGGAAGTAATAAGTAGATGATGCGTTGCTAGAGTGACAGAAGCTTAAACCCTAGTTTATGCGTTGCTTCGTAAGGGGCTAATTTGGATCCATAGGTTTCATGCTATGGTTAGGTTTACCTTAATACTTTAGTTGTAGTTGCGGATGCTTGCAATAGAGGTTAATCATAAGTGGGATTCTTGTTCAAGTAAGAACAACAACCAAGCACCGGTCCACCCATATATCAAATTATCAAAGTATCGAACGTGAATTGTATGAACACGATGAAAACTAGCTTGATGATATTCCCATGTGTCCTCGGGAGCGCTTTTCCTATTATAAGAGTTTGTTACGGCTTGTCCTTTGCTACAAAAGGATTGGGCCACCTTGCTGCACTTTATTTACTTTTGTTACATGTTGCTCGTTACAATTTATCCCATCACAAAACTATCTGTTACCACTTATTTCAGTATTTAGAGAGAATACCTTGCTGAAAACCGCTTATCATTTCCTTCTGCTCCTCTTGGGTTGGACACTCTTACTTATCGAAAGGACTATGATAAATCCCCTATACTTGTGGGTCATCACATCCATCTTCTCCCATTGCACCTTGACAAGGGCGAAGGCCATCCGCGCACCCTCGATGTAGACTGACCGCTTGATGACGTCAAGCCGGGGGCAGGCATTGACCAGCTACTTCACGAGCCCAAAGTAACCGCTAGGTATGACTTCGGCAGGCTATAGCCGGATTATTAAATCCTTCATGGCTAGTTCGGCTACCCTATGCAGTTCGACAAGCTGTTTTAGCTGATCGCTAAAGTGCACCGGATGTTCTGGCGCAAGGTATTGCAACCAAAATAGCTTCTCCGTCGAGCTCCCCTCTTTGGCTCGGAAGAACTCTGCGGCATCGGCAACACTACGCGGTAAATCCGCAAATGCTCCTGGAGAACTCCAAATCTGGGTTAGTAAGAGATACCTCTTCTTCACATATTTGCTCTTCATAATGAAGGCCTTACCCACCACGATTTTTCTGGCCTCTTGGATTTCCTGGAGGGCGCCCTAGGCTTCAACCCGGGCATCTTGTGTGCTTTGGCGGGCCTTGGCAAGTTCAGACTCTTGATCCGCAATGTTGCGCTCCAAGGACATGTATTTCTTCATGGCGTCCTCGAGCTCCTGCTGGACCTCGCCGACCCTGGCCTCAAGCTTTTTGCGGTCGGTCTGTTCCTTTGCCACTCTCTCCTTGGCCTCAGCAAGCGCCTTCTTGAGGACCTCCACCTCGGTCGCCGCTCCTAACAAATATCATGGCACTGTGGTCAGCACAAATCATTCATCCTTTCTGGATATACAAAAGGTCATTGCATACCTTGCTTGTCTTCGAACTGCTTTTTTATACGGTCAAGCTCTTCCTCGGCCCGCCCCAGACTCTGCTTTAGTCCGGAGACCTCAGCAGCATGAGAGTTCGCAGCCAGCAACGACACCTGCTTATTCACATAAGACATATTTGGTTAGCCTCATGAAAAATTTACTTGATCCTCTGTCCGGCTTTTCTTTCTGAACACCGGACAGAATCTCAGGGGGTACTGTTGTCAGCGTTCTAGGAACGGGGGTTCCCAGACTTCCCTGCCCACGGCCCACGGTGTGGCTCTACGAGCAGGCCCATACGGCCCATCTTCACCAACAAGCATTCAAGACCCTCATGAGGGGCCGAGCCTCGTGAGGGTCCGAGCCTCGCGAGCCGGACAACGCAAGACCTCCTCGGGAGCGGCCTCACCGGGTTGGCTCGCGAGGGGTGGAGAGATTAAGGCAAGACAAACCTTGTGAGGTTCCAGTGATGTGAGCCATGATGACCAAGGCCAGGTGGGTGCCAGGCGGGCGCCAGCGTGCACAGTGTCCTTGATTCCACTTTGGAGCTAAGGAGGCAAGCACAGACGAAGAGTACCGAGGCATCAAGCAAAGGTTTCCATATCGGTGCAACAAGACCAAGACCAGCAGGACAGAGGTCATTGTGGAGCCCAAGACGGCGTCACCACCAGAGCCTTTGGCAGGCGAAGACTACTTTTGTCAAGATAAGTTATACTAGTTGTCCCCTTTCAAATTGGCCGTTGTTGGCTCCCTTCCCACTCAATATTTGGGGAGAGGACCAGGGCCTCTATAAATAGGACTAGCCACCACGTTAGAGGGGGATCCACCCTCACAACCACAAGTTGACCAAGCACAAGAGCACCTCTCCTCAGGAGGCTATTCTTCCCCTTGTACTGTTCACCCTGAACCCAAGAGGCAATCCACCACCACCACACCTGAGTAGGGTATTACACCACAACGATGGCCCGAACCAGTATAAATCTCGTGTCTCGTGTGTTGTGAGTTAGTGTTCCTAGCCTAGAGATCGCGAAGTGTTCGAGGGCTTGATCAGTGAGGGAGAGATCTTCGTGCGCACCCCAGTGTTCAAACCTTAAGGGTTTTGCCGGAACCCGAAATCTGACATTTGGCGCGCCAGGTAGGGGTGCGCCAGAGATTTCCTTCCGCCGATTCGCGCTCCACCAACTTCATGCCATTCTCCATGGCTAGCGCCCCCTTCCGGCTGGATCTGCGGGTGCCCACAGTGATGCTCGGGGGCTTCGAGCCCTTGCTCCCGCCCTGCGGCAGGTGCAGTGGCCACCCAAGTTCAAGTCGGAGATGCCACCGCGCTTCGACGGCGCGGCGGACCCGTCGGCTTTCCTACTGGCGTATGGGGAGGCCATCCTTATGGCCATGGGCAACGACAAGGTCATGGCCAACTAGCTTCCCATGTCCCTCACCGGCGCACCGCGCACCTAGCTGCTCAACCTCCCTAGATCCACGGTGGCGTCCTAGGAGGAGTTGCGTGGCCTCTTCGCTACACGCTACACGGTGACGGTGCGCCATGCGGTTGCAGCCCTCCTCGGCAAATCACAAGCACCACCCTCAGATCCTCACGTCAAAGCCATTCTTTCGCCAGATCGGTGCCACTTCCAAGCGCCCGGGGGCTCTGCAGGGCTGGGCCGCGCCCGAGGCCGACCTCATCTTCGACTCAGGGGATCATCCCGTCTCCACCGTCGGCTCGGGCGCGCTCCCAATGCTTTGCATGCCCACCAGCTGCCACATGTCCATCCCCAAGACGCTCATCAATGGCGGCGCTGGCCTCAATGTCCTCTTCGTCGAGGCCTTCAGCCTTCTTCATGTGCCGCTCGAGCGGCTCCGCCCTAGCAATCCTTTCTCAGGGGTTGGTGGAGGCTCCGCCCGCTCCCTGGGGCAGATACGCCTCCCCGTGACCTTCGGCACACGCGAAAACTACCGCACCGAGCTGGTCGACTTCGACATCGCCCACATCGGCCTCCCGTACAACGCCATCCTCGGGTGCCCAACCCTGGCTCAGTTCATGGCGGCAACCCATCCGGCGTACAACCTCATGAAGGTGCCCGGGAGCAAGAGTGTCCTCACGGTAGTTGGGGACACCAAGGAAGCCTTGATGACGCTCAAGCTCGCCCTCAAGACTGTCGCGACAGCACAACCCGCCAACGCGGATACCTCCAAGGCCAAGGGAGCCGCACCAACCAAGAAGAAACAGTTTTTCACTCAAGACAAGGCAAAAACCAAGCAAGTTCCAGTCGAGGAGGACGGGTCCTCGGGGGCAATCTTTACCATAGGCGCCAACCTTGAGCCTGATCAGGAGGAGGCGCTAGTGAAGTTCTTGTGCGCAAACAAGGAAGTGTTCACTTGGGAGCCTGATCAGCTGGTAGGGGTCCCAAGAGGGGTGCTAGAGCACCACCTAAAGGAGTGCCCCAACGTATGCCCCGTAAATCAGAAGGCGAGGCGGTAGTCCATGGAGAAGCAAGCTTTCATCATCCAAGAGACCCGCAAGTTGGAGGTTGCGGGTGTCATTCGTGAGGTTCGGTACCCCGAGTGGCTAGCAAACCCCGTCGTCGTGCCCAAGAAAGGCGAGAAGGAGCGAATGTGCATCGACTTCACCAGCCTCAACAAGGCCTACCCCCAAGATCCGTTCCCCTTCCACACATCGACCAGATCGTCGACTCCACTGCTGAGTGCGCCTTGCTATGCTTCCAGGATGCGTTCTAAGGATATCACCAGATCAAGATGGTGGTAGAAGATGTGGAGAAGACAACCTTCCTAATCCCGTGTGGGGTGTACTGCTACACTTGCATGCCTTTCGAGCTGCGCAACGCAGGCGCAACCTTCCAACGGCTCGTGCACATCGCCTTGGGTCGGCAGCTTGGGAGGAACTCTGAAGCCTACATCGACGACATCGTGGTGAAGTCTCGGGAGCGAGGACCTTGATCCAAGACCTCAAGGAGACCTTTCAAAGCCTCCGCCAAGTGGACTTGCGACTCAACATGGAGAAGTGCGTGTTTGGCGTCCCTTCTGGCAAGCTTCTGGGCTTCCTTGTGTCCCACAGGGGGATCGAGGCCAACCCGAAGAAGGTCAAGGCCATTGAAGACATGAGCCCACCGCAGACCCTCAAGGAAATGCAGAAGCTTGCTGGACGGGTGACTGCGTTGGGACGCTTCATTTCCAAGCCAGGAGAGCGCACCCTGCCCTTCTTCAAGCTAATGAAGAAGAAGGGTCCATTCGAGTGGACCCCGGAGGCCGACCGAGCACTTCAAGACCTCAAGAGATACCTGACCAGCCCTCCAGTGATGGTAGTGCCGCGACCTCTCGAGCCCCTAGTGCTTTACCTTGCCGCCACTCCCAACTCCGCCAGCGTGGCTCTAGTGGCAGTTCGGAAAGAACACCAAGCCAAGGGCGCATCGCACCGAGCTATGCCCCCAGCAGAGGCGACGCAAGACCAGGAGGGCGCCGCAAGGGCCGCAGCAGCGACAGCAGAGGATCAAGCTCAGCAGGACGACGCCCCTGAACCCGCAAAGGCCCCGACAAGCGATCAAGCGTTGGGGGATCCACCACCTCAGGAGGCACCCCAACTCCTGGAAGGCGCAAGCCTCATCAACGCACCTACCCTCCTCGGGAACCCAATATACTACATTAGCACGGTGTTGCGAGATGCAAGAGCACGGTACCCCATGCCTCAGAATTTCCTCATTGCGCTCCTGGTGGCCTCACGAAAGCTACGACACTACTTTCAAGGCCACCCCATCAAAGTCGTCTCAGCCTACCCACTGGAGAGGAAGCTCAGGAGCCCCAACTCCGCCGGGAGGGTCACCGTGTGGAACATCGAGCTACATGCATTCCAGTTGGAGTTCAGCACCACCAGGGTCATCAAGGGAGCAGCGCTCGCTGATTTCGTTGCAGAATGGACGGATGTCCCGGTGCTTGAGATAGGCCAGGACCAGTCCCTCTCACTGGGAAGTGAGGCGCCCGACGGCTGGGTCATGTATTTCGATGGTGCCTTTGTGCGCCAAGGCGCGGGGGATGGAGCAGTGCTCATCTCACCCACTCACGACAAGCTCTACTACGCCATGCAGCTCTGCTTTGAGCAGGGCGACAAGGTCTCCAACAACATTGCAGAGTATGAAGGCCTCATAGCCGGTCTAAAGGCTGCGGCGACACTGGGGGTGAAGTGTCTCACCATCAAGGGCGACTCGCAGCTCCTCATGAACTTCGCCAACAATGTATACGAGCCGAAGGACGAACATATGGAGGCATACCTCGTCGAGGTACGCAAGATGGAGAAGCAGTTCCTGGGCTTGGAGTTGCAGCACGTGCCCTAGGGAATCAACAAGGAAGCCGACGACATTGCCAGAAGGGCATCCAAGCAACAGCCCCAAGAGCCTGGCATCTTCGAGGAGCGGCTCTTCAAGCCATCGGTGACACCATCGCTTTCAAGGATAGCGTAGCCTCGGGAGGAGTTCCCATAGCCACCTGCCACGGGAGACCCAACCTGTGGCCCGACTCTGGGAGTGCGTCTACTCTTGGCGCTCGAGCCTCGGGAGGGATACTGGACCAAGGAATTCAAGGAATACCTGACGCAAGGGACGCTGCCAGAGAAGCAGGAAGGCACGGAGCATGTGGCCCGGCAAGCCACGACATATTGCATCCAGCATGGTGAGTTATATAGGAAGCGGCCAAATGACGTTTCATTGCATTGCATCTCCAGGGAACGGGGGAAAGAGCTGCTAGCCGACATACACGGCGGGGACTACGGGCACCACTCGTCACCACGAACCCTCATCGGCAAGGCATTCCGCAGCGGATTCTACTGGCCTACGGTGCTCAACGACGCAACTGAGCTAGTGAGGTCCTGCGAGGCCTGCCAATTCCATGCCAAGCAAATCCATCAGCCAGCTCAGGGCCTCTAGACCATTCCACTCAACATCCTAGGCCCGTTCCCTCGAGCGGCTTGGGGCTACCGATACCTCTATGTTGCCATCGACAAGTTTACCAAGTGGGCGGAGGTGGAAGTCGTCCGCACCATCCCAGCTGGCTCTGCGGTCAAGTTCATCAAGGGCCTCATGAGCCGTTTTGGGGTCCCCAACCGCATCATCACCGATAATGGCTCGCAGTTCACCAGTAATCTCTTCAAAACGTACTGCACTAACCTTGGAATGTAGATTTGCTACGCTTCAGTAGCGCACCCCCGGAGCAATGGCCAAGTTGAACGCGCCAACGCGGAGGTCCTGAGAAGTCTCAAGACCAGGACCTTCAAGAAAAAGCTCGAAGCCTGCGGCAGGGGCTGGCACGACGAGCTGCAGTCCGTGCTGTGGCCCACCCAGCACCTCCGGAAGTTCTACCAATGAAGAAAGGCCCAGCGCATGTGAAGAAAGGCCCAGCGCCTGTGAAGAAGGACCAATTCCTGTGAAGGTCTCTGCTCGTGACACTCTCATGTAATAATGAGTGGGGATGTACTCGTCCCGGAGTCTCAGGAGTGTAGACCTTGGTCCTCGGGGGCTCCCTCCGACGTCTTAGTGGCAGCACTTAGCTCCGCGCTGGTGAGAAGACATGAAGACTAGACTAGGTGCCGGACGCGGCTTTTCATTTGCTTTCCGAAGTTGGCTCCCCCTCTTTTAATTGAAATTTGCTTTCTGGTGTCTCTTGCTGGTCACGTCCTGTCGCTTTCTGCCTCTATTTCTGCCTTCATTTATCTGGTCGAGCTGTACTCTCTCGCGCGTCCCTCGCGAGGGGGCTAAACAGGTACCCTCGTGAGCTTCCTTCTTCTGTTTTTCGCGAGGGACCCTCGTTCGAGCCCACAAGTTGGCCCACCTCTCTCAATCCGTGCCCCACGGGTACCGTGATACGAAGCGCTCGGCCATGGCTAGTGGCGCCGATGACCAGGGCTTGGATCTCCTAAATTTTTTTTTGCAGTTCCTCCTTACTAGGTACCGAGAAACGTGCGTCTCGCAAGGCGGAAACCGCTCCAAGCGCGTCAAGCTAAGTTTTTCTTACGTGCCTATATGAAACATGAATGTTCCTAAGCGACATGGGAATGGCAAGCACAGCATAACAATTTGGAAATCATAGTTGTTGCACGCCCCCGGGGGACCCATATTTGTCTCTCTCGGTACAGGAAGGAAAAGAAGAATGAAACAAAAGCGACACGTGCCCCTATAGCGATCCGTGAGGGCGGGGTGTTGGCGCCCTCCTGAGCTCAGCCAGACCCCTCCTCGTGCTTCTTAGAGGCGCGACGAGGAGACGACCCACTGCCGCCTTCGAAGCGGGCGCGGCGGTGTGGCGACTGGTTGTAACCGCCGCTGCTGGATCTGTCGCTGGAGGAAGAGCCGCCGTAGCTGGACGAGACGTGGTTGGCCCCAAGGGCGGGTTCGCCCTCATCCTCATCATGACCATCACCAAGGTCGAGCACCTCCTCGCCGTCATTGACCTCGAGGCAGCACCCGGCGGGGCGACCATCTTCCCCAAACACCCTCACATAGAGGGTCGCGTCACCATCATACTTGAAATGGAGGGTGCGCAGCCTCCCAGGTCGCGCGCATGGGCAAACGTCTGCCAGCCGCGGGCCAGGGCTATGTTGCCCACGACGGAGACCTCAACCGCGACCCAGGAAGCCCTACTGCAGCAGCCATCCGCCTGTAGCCAGAGGCCGCCTAGACCTGAAGTCGACAGCTCGCCGACGAAGAAGCACGGGAGCTGAATCTAGTTGCCGGCCGGGTTCTCCGACCAGACGGCGAACTCCAACAGCACCTTCGCCGAGTGGAAGCGCGGCCGAGGAGGCCGCGCGACCACGGCATGTCTCCCTTCATCAACAGGACCGCCATGACCGGAGCGACCCCTGCCACGCGAAGCGGCACCGCCACGGCTGTGGGGGGCGCGGCGGGGGTCGCGGTGTGCTTGCGGGGATGGCCGCGTCCATGCTTGGGCACCTGAGAGTCGGGCCCCTCGCAAGGGGCCTTCCCCTTCTCCGGGGCGGAGAACCTCTTCGACGGCGCCACTGGTGTCGCAACTGGTGATGGAGCAAAGGGGGAGAAGCGAGCGGAATGGGAAGAGATGGGCGATGGGGGCTCTGCTCCCCTTCCCATTTAGAGTAGGAGAAAGCCAACCAACGCCCCCCATGATCATAGGTAATGATGGTTTTTCCTGGCACGCAGCAGGGACTCGTCAAATCAGGCAGTTGTCAAGGCAACATGGGGACGCGGAGATGCCCACGACCAATTAACCGCTACGCGTCGACCAAGGCCGCGGGTTATTTTGGCCCGCGGCACTCCGCACTTGCCCTTTGTCTTCGCCTCGAAGCCAAGCCCGAGCGCTCCTTGTGCCCGGGGGCTACCGTCGACAGTCCGAGAACGGGGGTCCCTAGACTTGCCAGTGTGCGGCCCACGGGGTGGCTCTGCAAGCGGGCCCGTACGGCCATCTTCACCAACAAGCATTCAAATCCCTCGCGAGTCGGACGATGCAAGACCTCCTCGGGAGCGGCCTCACCAGGCTGGCTCGTGAGGGGCGGCGAGATCAAGGCAAGACAAACTCGTGAGGTTCCAGTGACGTGAGCCATCACGACCAAGGCCAGGCGGGCGCCAGCGCGCAAAGTGTCCTTGTTTACACTTTGGTGCTAAGGAGGCAAGCATAGATGAAGAGTACTGAGGCGTCAAGCAAAGGTTTCCATATCTGTGCGACGAGACCAAGACCAGCAGGACGGCAAGACGGAGGTCATCGTGGAGACCAAGACGACGTCACCACCAGAGCCTTTGGCAGGCGAAGACTACTTTTGTCAGGATAAGCTGTGCTAGCTGTCCCCTTTCAAATTGGCCGTTGTTGGCTCCCTTCCCGCTCAATATTTGGGGAGAGGACCAGGGCCTCTATAAATAGGACAAGCCACCATGTTAGAGGGGGGTCCACCCTCACAATCACCAAGCACAAGAGCACCTCTCCTCAGGAGGCTGTTCTTCCCCTTGTATTATTCACCCTCAGCCCAAGAGGCAATCCACCACCACCACACTGGAGTTGGGTATTACACCACAATGGTGGCCCGAACCAGTATAAATCTCGTGTCTCGTGTGTTGTGAGTTAGTGTTCCTAGACTAGAGATCGCAAAGTGTTCGAGGGCTTGGTCAGTGAGGGAGAGATCTTCGCGCCCACCCCAGTGTTTGAACCATAAGGGTTTTGCCGGAACCCGAAATCCGACAACTTTCTATACAATGACATTCTTTTTATACAATTATGTCGCTTACCTCAAAGCCTGTTAGAAGGCTTGTGCAGGCTTCAGCCAGTCCGCTCTTTGCGGACTGAATCCTCTCAACCACCATACCCATGAGGGTACGGTGTTCCTCAACAATGGAAGCACTTCGCAGCGCTTTCAGTAGAGTATCCGGTGCCTTTGGATTGACAGAGGTCACCGGTGGAATCGATGCACCTCCTTCTTTCGAAGGTGGCTGCTTGCCGGATTGCGGAGCCATATAGGTCTCAGGGATCGTATTCGGCTGGGGGCCGAATTGGATATGACCCCCATCGCCAGTCTCCATGGGGATCTGCTCCCCCATGTGTCCGGCAGCCGAGGTATCATCCTCTGGCGCCACCGTGACGGCCTCCTGTACCTCCATCTGAGCCGGGAGGGTCCTTCGGGACAGCACTTCACCGTCCTCCGTAGTCTTGGGAGAGGAGGCCACGGGAAGGGACCCGCTGTCCATCACCTTCGGATCCAGCGAATTTCCTGAAGATGAGGATCGCTCGAGGTCGGAAAGAGCCGGACTGCAAGTGCATGATTTAACATGTTAAAATTATGAAGTAAAGAGAACTGGGTATTTGTGTGTGTCGTCGAGTACTTACGATTCAGCCAGGGGCTTATCCCTGGGGCGCAAGCCGGAGCTGCTATCATTCTCCCACGTGGAGTTGTCCGCGGCGGAGGCCTTCCCCTTCTTGGATGCCTCTGCCTCCAGATACATTGAGGCCGCCCTTTTCTTCCTTCCCCCCTCAAGGGGAGAATTGCTTTCCTCCTCTTCCTCGTCGTCGGTGGCGGGAGGGGAGTGGGTTTCGGCGTCTTCAGACGTCACATCCGAACTTCCCTTACGGCGGAGACCACCTCTGGTCCCCTTGGCCTTCTTATCCAGCGCTTGATAGTGCACCGGAACTAGCATCTTCGTTAGAAGCGGGATAGTTGGTTCTTCGGGCAGCGGAGCCGGACACCGAATCCGCTCCGCCTTCTTTATCCAGCCCTGAAAAAACAAATAGGGAAGCTTAGACATCTTCCTTGAGTAAGCAAGTAAAGGATACACCTTGAAATACAGAAAACTTACCGCACTAGCGGGATGAGCCAGGTCGTGTCCACGGTCCTCGGTCGTCGCCGGCCACGTCTCCGTGGCCTTGAAGAGCACCTTCCAGATATCTTCGTGCGTAGTGCCGAAGAACTGTTGCAAGTTCTGGTGCTTGGTCGGATCGAACTCCCATAAGTGGCAAGTCCAGCTTTGCACGGAAGGATCCGGCGAGCGAGCATCGCCTGGATAACATTGACAAGCTTGACGTTCTTGTCCACCATGCTCCTGATGCGCGTCTGAAGCACTGTCAGGTCGTCCGATGAAGACCAGTCCAGGCCCTTCTCTAGCCAGGAGGTGGGACGCATCGGGGCGCCGGACTGGAATTCAGGAGCCGCGGCCCAGGTCACATCGCGAGGCTCTGTGACGTAGAACCACTGTTGTTTCCACCCTTTGACAGTCTCCACGAAGGTACCTTTGGGTCATGTGACATTGGGAAGCTTGCTCACCATGGTGCCTCCACACTCTGCATGTTGGCCATCCACCAGCTTCGGCTTCATGTTGAAGATATTCAACCACAGTCTGAAGTGGGGTGGGATATGGAGGAAGACCTCGCACACGACAATAAATGCCGACATGTTGAGGAAGGAGTTGGGGGCCAGATCATGGAAATCCATCCCGTAGTAGAACATAAGTCCGTGGACGAATGGGTGGAGAGGAATCCCAACCCGCGGACGAAGTGGGGGATGAACATGACCCTCTCATGGGGCTCCGCAGTGGGGATGATCTGTCCCTTGGCCGGGATCCGGTGGGCGATTTCCTTGCCTAAGTACCCGGCCTCACGAAGCTTGGCGATGTCCTTCTCCTTGACAGAGGAAACCATCCACTTGCCTTGCTCTCTAGATCCGGACATGGCTAGAGTGCTTTTTTGAGTTGGAAAGGATGGAGGCTTGGGCGCTAGAGCTCGAGAATGGATGGGTAGAGAGAAGGAAGGCGTGGGTGAAAGAGGTGAATCCTTATCCATTTATAAAGGCAGTGAATATCAAGCGCCTCCCCACTCGCCTTAAAACTCGCCTATTCCCCAAGGGTCGTGCAGGCGGCGCGGTTGGATTACCCATGCCCGTATTGATGAGAATCACGCAATAAGGGGACGCGATCTCTTCTTTGATAAAGCGTGCCAATAAAACCAAATCTTGAAACATGGAGCGGGAGGCTAAAAAACGGTTCGAAATAATGACCGGGTTGTGATGAGATGGCACACTGAAAAAGTTGTCAGTGGATTGGACTCATAAAATATTATACTCTCTGCGCATGTGTGTGGTACTCGTTTTGCAGAGCCGGACACGTTTTCTGTGTTCGAAGGTTGTTTTGGAGTATTCGGAGGAGGAACCCGCCTTGCAATGCCGAAGACAATCTGCGCGCCGGACACCTCGTCATTGAAGCCTGGTTCAGGGGCTACGGAGGGAGTCCTGGATTAACGGGTCCTCGGACGTCCGACCTATGTGACATGGGCCAGACTAATGGGCTATGAATATACAAGAGAAAAGACTCTCTCTCGTGTCTGGATGGTACTCTCCTTGGCGTGGATGGCAAGCCTGGTGTTTGGATATGAAGATTCCTCTCTATGTAACTGACTTTGCACAACCCTAGCACCCTCCGGTGTCTATATAAAACGGAGGGTTTCGTCCGTAGAGGGGATCATAATCATAATCATACAGGCTAGACTTCCAGGGCTTTAGCCACAACAATCTCGTGGTAGATCAACTCTTGTAATCCTCATATTCATCAATATCAATCAAGCGGGACATAGGGTATTACCTCCATCAGGAGGGCTCGAACCTGGGTAAAACATCATGTCCCCTGCCTCCTATTACCATCAACCTTAGACGCACAGTTCGGGACCCCCTAGCCGACACCCCCCAGCCCTCCCCTGAACCGCCCCCACCGCCTGTGTTCATCCGCCCTTCCACCCCCACCCCTGCTCCCACCCGCATAGAGTTGTTTTCCTTCGGTGAGGCCCCACCACGCCAGGCCACGGCCCCCCACAACCACCATCCCCACCCGAGCCCCTTCCTTCCCACTGGCGAACTCTAGCGAGCTCTCAAAAATCGACTGACCCAATTTTCAAATTTAGTCTACTATCATTTCACTAGTGTGGAATATAAAAGGGGAAAAGCATAAGAATTGCTAGTGTTGAGCGTGCCGTGGCAGATCTAAAGGTGCAAACTGGACAAAGGCAACTTTGCAACCAATGTTTGCTTTCAACTAACAAGTAAGATGCTAAGTGATGGACAAGAAATCACAGTATAGCAGCGGCGATCTATTTTCTTGTTGCGATAAATAAGTTGAGCATATACGAAAGAGTACCGCCTCTGGTGCGGCGCCATGTATGCGTCTGCTGAGAATTTGACGGTGCTGCGGTAGCGATGGCTGTCGGTGGCGTGGAAGCAGATCTAGGATTGTAGACGGTTGCGACGGGGAAATATCCTGACGGGGTGGACGAGACAGTCGTAGGAGCGGCACCGGCAAGGTGGACGAAGGCGGGGATGAAGTGATAGGACGTGATGCAAGGATCCTGGTCCAGAGCCGTGGATGAGAGAGGTCGATCTCTTGTAATGGATGACAGCGTCGGGGTATCAGCTCTGGCATAGTGGAGGAGGACGGCGGTGGATGGGGTGGCGGACGGAGGAGGCTGGGGTGGAGGGTGTTTTGGCGCCCATGGAGTATGAATGGGGAAATGGAGGGAGAGAGGTAGGCGGGGAACCATGTCTTTGGGACGTGCTTGTCTAAAATGCGGGGAAGGATACCAACTTATCCCCCATTTAAAATTTCAAACATGACAGGAATATTGGGCTGCTAGGGATAGGACGGTAATCTTGCATACACCGAATATTTGCCGACGGAGATTTCGGCCGAGGAGAGTTTGTTTTGATGCCCACTGTGTGAGAGGCGATTTCGGCCGAGAAGACACTTTGCATTGGCACCCACCGTGTATGAATTTGGGTGAGAGGCGGTTATGTCACGTTTGAGTGAAATTACAAACCTGCCCCTATCAACACCTATTGAAATCGAGACAACATGTGTTGCATGTTAGGGACATGCAGTAATTTCCATCACCCATATTTTGGTTTTGGGGCGGTTAGTATGAGTTTCGCCGCTTCGTTCAAATTTTTGAGAAAAATCTTGCACATTTACCGTGCCAACTCAATTCCAATCCATTATGTATTCTTTTTTTTCGGGCAGGATCCTATTTCGATTCGAATAAAATTCTATATACATTATTTTTTTATATATGCTTTCAAAAGAACAAGAAAGAATTTTGCTCCTTTATGTATATAATATGATTTACAAATACAATGATCTCAAAATCATAAGGTTGAATTCAAAATTTTTAAACCAAATTATGTTCTACTCAAATGTATGGATCAGTAATATCTAGATATTAAATAACATAGATGCGTGTGAATTCATATGAGTATGCATGTTTGATAGATCAATTTTGGTTCAAGTATGAATTACATGTGTCATCATCTCGAATTCAAATATTTGAATCCCTTTTATGCTGACATTTTTATATATGCAACTAAATATTTGAATCTCCTTTGACGCCCATCTCTCTCGCGTGCTCCATCATGTATCTACGACTCTCTTTTCTCCAGCTCACCCGCATGCTCACTTCATGTTTCTCCTATTATCACAAACATGGTCTTTAGCCGTCTCCCTCAAGAAGTGTCACTCTCCCTATCATTAAACATTACATGGCTTTCATTATCTCTCACGTTTCTATCACTCTCTGGTATGACTAGGTACCTAAGCTTTCTTTTTCACCGCCACACACACACACACACTCTCACTCGCATTTCACTTTGTCTTTCTCTCTAGGGTTCTCTCACACACCCTATATCTTTCTAGATATGACTCCTACCACTAAAATTACCCTCTCCCGCACACACAACATTTGTTGGGGTCTCAATTTTGTGTTCATCTTAGTTATAAAACTGACATTATTCATTTGTTTACCGATCAGATAAACTCTCCCCCTCTCTCTCTCACACACACAACCCCTGCTTCCACCCCCATCCCGACTACCGTCTCTCTCTCTCTCACACACACACACAAAACTCCCACTTTCGCACCCCTAACTCGTATTTCTTGCACAAACCTTGACCGACCAACCTCCAGATAGGTTTATACATCCGCACGCTCTTGCTTCCACTATCTCGTACATGTCTCTTTGCGCTCCTTGTATCTATGTAGATTTTTCGTCCCTTCTTAAGACACGCCCTCTCGATCGTGCACTCACACACACTATCACCTCATTTTATGGTGATACCTCTCGCACACACACTCTTTGTGTCTTTGGTACACATGCACTCCATACACCTCTCTCCCTCTCTCTCTCTCTCACACACCACACACACACATGAGCTTTCTGCAACAATATACCACTTCTCGAATCTTGAAACCAACCACATTCCTCCCTTATCTCATCAAAACCGCCAAAGGAATATATTTTGAGTGAAACATAACATATTTTTAGTGATATACGTATTTCAAAACTAGACCATTTTCTATCAAATCGGAGAATATGTATTAATCTACTTTCAACGTGTTGCAACACATTGGCACATTGGCACATTGGCACATTGGGACACTAGACAAACGGTGTAGTACATGTATGAAGAGAAGAGGCGATGCACGCAGTCAGCCTCTCGATGTCTCGCACACACGAGAGTTACATAAAGGCACCGTAAACAAATAAATCCCAGGTGCATGATTGCTGCATGCGCGGGTACCGGGTACGTGGTGGAGCGCACCTCTGTAGGAACTGATGGTCGGGGACCACAGGTGAATGACCTGGAGGCGGTGGCTCGCCAGTTGATAACCCAGAAGTATAGGGGATCACACCAGTTTTCGAGGGTAGAGTATTCAACCCAAATTTTTTGATTCGACACAAGGGGAGCCAAAGAATATTCTCAAGTATTAGCAGCTGAGTTGTCAATTCAACCACACCTGGAAACTTAATATCTGCGGCGAAGTGTTTAGTAGCAAAGTAATATGATAGTAGTGGTAACGGTAGCAAAGTAATATTTTTGGGTTTTGTAGTGATTGTAATAATAACAACGGAAAAGCAAATAAGCGAAGAACAATATAGGAAAAGCTCATAGGCAATGGATCGGTGATGGTGAATTATGTCGGATGCGATCGATCATGTAACAGTCATGACATAGGGTGACACAAAACTAGCTCCAGTTCATCAATGTAATGTAGGCATGTATTCCGAATACAGTCATATGTGCTTATGGAAAAGAACTTGCATGACATCTTTTGTCCTACCCTCCCGTGGCAGCGGGGTCCTATTGGAAACTAAGGGATATTAAGGCCTCCTTTTAATAGAGTACCGGACCAAAGCATTAACACATAGTGAATACATGAACTCCTCAAACTACGGTCATCACCGGTAAGTATCCCGATTATTGTCACTTCGGGGTTAACGGATCATAACACATAATAGGTGACTATAGACTTGCAAGATAGGATCACGAACTCACATGTATTCATGAAAACATAATAGGTTCAGATCTGAAATCATGGCACTTGGGCCCTAGTGACAAGCATTAAGCATAGCAAAGTCATAGCAACATCAATCTCAGAACATAGTGGATACTAGGGATCAAACCCTAACAAAACTAACTCGATTACATGATAAATCTCATCCAACCCATGACCGTCTAGCAAGCCTACGATGGAATTACTCACGCACGGCGGTGAGCATCATGAAATTGGTGGTGGAGGAAGGTTGGTGATGATGATGGTGATCGATTCCCCTCTCCAGAGCCCCAAATGGACTCCAGATCAGCCCTCCTAAGAGAGTTTAGCGCTTGGCGGCGGCTCCGTATCGTAAAACGCGATGAATCCTTCTCTCTGATTTTTTTTCTCCCCGAACACGAATATATGGAGTTGGAGTTCAGGTCGGTGGAGCGTCTGGGGTCCCTCGAGGCAGGGGCACGCCCCCCACCCTCGGGGACAGAGTGTGGGCCCCCTGACATGGATCTTTTCACCAGTATTTTTTATATATTCCAAAAATAATCTCCATTGATTTTTAGGTCATTCCTAGAACTTTTATTTCTGCACAAAAATAATACCATGTCAATTCTTCTGAAAACAGCGTCAGTCCGGGTTAGTTTCATTCAAATCATGCAAGTTAGAGTCCAAAACAAGGGCAAAAGTGTTTGGAAAAGTAGATACGACGGAGACGTATCACCAGTCGCCACTGATCAAATTTCCATGTTTAAAAAATCATTTTTAGGGGGGGGGTAAGAATTCCGATTTCCAATGGCGCGTTACACAATTCTTTTAGAACGATTGGTATGGAGCGAAAAACGGAATTGATCACTACTACCTCTATCCTAGTTTACTAGTCCTCGTCGTATTTTGGGTCAAAGTTTGTCCATAAATTTAACTTGCAAAATGTGAATGCAAGATGAGGTTATCTTATCTCTACTCTTTATCTCTACTTCTCTCTTCTCTTATCTTCCCTCTTTTTTTCTCTACTCTTATAAAAAATAGAGTTGGGGATGATGGTGTGCCTGCCATCCTGCAATATAGGCCATCCGATTTATATCTGATGGATAGGAAGAAACTATGGCAATTTTGCAAAAAGATGCCCACACCCCTCTCCACATTTCCAAATAACACCTTCCCTCATTCTTCCTTTTCTCTTGCAAGATAAACTACTCATACAAATGCATCTTGATGTTCCGTGCAACGCACAGGCATCTTGCTAGTAAACTTCTCAATCTCAAGGCCAAGGAGCAATGTGAACCTATGATAGAGCCAATCGGATGGTTGAGAACACTACAATTCGTAGCTACATATGCGTGTGTGAGAGAGGACGAGTGCATGCGTGCACCTCTTCTCGTCATCTACAATGTACTAAACGCAGAGTACAAGTGTATGTGGGTGGCATCGACGTAGAGAGCTAGAGAAGGTGCGTGCGAGAAGTCCCGAGAGACTAGGTGTGTGCATGGGAAAGAGGGAGAGAGATGATATGTCTACGTTCTTCTGGAAGCATCAGCATGTCAGTGTGATCAATCCACGCAAGAAGCTGGCGAACAACCCCTCCACATGTGCCACGTGGCTACATTGAGCTCCCCCATCATTTTATCCAAAACTATATCTCTACTCCTATAAAAGACTCAGTTTGTGATGATGGTGTGTCTGCCATCCGTCATTTCTGACCATTAGATCTGCATCTAATGGCTGTGAGGTAAGTTGTGGAATTTTTTCAACAAATGGCCCACTTCTCTGCTCCAATTTGCAGAAAACCCCTTATTATCTTATAAGCAACCACATCCCTCCCTCACCTCATCAAAACAGCCTAACAAATGTATTTTGAGTCAAAAGTAATATATTTTTAGTGGTATATATGCATATGAAAACACGAGTGTTTTCTTTCAAGTTTATGAACAAGTACTATTCTGCTTTGGAGCCGTTGCAACGCACGGGTACATTGCTAGTTTTTCTCTTTAAAAAAACTGAGTTGGTGATGATGGTGTGCCTGTAATCCTGCAATATAGACCATCTGAACTATATATCA
The DNA here is from genome assembly GCF_056163025.1 of Triticum urartu. NCBI lineage: Eukaryota > Viridiplantae > Streptophyta > Magnoliopsida > Poales > Poaceae > Triticum > Triticum urartu. The sequence continues at coordinate 299,823,771 of NC_141879.1, forward strand.
CAGATAGAAATCAAACTATGCCAATTCTATAAAAAGATACCCGCACCTCTCTCTACATTTGCATATAAGGCCTTCCGTCCTTCATTCTTATCTCCCACAACCTCACTATTGAGCAATTAAAAAAGGAAGCCTATGTAACAATCTGGCATGGTGGTCGCTGCCGGAGTCATCCATCCCGATGACTCCGCTCAGTTTGACCACCTACCACCACCACGCCCCACTCCTCCTCACCTTATCTCTCTTCTTTCTTGTCTCCCCCACTCCGCTCAGTCCAAGGTGTTGGGACAGAAAGCACCGTCGACGTGCTTGTGGAGGTCATTGTCGGAGAGGATCTTCATGAGAAGTGTACGCGCTAAGTTATGTCAACCTGCAGATGTCATTCGTGTTTACACATGAGATTAGTCCCGTGTGGGTCAATCATAATAGATATTTTGTAAAATAAATGAATCTTAGTGTTTCGTGCAATCCATGGGCATCTTGCTACAATAGTAGTAGTACTGAAACAAAAAAGGACCAGAGGGAGTAATTGCTCTCACACTATGCCAGAGCAGACCCGACCTCACACTGGCACAGACATTGAACCGGCGCGCCGTCCAAGGGAGCCCCACTCGCTGCACGCCAGGCTGAACATGCCTCCTCATCGCATTTAATGGGCTTTAGACTACCCCGCTTACTAATGACCCTCAAGTATACGGGATCTATCGTAGTCCTTTCGATAAGTAAGAGTGTTGAACCCAACGAGGAGCGGAAGGAAATGACAAGCAGTTTTCAGCAAGGTATTCTCTATAAGGACTGAAATTATCTGTAACAGATAGTTGTGTGATAAGATAATTCGTAACGAGTAACAAGTAACAAAAGTAACTAGGGTGCAGAAAGGTGGACCAATCCTTTTTGTAGCAAGGGACAAGCCTGGACGAACTCTTATATAAAGCAAAGCGCTCCCGAGGACACATGAGAACTACTGTCAAGCTAGTTTTCATCATGCTCATATGATTCGTGTTCGTTACTTTGATAATTTGATATGCTGGTGGACCGGTGCTTGGGTGCTATCCTTCCTTGGACAAGCCTCCCACGTATGATTAACCCCTCTCGCAAGCATCTGCAACTACGAAAGAAGAATTAAGATAATTCTAACCATAGCATCAAACATATGGTTCCAAATCAGCCCCTTACGAAGCAACGCATAAACTAGGGTTTAAGCTTCTATCACTCTAGAAACCCATCATGTACTCCCTCTGTTCCTAAATATTTGTCTTTCTAGAGATTTCAACAAGTGACTACATATGGAGCAAAATGTGTGAATCTACATTCTAAAATATGTATATATACATCCGTATGTGGTAGTTCATTTGAAATCCCTAAAAAGAAAAATATTTAGGAACGGAGGGAGTACTTATTACTTCCCAATGGCTTCCCCTAGGCCCAAATCATGGTGAAGTGTCATGTAGTCAACATACACATAACACCACTAGAGGAGAGACAACATACATCTCATCAAAATATCGAACGAATACCAAATTCACATGATTACTTATAACAAGACTTCTCCCATGTCCTCCGGAACAAACGTAACTACTTACAAAGCATATTCATGTTCATAATCAGAGAAGTAAAAATTATCATTAAGGATCTGAACATATGATCTTCCACTGAATAAACCAACTAGCATGAACTACAAGGAGTAATCAACAATACTTGCAACCCACAGGTACCAATCTGAGGTTTTGAGACAAATATCGGATACAAGAGATGAACTAGGGTTTGAGAGGAGATGGTGCTGGTGAAGATGTTGATGGAAATTGACCCCCTCTCAATGAGAGGATCGTTGGTGATGACGATGGCGATGATTTCCACCTCCGGGAGAGAACTTCCCCAGGAAGAACAGCTCCGCCAGAGCCCTAGATTGGTTCTGCCCAATTTCTGCCTCGAGATGGCGGGGCTTCGTCCCAAAAGCTTCCTCTTGATTTTTTTCAGGCAAAAAACCCGTCATACAGCAAAAGATGGGAACCTGGGGCCTGCCATTTAGCCGGCAAGGCGGGGGGCACGCCTAGGGGTTAGGGCGCGCCCCACCTTTGTGGCTGGCTGGTGGGTCCCCTCAGGTGCTTTCTTTGCCCAATATTTTTTATATATTCCAGAATAATCCTCCATGAAGTTTCAAGACGTTTGGAGTTGTGTAGAATAGGTCTCTCAAATTTTCTCCTTTTCCAGTCCAGAATTCAAGCTGCCGGCATTCTCCCTCTTCATGTAAACCTTGTAAAATAAGGGAGAAAAGGCATAAGTATTATACCATAAGTAGGCCTCAGCGTTTCTTCCGAGCTGCCGCTGCAAGGTGATGTGCATCAGTCGCTGGAAGGTCGCTCATGCGTAGCGCAGTCTGAATGGCATGCAAGTGTAGTAGTATACCCCGCATGGGGTCAAGAAAGCCGTTTCTCCACATCTTCCACCGCCATCTTGATCTGGTGGTAGCGTAAGAACACATCCAGGAAACATAGCAGATCACACTCGATGGTGGAGTCGACAATCTAGTCAATGCGCGGCAGCGGGAATGTGTCTTGCGGGCAAGCCTTGTTGAGGTTGGTGAAGTCGACACACATGCGCTCCTTCCCTCCTTTCTTCGGCACGACGACCGGGTTCGCCAGCCACTCTGGGTACCGGACCTCGCGAATGACACCCGCTACCTCCAGCTTGCGGGTTTCCTGAACGATCAAGGATTGCTTCTCCGTCGACTGTCGCCTCGCCTTCTGCTTCACAGGGCGCACGTTGGGGCATACCCTCAGATGATGCTCGATCACTCCTCTCAGAACCCCAACCAGCTGCTTGGGTTCCCAGGCGAATACTTCCTTGTTCTCCCACAAGGAGTCCACCAACCCCTTTTCTTGATATGGGGCGAGGTCGGCGCCTATAGTAAAGGTGGCGCCAGAGGCCCCATCCACGTCGACTAGTATCTGATTCGTCTTGGCTTGACCTTGAGTGAACAACTGCTTCTTCTTGGTCGGCGCAGCCCCCTTGGTCCTGGGCACAGCCTTGGCGGCCGGACAAGCTACCACCGTTGCCGTGAAGGAGAGTTTTAGGGACGCCAAGGCTTCCTTGGTGTCTCCGGCTATGGTGAGTATGCCCTTACTCCCTGGAATCTTCATGAGGTTGTAGGCACGATGAGTATCCGCCATGAATTGGGCTAGCGCCGGGTACCCGAGGATGGCATTGTACGGTAAGTCGATGCGGGCGATGTCGAAGTCGACTAGCTCGATGCGGTAGTTGTCGCGTGTGCTGAAGGTCACGAGGAGACGGATCTGCCCCAGGGGGGTGGAGGAGCTGCCGCCGACCCCGGAGAAGGGCTTGCTGGGGCGGAGCCGCTCAAGCGGTACGTGAAGGAGGATAAAAGCCTCCACGGAAAGCATGTTGAGGCCAGCTCCACCATTGGTGAGGGTCTTGGTAACGGCTATGCTGCAGATGGTGGGCGTGCAAAGCATCGGGAGCGCGCCCGAACCGATGGTAGTGACTGGGTGATCCCCCGAGTCGAAGGTTAGGTCGGCCTTGGGCGCCGCCCAACCTGGGGGAGCCCCCTGCCGCATGGAGGCGGCGCTGATCTGGCGAAAGAACGGCTTGGCGTGACGGTCTAAGGGCGGTGCCTGCGAGCCACCAAGGAGAACCACGACGACGGGGGGTACTGGTCCCCCGAAGCGTGTGATGAAGAGGTCGCGCAGCTCCTCCCAGGAGGCCACAGAAGATTTCGGCAGATGGAGGACCCAAGCGTCCGGCACGCCAGTGAGGGCCATTGGCAGCCAGTTGGCCATGACTTTACCGTCGCCCCCAGCTTCTAGGACGGCCTCCTCGTGCGCCAGCAAGAAGGCTGCCGGATCCGGCGCACCATCGTAACGGGGCAGCAGCTCCGGCTTGAACTTGTGTGGCCACCACATCGGTATCAAGGCGGGGGTGAAGGCCCGGAGCCCCACGGCACTGCGGAGCACCCCCGTCGATGCAGTCCAAGAAGCGATGGCTTCCATGAGAGCCGGTCAGAGAGGCGACGCCGTCGGGGGGGGGGGGGCAAAGCTTTGGCGCACCCCTACCTGGCAAAGCCCTTGAGGTTCGAACACTGGGGTGCGCACGAAGATCTCTTCCCCTCTCTAGCTCGCACACACTATGATCTCACGGCCTAGCTCGATGAACCCAAAGAACTAGAGACACAAGAGTTTATACTGGTTTGGGCCACCAATGTGGTGTAATACCCTACTCCAGTGTGGTGTGGTGGATTGCCTCTTGGGCTGAGGATGAACAGTTACAAGGGAAGAACAACCTCCTGAGGAAAGGTGTTCTTGTGCTTGGTGAACCTGTGTGGTTGTCGATGGTCTCTCTCTCTCTCTCTAGATGAGCATATCTTATCCTCTCCCTTTCTATGGTGGTGGCTAGTCCTATATATAGAGGCCCGGGTCCTCTTCCCAAATATTTGGCAGGAAGGGATCCCACAACGGCCAATTTGAAGGGGGGACAACTAGTACAAGCTATCCTGACAAAAGATGGTCTTCGCCTGCCAAAGGCTCTGGTGGTGGCGCCGTCTTGGGCTCCACGGTGACCTTTGTCCTATCGTCCTACTGGTCTTGGTCTTATTGCACAGATATGGAAACCTTTGCCTCATGCCTCAGGACTCCTCGCATGCGCTTTCCCCTTTAGCACCAAAGAGGAAATGAGGACACTTCGCGTGTCGGTGCCCGCATGTCGCCCGCCTAGCTCCAGTCGTCATGGCTTGCGTCACACAAACCTCGCGAGGTGTCCCTTGCCTTGATCTCTCCGCCCTTCATGAGCCCGCCTGGCGAGGCAGCTCCTGAGGAGGTCTTGCGTCATCCGCCTCACGAGGCTTGGCCCCTCGTGAGGGTCTTGAGTGTTTGCTGGTGAAAATGGGCCGTACAGGGCCGCTAGTGGAGCCATGTTGTGGGTCGCAGGCAAGCAAGTCTGGGGGCCCTCGTTCCCAGAAGGCCTACAGTAGCCCCCGGGCCCAAGGCACGCTCGGACTTGGTTCGAGGTGAAGCCAAAGGGCAACTGTGGAGCGCCGCGGGCCCCAACAGCCTACAGCCCTGCTTGACGCGTGGCGATCGATTAGATATGGGCGTCTCCGCTTCCCCACGCCACCTCGGCAACTGCTCGACTAGACGAGTCCTTGCTTTGCTTCTCCCGCTCCTTCTTCTTCCTTGCTTCACTGCCGGCAGCGACACCCATGGCGCCTACGAAGAGGCTCCCGACTGCATAGAAGGGGAAGGCTCGCCAGGAGGGGCCCGGTTCACCGCCACCCAAGAGGGGGCGCAGCCATCCTCGCAAGCACACCATGACCCCCACCGTGGACCCTCGTGGCCGTGGTGGCACCTCTTCGCGTGGTGGTGGTCGCCCGAGTCGTGGGAGCCCCGTCGATGAAGGGAGGCGCGCCGTGGTTGCGAGGCCGCCCAGGCCGCACTTCCACTCCGCGGAGGTGCTGCCGGAGTTCGTCGTGTGGTCGGAGAACCCGGCCGGCACTTGGCTTCAGGTCCCGTGCTTCTTTGCTGGCAAGCTGCCAGCCATAGGTCCAGGTGGTCTCTGGCTGCAGGCGGATGGCTGCTGCAGCAAGGCTTCATGGGTCGCGGTCAAAGTCTCCGCCACAGGCAATGTAGCCCTGACCCAAGGCTGGCAGATGTTTGCCTGTGCGCGCAGCCTGGGCCAGCGGTGCCCCCTCCACTTCAAGTACGATGGCAACATGACCCTCTATGTGAAGGTGTTCGGGGAAGATGGCCGCAGCGTCGGGTGTTGCCCCGAGGATAGCGATGGCGGTGAGGTGCTCGGCCTCGGCGACGGCCGCTACGAGAGTGAAGGCGGGCGCGGCCTCGGTGCCGGCCATGGCTCGTCCAGCTACGGCGACTCTTCTTCCGGCGACAGCTCTAGCAGCGGCAGCTACGACCAGCCGCCGCGCCCACTTCGATGGTGGCAGCGGGTCGTCTCGTCGCCGCACTTCAGTGAAGCGCGAGGAGGGGTCTGGCTGAGCTTAGGAGAGCACCACGGGCCCGTCCTCGCGACCTGTCGTGGGAGTGTGTTCCGCTTTGTTTTGTTCTTCCTTTCCTTCCTACATTAAGAGAGAGACAAGAATGGGCCCCGCTGGGGCATGCAACAACTATGATTTCCAAGTGGTTGTGCTATGTTTATCGCTCTTGTGCTGTGTTAAAGTGTCAACGTTTTATGTATGCGCGTAGGAATAACTTAGCTTGATGCGCTTGAGGTAGTTTCCGCCTCGCAAGGTGCACGTTTCCCAATGCCTGGCGAAGCCTCCTCTGCTCGTAAGGCATCTGGAAGCTGCGAAAATTCGTTAGAGAATTCTTATTCTTCCGAATCCTGATCACAGGCACTGCCGTCCATGACCCAGTGCTTCGCATCGCGGTACTCGGGGGGCACGAAACGAGATGGGTGCGCCAGCTTGCGAACTCGAGCGAGGGTGCCTTGTGAAAAACAGGCAAACGAAAACGCTCACGAGGGCACCTGTCCAGCCCCCTCGTGAGGCAAGCGACGGAGAGTACGGGTCAAAATACGAGGAACCGTGGGCAGGAGAGGAGGCAAAAAGGTAATGGAACCAGGCCAGCAAGGAACACTAGAAAGAAAATTCTCACGAAAAAGGGGAAAACCAACTGCGGAAAGCAAATGAAAAGCCACGTCCGGCAACTAGTCTAGTCTTCTTGTCTTCTCACCAGCGCGGAGATAAGTGCTGCCACTAAGACATGGGAGGGAGCCCCCAAGGCCCGAGGGCAGCACTCCTGAGACTCCGGGGCATGTACAGCCCCACTCATTATTACGTGACAGTGTCATGAGCGGAGATCTTCACACGCACTGGGCCTTGCTTCACAGGCACCGGGCCTTGCTTCATGGGTAGAATCTCCGGAGGTGCTGGATTTTCTAGGTGTTCCTGATGGGGATCCCGTCCTGCGTCTCTGGGCATGCAGCGCCAGGCCTTGACACGTGGGCGACCCGAAACGGGCCCTCCCACATGGGTGAGATCTTGCGCAACCTTTCCCTGGAGAGCACCTGCCTCAGGACAAGATCACCCACCTCGAGCATCCTGGAGCAGACGCTGCGGCAGTGGTACCGCCGCAGGGCCTGGTGGCACCTCGCAGCTCAGAGTGAGGCTTCACGGCGGTGTTCCTCCCCCAGCACGAGGTCCATCCCCGCATGGCGTCCTGTTTCGTTTCAGCAAACGCCAGGACCCGCGCGGAGCGATGCCTGACCTCGTGTGGGAGAACCGCTTCTGCTCCGTAGACGAGGAAGAACGGGGTCTCGCCTGTCGGCCTGGTGGCGGTGGTGCGGATGGACCATAGCACGGACTGGAACTCGTCGTGCCAGCCCCTGCCGTAGGCCTCGAGCTTCTTCTTGAAGGTCCTCGTCTTGAGACCCCTCAGGACTTCGTCATTGGCGCGTTCGGCCTGGCCATTGCTCCTGGGGTGCACCACAGATGCGTAGCAGATCTGCGTTCCAAGGTTAGTACAATATGTTTTGAAGAGATTGCTAGTGAACTGTGAGCCGTTGTCGGTGATTATGAGATTAGGGACCCCAAATCTGCTTACAACGCCCTTGATGAACTTGACTGCTGACCCAGCTGGGATGGTGCGGATGGCTTCCACTTCTGCCCACTTGGTGAATTTGTCGATGGCGACGTAGAGGTAGCGGTAACCTCCAGGTGCTCGAGGGAATGGGCGCAGGATATCCAGTCCCCAGACCGCGAACGGCCATGAGAGCGGGATAGTATGGAGGACCTGAGCCGGCTGGTGGATCTGCTTGGTGTGGAATTGGCAGGCCTCGCAGGATTTCACCAGCTCGGCCGTGTCATTCAGTGTCGTGGGCCGGTAGAACCCGATGCGGAAAGCCTTGCCGACCAGGGTGCGTGACGACAAGTGATGCCCGTAGTCCCCGCCATGTATGTCAGCCCGCAACTCATTCCCTTGTTCCCTGGAAATGCATCATAGAGAAACATCATTTGGCCACTTCCTGTATAGCTCATCGTCCTGGATGTAGTATGTCGTAGCCTGCCGGGCCACACGCTATGTGTCTTCCTCCTTCTCCGGCAACGTGCCTTGCATCAGGTATGCTGTGAACTCCTCGATCCAGCACCCCTCCTAAGGCTCGAGTGCTAAGAGGAGGTGCGCTCCTGAGGCCGCAGGCGGGGGCTCCCGAGGCTGGTGGCTGGGGGAGCTCCACCTGAGGTGGCGCTAGCTCCGCGGGCGAAGGTGCTGCCAAGGGCTTGAATAGCCGCTGCCCGAAGACGCCAGGCTCCTGGGTAGCCGCTTGGATGCTCTTTTGGCGATGCCGTCAGCCTCTTTGTTGGTGCCATGAGGCACATGCTGTAGCTCTAGGCCTAGGAACTGCTTGTCCATTTTGCGTACCTCCGCGAGGTATGCCTCCATGTGCTCATCCTTTGGATCGTACACCTTCACTACAAAAAAAAGACACATCCGTGACATTTTGGGCCGAATGAATTTTTTTCTGTCATACATATGACACTTCTATGACGATAATTGTGACAAAACCTGGTATCATCATAGATGTGGTGGGCTCCTACTTCTACGAAAAAAATCATGACAGAAAATGGGCTTTTCGTCCTAGGCGGGCCGGAGACGCAGCTGCATGACATTCTTTGGGCCGTCCATGACGGAAAAAAACCATGGTAGAAGCGAGGGCGAGGAAAATTTCGAGGAGTTCCCGGTTATGGTGGGAGGTCGGGGCTGAGCGATGCGCATTTCTCTCGTACATGTACGCGCGTGTGTGCGAGGTGTTGGCTCTAACTGAACCCGAGCGAGGCGTTGGGCTCTAACTGAACCCAAGCGATTGCACTACAGGCTACGCGTTACTAAACCCGAGCGATCGATCGATGGCTGTTAACTGAACCCGATCGAGCGATTCCTTCACTACTGCTGCTAACTGAAGCCGATCGATGCTGCCTCTGGATGAACAGTGAGCGTTGCGGGAGGGGTTGGATGAACAGTTCCCGGTGGGGGTGGATGAACAGGACCCCATGGTGTTGCCTCTGGATGAACAGGACCCCGATCGATCGAGCCGGTTGGGGCTGGATGAACAGGACCCCGTGGAGGGCTGGATGAACAGGACCACCCTGTGGAGGGCAGGATGAACAGTAGACAGTGGAGGGCAGGATGAACAGTAGCCCGTGGAGGGGTGGTTGCACAGGAGCCCGTGGAGAGAGCTGGTTGAACAGTAGCCGGTGGAGTAGCACGCGGTGGAGGCTGGATGAACAGGAGCCCGTGGATGAACAGTCGCAGGTGGAGGCTGGAGGAGGTCGACGGTGGATGAATAGTAGCTCGTGGAGGCTGGAGGGGGTTGACGGTGGAGATGAACAGTATCCCGTGGAGTCCCGTTTTGCGGTACGCCACACCCCTCGTGATGAAAAGGACCCCCGTTTCGACCGTAGCGCTCCAACACAAGTCTGTTTCCTCCGTTTTGCGGTACGCCACACCCCTCCCGATCAACAGGACCCCCGTTTCGACCGTAGGAGGTCCGTTTCCTCCGTTTTGCGGTACGCCACACCCCTCCTGATGAACAGGATCCCGCTTCGAACGTGCCCGGTCGAACACAAGGTCGTTTCCTCCGTTCCGCGGTACGGCAGGCCTCGTTTCCATCGCCTGTTCCGTCCAAGCCCTCCCGATGAACACGACGCATTCCGTTGCCTCCCGATGAACACGACGCACTCCATTGCCTCCCCATGAACACGACGCATTCCGTTGCCTCCCCATGAACACAACGCATTCCGTTGCCTCCCCATGAACACGACGATGACGCTGTTTCTTCGTTCCGACCCAGCCATGTACACGAGCCCTGGCCGTACGTATGCGCGAGTAGGTGTTCGAGACCCCGCCCGTATGTACACATATGTGGCCGTATTTTCTTTCTTGCACCCTGTCTGCCTCTACTACGACACGTGCGCGCCTCTACATCGACCAGTATATATGTACGTGCACGTTCGCGACCAGAATGACAATGCTACGTACGCTACGACAAGGTGGGTCCCGACTGTCAGGCACTTCCTTGCGTGCGAAGATGTAGCTGGTGGGTCCCAGCAGTCAGGGGGGCGAAATACGGTGGCCCGTCCGGTGGGTCCCGCTGTCAGGTGGAGGAATAATTATTTTTCATGTAATAAGGAGGCACTTCCTTGCTACGGCCGTGGACCCAGCTGTCAGCCTCTCCACGTACAGTCCACGTCCGATGGAAGCCGTTCCTTGACCATGTTGACCACGCCGCGCCAAGAGCACTAGGGCGGTGGACGACGACGAGGCCTAGGAAGGGGACAGCATGGAGCCGGGGAAGACGCGGCAGTGGATGCCCACGTGTAGAGGAGTACGAGGGTTCACTGGTTTGCTACAGTGTGAGGCTGTCGTCGCCGCAGAATAACAGGGGGTGTGGGTGAGTAGAGGGATGGCCTGGCCACCGGTGGGAGTGGTAGGGGGCGGTGAGGCATCCGCCGCATCGCAGCCGGCCACGGGAGGCAGGAGCATGAGGCACGACCGACGCTGGTTTGGGCGGCTGGAGCAAGAAGACCAGAGGTTGAAGAAGCACTACGGCCGTTGGATGGACATCGTACGGTCACTGGAGCTAGAATCGTGCATATTGACTAAGTTGACAAAGCCCTCCGTCCCCGTCAACTTAGTAGGCCCACAAGTCAGCCTGCCACTATACTGGGTCCCAGCTAACAGGGGGAGTATTCATTTTTTTGTGCATAATAAGGAGGCACTTCCTTGCGTGCGAAGATATAGTTGGTGGGTCCGATCTGTCAGCGGCGGTAATGTTTTTTTTCGCGAAATACTGAGGCCCTTTCGGTGGGTCCCTGATGTCAGGTGGAGGAATCATTATTTTGGGCGTACTAAGGAGGCATTTCCTTGTGTGCGGTCGGGGACCCAGCTGTCAGCCTCTCCACGTAAAGTCCACTTCAGATGCATGTCGGTCGTAGACCACGTTGACCAGGCCGCGCCGAGAGCACCAGGGCGGTGGACGACGATGAGGCCTAGGAAGGGACTGACACGGAGGCAGGGAAGACTCGGCAGTTGTTTCCCAAGCGGAGGGGAGTATGACTGTACGAGGGTTTACTGGTTCGTCTGCCGTCGCCGGAGAATAACAGCAGGTGTGGGTGAGTAGAGGGATGGCTAGGCCAGCGATGGGAGTACGGTGGGGCGGTGAGGCCTACGCGGCAGCAGAGCCGGCCGCCGGGAGGAGGGAGCAGGCACTCCCGCCGGCGCCTATTTGAGCGGCTAGAGCAGGAAGAGCAGAGATTGAAGAAGCACGACGGCCGTTGGATGGCCATCCAACAGTCACTGCTTGTGCGTCAACCTTTTTCTAGGAAAGCCTCAAATCTGTGGAAAACAGCATACAACCCATCTGCCATTATTTCTAATAATTTACAGCCCATTTGCTAATTATTAAGGTTTTTTTGGAGCCCATATTCTTTTTGTTAGCATTACATCCCATATTGTGGCCACGGTTAAAAAATTATACGAAATTTTGCATATTTCGGTGCGGTCTGAACTATTTTTAAACCCGAAATTTCGACTCACATTCAAACTGATTTTAAAAATAAATGTATATCAATATAAAATCCAACAAATTCTCCACGCATAAAAATTAATGTAATTTAATCTCAAAATGAAAAAAAGATATTTGAAACTAATTGTCGATTTGATGTGTTTTAAAAATGTACAGCCCATTTCTCATTACTGATGGGCCATTTTCTCGGCCAGCCAACTGAAAGCTCTCCTCGTCTTGAAATATTTGCAGCCCAACAGGCCTGACAAAGCGACTTACTTGGCAAATCACAAAAAAACTGGGCTGTGGTCGTGGACCCAGCTGCCAGCCTCTCCATGTACATTACTCTTCCGATGGAATGTCATTGACCACGTTGACCACGCTGCGCCGAGAGCACCAAGGCGGTGGACGACGGTGAGTCCTAGGAAGGGGACGACGCGGAGCCGGGGAAGACGCGGCAGTGGATGCCCACGCAGAGTGGAGTACGAGGGTTCACTGGTTCGGCTGCGGTGTGAGGCTGCCGTCGCCGCAGGGCCTGGCTAGCGGTGGGAGTAGTAGGGGGCGATGAGGCCTCATCGGCAGCACAGCCGGCCACTGGAGGCAGGAGCAGGCGGTCTCCCCGGCGCTGGTTTGGGCGGCTGGTGCAAGAAGAGCAGCGATTGAAGAAGCAGCAGGACCGTTCGATTCAAATCCAACGGTTACTGCTGCTAGAATCGTTTGATGACTAAGTTGACAAGCCCTGCGTACGCGTCAACTTAGTAGGCCCACAGGTCAACCTCCCAACCAGTGCGCCCCAGATGTCAGTGGGAGGAATCATTTTTTCCGCGTAATAAGGAGGCAGTTGATTGTGTGCGGCCAGGCCAGCGGAGGGAGTAGGGTGGGCCGGGGAAGCCTGCGCGGCATCATAGCGGGCCACAAGAGGAGGGAGCAGGCAGTCCCGCCGGCGCTAGTTTAGGCGGCTGGAGCAGGAAGATCAGAGATTGAAGAAGCACGTCGGCCGTTGGATGGACATCCAACACTAACCGCTGCTAGAATCATGTGTTCACTGACAAAGCCTTGCGTAAACAAGTCAGCCTCGAAATCGGTGGCATGTACAGGCTATTTGCTATTATGTTTATTATTTTACTCATTTTCTAATTCATATGGAATTTATTGCAGCCCGTTTTCCATTTATAGAATTGCTGGCCATTTTCTGGTCAGTACCAAGGTCAAAAAATTAACTAAATATGTGGGAAATTTTGAAAATTCGCAAATTTTTGCTGGGAAACGAGATACTCTTAATCCAAAAATTAATATCCATACTAAAACTAATTTAAAAATAAATTAGTACTATGTCATGTTAAATCCAATGAAATACGTATAAGATATCAGTGAAGAACAAAAACAAAAAAAGAAACTTATATCCCATTTGCTATAAATTTTTTGGAATTTTCAACCCCTTTTGATATTACTTTTAACAGACATTGACCATACTCTTAAGCCAGGCCGGAATGCATCCCTCCTTGTCTTGAAAGATTTGCAGCCCAGTAATTCAGAGAAAACAAATAGGCCTAGCTTGGGTATTCTTCAAAAAGAAATATTGGGCTACCTATTTTCCCAAAGAACTGGTGCATGAGCATTTAGCTTTATTTATTTACTTATTTGTGTTTAGGGGACCATGAGCATGTACCTGGTGTCGGCGTTCTGGGAACGGGGGTCCCCAGACTTGCCTGCCTGCGGCCTGCGGCGTGGCTCAAAAGGGGGGCCCAGCGCGGCCCATCTTCATCAACACAGACCCAAGACCCTCGCGAGGGGCCAAGCCTCGCGGGGCGGACGACACGGAGCTTCCTCAGGCACGGCCTCATCAGGCTGGCTCGCGAGGAGGCGGAGAGATCATGGCAGGGTACCTCACGAGGTGCCCGTGACGCAAGCCATGACGACCAAAGGCGCCAGGCGGGCGCCAGCCGCGCAGTGTTCTCCTTTCCTCTTTGGTGCAAAGGGAGCAAGCGCAGGCGAGAGCATCAAGCAAAGGCACCCGTTTCGGTGCAACGAGACCAAGACCAGTCCAACGGCCGGAAGGAAGTCATTGTGGAGCCCAAGCCAGCGTCACCACCAGAGCCTTTGGCAGGCGAGGACCAACCTTAGTCAGGATAAGTGTACCAAATGTTCCCCTCCAAAATGGCCAATTGTTGGCGCCCTTCCCGCTCAATATTTGGGAAGAGGCCCAGGGCCTTTGCCTATAAATAGGACTAGCCACCCACAGGGTAGAGGGATCAAAATCGGAGAGAGAATCGAGAAGAGAGAGAGAGAAGGGTGACTGAACTCCTCCTAGTAGTTCATCCCCTCAGCCAAGAACAGACCCTCGCGAGGCTGTTCTTCCTTGTATTGCTCATCATCATCAGCCCAAGAGGCAATCCACCACACCACACACTGGAGTAGGGTATTACACCACAACAGTGCCCCGAACCAGTATAAACCCTGTGTCTCTTGTGTTGTTCTTTCCATAGCTTAGATCTTAGCGAGGCGGAGGGGCGCAGGTAGGTAGAAGGCAAAATCTCCACGTGCACCCCAGTGTTCGAACGTCAAGGGTCTGCCGGAACCCGAAATCCGACATTTGGCACGCCAGGTAGGGGTGCGCCGGAATCCACCTTCTACCGCTTCGTGTCTCGTCGCATCATCATCACCATGTCCGGCGACCAGGCGGGCAACCCAGATCCTTGGGCAGCGTGGCCCGCCAGTTCGGAGCCGCTCGCCTCGGGCAATCCCATGCCCCAGGCAGCTCGTGGTCCGCAGGGCGCTGCGGGCCGTGGGCGACGCGGACAGGCTTCGACAGCTCTCACACCGTGGTAGGCACGGTCGGCAGCAAGGGCCTCCAATCACGCCGCGACCACGACATCATACACCCGCCGGGAGCAGGCAAACTCGAGGGCCGCGCTCATGGTGGCCTGAGAGCTGCTGCAGTGCAGGCTGCTGGAGGGCGGCCGCGACATGCTGCTGGAGCGGGTGGCAGAGCTCCTGGGCTTCGCCGCCTCGGGGGCTCACCCCTTCTGCACCCAGCTCCCATCTCAAGCCCAGGGCGGCCCGCGCGGGGGCTCCGCGCGCGCCCGCGGGCTCCAGGGCCACTCCAACGCCAGCGAAGCTGTCGGCACCGGACCGGCGGCGGCGCTGCCCCCGCTCCCGGTCTGCGAAGAAGAAGGACTCGATGCGACCCACGGCCCCAGTGGACAGCCGCGCTACCACCCCGCGGTGGGCGCGTCAAGCAGAGCTGCATGGCATGCGGAGCACTACGGCGTGGCCTTCGGGATGACGGCGCCAGAAGAATACGTGCCCCACATGATGGACCAAGGGCACCCTCACGAGGGCGAACAAGGCTCGCTCCTCAGCCCAAGCTGGGGGGACGAGGCGCCAGAAGCTGAGCTATTCCAGGAGCCCCGGGACGGTCCCACCGGCCACACTGGAGGTAGCGATTATCGGGTACCGCTAATTCCTCAGGAGCAGGCATACGCTAATCATGGATCGCAGGAGGTGCAGGTCACCACAGCGAGCAGCTGCCCCGCTCCCATAGTCTCCTACCCCTCGGGAGGAGGGCGCAGGGGGCTGCAGGAGAGGGGCTGAGATCCGACATCACCACCGCGGCGTTCGGAGCAAGGTGTTCTCAGGAGGTAGGCCCTCTACTAGGGAGGTGCCTCAGGGCCTGCCCCTGGCGGAGGACCCGTGGTCGTCGGGGGAACCGCTGGCGACCGCTCTACCCCATCGGCGGCATCCTGGTTTCCGGTCGTCGTTGATGGCACTAGAGTGTGGCGCTAGGCGGGGCCCTCGTCTGGCGATATGAAGCAAGGCCGGTACCTGTGAAGAAGGCCCAGTGCCTGTGAAGCTCACCGCCCCGTGACACTCTCACGTAATAATGAGTGGGGCTGTACACGCCCCGGAGTCTCAGGGGTGCCGGCCTCAGGCCCTGGGGATCCCTCCCACGCCCAGTGGCAGCACTTAGCTCCGCACTGGTGAGAAGACGTCCAAGACTAGATTAGGTGCCGGGCGCGGCCTTTTGTCTGCTTTCATTGCTTTTCCCTTTGGTTATCACTTTCCCCCGCTGGATTTAAGTTGGATTCGAACTTGATATTTGCGTGTGTTCGGGGAAGGGGTGCTTAGTCTCGTTCAAACAATTTCTCGCGTTTTGATTACCACTTCGCCTCAGCTGCCTCCCCTCGTGAGCCCCTCGCGAGCTGGGTCAGGCCCAGCTTGCGTGCAGCCCAGACTACCGCCGCCGCGTCCTCTGAGGAGGGTTTTTTACTGCAGTTCCAAAGGATTCGATCAGGGAACACTCAGGACACCACAGCCTCCCACAGGCTACCTCAGGGCCTGCCACGGGATGAAGGTAAACTAGCCAACCAGCGCGTCGCTTAGCCAACCACTTGGCGCGGGCGCATGTGCAATGTAACATCTACTAATACGATGAACACAAGTTTTACATGAGGGGCTCCCCCTCCCAAAATGCTCTCACAGCCATTAGGCCAAAACCTGAGTTCTATTCATGCAGGATAAGGAAACAGGAACGATGCATGATCAGTCGGATAAATCCCCCAATGCGTCCTCAGGAGCACCACCCGAACCGTTGCTGGCGTCGCTGAACTCGCCATCGCTGTCTGCGTCACCGCCAGCGGTGTCAGGGCCGTTCACCACACCGCCCTCATCGGCAGCCACGATCACGCCGTCGTTGTCTGAAGCGAAGGCCCTGACAAGAGCATCCACATTGTCTTCCACCCAGTGCGCCAGGTCATCTCGGACAGCCTGGGTGACTGGGGCGATGGCGGCGTCGAAATCGAAGTGGGGATCCATGTTCCAGAGACGGCTGAAGACGCGAGAAAAGGCGCGCCCGAGCAGGGCGCGGCTCCTCTCCTCCACCAACCTGTCGGCTCTGACCGACCGCGCCTCCAGGTGCGTCACCACGTCGGTGAAGAACTGAAGGTTGCCGGCGTAGTTTACTGCGTGCGGCTCGCCAACAGCCGCCTCGCAGATGTTGCCCAAGGCTGTGTTGGCTCTCTCCCAGAGCGTGGTGAGCATGGGGCCGTGCTCATGCTCCAGGATCCGCCGCTAACGTATCTCGTCCGCATTCTGGCGCGCGACGACCTCAGCCTCCTCCACCCGCTGGCGAAGAAGGAGCACCTCGGCCTGGGAGGTGGTTGACTCCCCTTGTGCTACCTCGAGGGCGGCCCGAAAAGCATCAGCCCGCCGCGTCGCATCCTCCAGCTTGGCCCTCAAGGCAGCAGTCCTACTTTCAGCCTCGGCCCGGATCAACGCCAGCCTCTCCTCGAACTCATGCTCGAGGTTCAGGCGCGCCATCGCCACCCGATGTCCGACCTCCTCCAGGACACGGGCTTCCCGTGCAGCGACATCATCCTCCGCCTACGTCACCAAGCGCTCCCTCGTCTCCGGACACTCGTACTCGCGGGTACGTTCGGCGGCTTCCAGCATCAGCGCCTCCTCACGCTTCTGGAGCTCTGCTGGGTTGCCAGAGGCCACCTTCATTGATGCGAGGGCTGCCTCACGTAGCTCTACTTGCTCCTCTAGTGAGTGGCACCAGGCCAGGAGCTCCCGAGCCCGCTCCTCCGCCGCCTCTCGCCGCTGGTCAGCTTCCCGGGCCTCCTCAGCGGCCCAAGATCGGGCCTCCCGAGAGGCCACCAGCGACGCCTTGGCCTCTGCGTCGTCAAGATCGCGCTGACGGCGCGCAAGGGCGATGGCGCCCTCCAGCTCGCGCCTCTCTGCAGCCAGGCGCAGGCCCTCGGCCTCAAGGCGCGCATCTTCATCAGCAAGCTCCTCACCAAGCAGGCTCACCGCATCAGCCGCCCTTCGAAGGAATCCTTGGCGAAGAGCGCGACGCTCCCGAGCGCGCTCGTCCACGTCTTCCACACCATCATCTGCCCCGAGCATGCGCCGGGAGCCACGAATCAGCACTCCCCCTCCGGACAGGGGGCTGGGGGCTGGCACCCTCGCGACGGCCGGGCACGCCACGCCAGAAGCCCGGCCTGGAGCCAGCCGGTCCCTAGATGAAGAGCGCAGGGAGCGCCTCAGCCAATCGCAGTCCACAACTAGGCGAGAAGCCCACGGCAGGATGGCTATGCCACAAGAAGGCCCGCGAAGGAGGATCGCGAGGTGCGTAGGGCAACCAGTGAGATACAGGGTGTAGGAAACGGTTTGGGAATTTGCATGCCTTTCCAACCAGTGAGATACTCCGTACAAAGTACGACAGAGAAATAACCACAAAGAAGGAAGCTAAAAGTAAACAATCAAACGAGCATTTTTTCATTTGTTTTGCATTGAATCGTTTCACAAGCTTGACTAGTGTTGTTTTTCTACTTTTACAAAAACCGCATCGTAATGTTAAAACGTGCATTTGCACGTACATAAGTAATAGTAGTACTCCCTCCGTCTAGGTGTATAAGTCTTCCCTCCTTCTTGGTCACGGTGCACAACCGAAGATGACTTATTGACCTGGACGGAGGGAGTAGCACAGTCTGCATGCATATATCGAGAGAGACATGTAGTGCGATAGTATATAGTAAAGTTTGTGCTATATGCACGTACTTGCAAAATGCGTACGAATACACAAGGTTTCCAAACTTTCCCTTTTACATACTTAATTAAGGACGCTAAAAATTCCTGAACATTTGGGATTTATCATTTGCATCCCAAAACTAATGAGATCGCCTTACGAAACAAAAATTATACTCCTCCTAAAAGCCACGTGCTCGCAGGAGCGCTTGCGGCGCACCACGAGTGCCCTGGTGCTCGGTCGTTTCCCAGCGCGCCGACACAACGCCTCTTCCTCAGCCTCGCAACTCGCGAGGTGCTGATTGGCGGCTTGCCGGCAGGCGAGCGTGATCTCACTGGTGTGGTGACCTGGCGCCAACAGGTGCTCCTCCTTGCTGGAAGCGTGCACCCGGTCTATGTACCGCCAAGCGTAGATGAGGCGCTTGGGTCCGACTGCACTCAGGGCGTCGGCACGGGCGTCCTCCGCCACCCTCACGGCCCTCGCACGAGCCTTCTGCCAAAGAGCCAATTGCCTGACTCTCTCGGACGCGACATAGGCCTCCCAGGCAGCTTGTTCCGCGGTGCGCTTCTCTTCCTCGGCCTTCGTCTCCGCCTCCATTTTGGCGCGCTCTGCTGGAGGCAAAGCCTCCCACAAGGCGACATCCATTTATTTCCAAAGCTCCTCAAGGATGGGGGGCTCGGCGGGCGGCGCGGTGTTCTTCTCGTAGCGGGGAGCCGGTGCGTCCTTCGGCGCGCGTGCTGGCGAGATTGGGAACGCCGACACGCCCACCTCGACGCGTCGTGGCGAGGAGCGGAACACCGACGCGTCCTCCTCGACTAGTGGCGGCGAGGAACAGAATGGCGACGCGTCGCGTCACGGCGAGGAGCGGAACGCCGACGCGTCCTCCTCGACTAGTGGCGGCGAGGAACGGAACGGCGACGCGTCGCGTAGCGGCGAGGAGCGGAACACCGATGCGTCCTCCTCGACTAGTGGCGGCGAGGAACAGAATGGTGACGTGTGACCGTCTGCGCGATGCAGCGAGGGGCTCCTAGGGCTTGGGAGGGGTGATGCCATGGTGGTCGATGTGAGAGGGAGGGGGAGGAGATAGTGATGAACGTGAGGGGGAGGAGATAGCAATGTCGTGGGAGGTGCAGTATTTATAGCGAGCAATGGCACACCTACGTAAGATATGGACTAAGCTGCACTGACTTAACTGCCGGTCCAGTTGTGTCACTGACATGTGGGCCACACCCCTGTTGGGCCCATGTGTCAGTGACCGAATTCACGTGCAGTTAGGTAACAGCTACGTGGGCATATTTGTTGGAGTAAATTACAGGGGAGCGAAGGGGTGGAAATATTGCTGGTCACAACAGATTGGACGAGCGTGGGGGGAGGAGAGTCATGCATGCAATTTTTTTCACACGGGGTGGAGTGGTGGGACCGCCGGAGGGAGAAGGAGAGTTTGGCAGGCATATTGTTTCCACACATGGAGAGGAAAAGATTTGGAGACGAACGGGCTTCCTGCAGGTATGGGGAAAGGTGCATAATAAGTCATCTTGCATTCCGGGCTAGGTATAGTCTCAAGTCATTAAAAACAAACACGCCCCACACATGTTCATATTTCAAGGTGCACTAAATTATTGCATGCGATGATTAAGGATGGCCATAATGGTGTTATCTTAGCTGGTATAATGCACACGGGAATAGCAAACATGCTGATGTGGCAAAGAATTAAAGAAGAGAGGGGGGTTAGAGTAACTAGTGTTCATGCATGCATTGGTAAACACATTTTTTTGTGGAGAACGACAGCACTAGTTGAGTAGTTTTGCAGACTTCAAAAACTATTCCACAATGTGTCAACATTGACAATGTCAAATCAATATTTTTACACTCATTATAAAATGTAGTTCTGATACTCATTATAATCAGTACTCCCTCCGTCTAGGTGAGCAAGTCATCTTAGATTGTGCACTGTGACCAAGGAGGAGGGGAAAACGAGAGATCTTAATGTTTATTTGCTAATTAATAGCATTGCATGCAATGAACTAACCACTGTATGTCGTGTTTGGTAGTCTCAAGTCATTAAAAGCATGCACACCCACATCTCCTATTGGTTGATATGTCAAGAAACAAGAAATGAGGTAGAAGTTAATGCACCGCGCCTAAGTGTTTTGGGAGTATTGTAGATATTGATATTTTTAGTATAAATTTGGTCGTGGGATTTCATTGATGCCTGTCAAAGCGTTGACAGATCTGCAATGCGTGACCTGAAGATGAAAGCGTTGAGCATCTCGAAGTTGATCAACAATCTTCAATTGTCAAAGATTAGCCATTCGGCCAATAAGGTGGCACACTTAATCGCTAAGTATAGCTTTGACAATAGATTAGATGGTATTCTTGTAAATAACGTACCGCCCTGTGTGGTGAATACTGTATCGAATGAGTGTACTAGTGTGGATGGTTAATTAATATAAGGTGGTCTTAAAAAAAGTATAAATTTGGTCAAACACTTTGCCGACAGTTGACGGGAGTAAAAAGGACCAGAGGGAGTATCATGCATGCGGAGTACAAAAAAAAATTGCCTGTCTAAAAAAAGGCAAAAAAATTGCTCATTTATAGCCGGTCGAAGTCTCAAAGGGCGCGACCGCGCGAGGGAGGCGAAGGTCGTGGGAGGCGCGACGTTTGATGGAATTAAGTGAAGTTACATCCACGCGCCGGCATGGCGTGCGAACAGGCAGAAGCTATACTGTCAGGCCTACGATATGGGTCTAGTAGAAATGACATCTAGTGGGTCCCGCATAGTTCTCGAGAACTCTTTGGGGGCTTGCAGCCGTTTATCCACCGTGCAAGCCAGGAACCCCATGCCGTTCGCACGCCCTACTCGTCCCTGTCTTCTACCTTACAACAGTTCGCTCCTAGTCGTCCCGTCCTTTCACATTAGTTTGCTCCGAGTTTTTTTTGCAGGGTACAACAATTCAACTTCTCCTAACCCTCCTCCAAAATCCATGGCCTTCCAAATCTCCATGGTCGCCGCTAAGTACCAGGTTAGAGCCATCACTAGCGACCAGTTCATCGTCATCTACACACGTGGATCCGAGACGGCGAAAGGATGGCTTTCTCGCTTCCTACGCATGTTCAACAGTTCAACAGATGAGTGGGTCGCTGGGCTAGATGTTGAGTACACCACAGTCCTGGGACGAGAGAAGGACCTAAAGGACGAAGAGAGGAAGAAGCCCGCCGTGATCGAGGTTTGCGTACATAACGTTTGCTTGGTCTACCACATATGCCATGCCGACGTTGAGTGCCAGGATTTTAAGAACTTCCTCAAGGACAAAAGAGTGAAATTCGTTACTGTAGCCTTTAAGAACGACAGCGACATCCTGCGTCAGATAGGTCTCATTGTAGGCCAACCCTTCAATCTCCAGAAGGCAAGCCTGGTGTCCTCCTCTCAACCTTCAATGCTGACCCTGGCAGCAGCCATGATTGATCCTTCGTATGCTAAACTGAAGAAACCTCATCACGAGTTTCATCATGCATGGGAGTCGAAGATATTAGATGAAGATCACATCCTGTACGCAGCAATGGATGCCTACCTTTGTTTAAATATCTACAAGGGTTGGATGAAGAAGCAGAGCCCAGTGTCCGGTTCAAGCAAAGAAGCGTCGGCAAAGAGGAAGAGGAAGAGGGACGAGTACGAAGTCGAGGACGTGGACTCGGACTCCAAGTAGGTGGCAGTGTCGTCGCTCATGCTGGTTCTATTGCAGTGTCAAGCGGACTAGTTGCTTATTAGTTTATTTTCAAGGGTGTGTTGTGCTGAGGCCCCAGCAGAACTATGTTTATGTTCTTTCTCATTATTTGGACTCTTTAGTACGTACAGTAGTACTAGTACTATGTCTTACTACTGTTCTTCTTGCAGTTGGTACTACTGCTCGTATCTTCGTGTTCCTACTGTACTTAATATGTTCGTACTAGTAGTATAATTTGGGTCAGTCGATTTGTGAAAGAAGTTCGACGGAGCGAAGGAAGAAGATGGCAGAAGAGGTGGAAGAAGCCCTTCTAGCAGTCCATGTTGCATCAAACGGCTCACATGAGTCGACTAACCCAAATTGCTCCTTCAGATTGTAGGATCCATGTGGCATTCAAGGTCTCGAAGGTAGATTCCGTGTCCGCACCCGGTTTGCGGGCTCGACGCGCGCGCGACAGGATTCCGCCATGACAGCCACCATGCGTGCCTCCTCCACGCGGGCGGAGAAGACAATGACACGCTAGTTCCTCCTCGCCGGCATGCTGGAGCACGCGCTCATCCTCCTCTTCGTACGTTGCGTGCATAGACGCGGCTTCGCCAGCTGCTCGCGTGCTTTGCAGCGCCGTGGCATCGCGAGGAGGGACTGCAGACAACATGAGCGGGCGAGCCTTCGGCTTCATGGCACAGGGATGGCGGCGGCACGGCGGTGATGGGCGAGAAATTGTTGGCCGGAGCAGGCGGGCGCCGGCATGCGCAACGGCGGCGGCGGCATATTGATGAGTGCGCATGTGGGAGCTTACTTTAGTTTTATATATAAGGTTGGTCAAACTTAAAAGAAAACCGTACTAGTACACATAAACATTAGACTTAGGCAGCGCTTTTATTAGTTAGTACTAGCTTATGTTCTTGCCCATTGTGACCAGCCTTAGTACCACAGCCACGATACGGAATCCTCTGCAAGCGCGTGAACCGCGGCCACGCGGTCGATTGAACGGTGCGTCACCCTGTCGCGCTCGAAGGACATCCACCGAACCTTTTTGTGTGTGTGAAAACAATCCTCGAATATTACGCAACTTTTTTTTCCTGTGAAAGTTCTTGACGTTGCAATATTTCCATATATTTGAATTTAGCTCCAGTTCGTGTTTATTTGGATTTGGACGTTTTAGGTGCGGCCTAGTTTTTTAATACTGATTTTGTGTGTGTGACTGAGAGAGAACGTGTGTATGTGTCCATATGTGTGTTGTGGCGGAAGGGCCATGTGGAGACGGTGTGCGTGTGATACAGACATAGAGAGGTGTGAATGTGCAAATGATCGTGCATGAGTAAGACATAGACAGAGGTCGATATGTTGTGTATACATGAGAGAATGGTCTTCTAGTTTAGTTGTGTGTGTGTGTGTGAGAGAGAGAGATAGAGGGTGAGAGAGAGACAGAGAGAGGAGCATCCGTAACACAACAACCATCTCTCTCGATTCGTCCGTCCCTCGCACGGTCTCATGCAACACATGCATCAACGCTTATATTTTGACACCCTCACCTGGCCCCTGCCGACCTCAAGGCCCGCACAATCTCTTCGTGAATACCCATTTCTCTCCTTAGGTTTGTTTTCTCTCAATATCTGACACACAAACACACACAGAGACACACGCAGCACAACACACACACACACACTCCCCCGAGCACACAATTCATCCCCATCCAAGGTTATACGGCGACCACTCTCGCTTGTGCTTCTTTGCACCCCAACATGCACAACACCTCAATCTTCAAAGAGGGCAACGAGCAGATCGAAGACGGCGACCACACTACGCTAGAGAATGCGGGGACATTTGGAAGCAGGGTGATGTGACGACGGCTGACTGACTCCTCCCCCCACCCTCTCTCTCTTGCACAAAATTACCAATCCCTCTCTCCCCTGCACAAAATTGTCAATCCCTCTACCCACGAGATCCTTCCCCTCTCGTCCATGTTTTTCCTACTCTCTCATCAAACATGTTGTCTCTTCTCCTTCCACGTATACAGAATCCAGATGCACACGCATCTCATGTATATTATATGTATGCATCTTTCTCACAGACCTAACTTCTTCCTCTCTCTTTCTCTCTCTCTCTCTCTCTCTCTCTCTGTCTCGTTAGGTTTGTCTCCTACTCTCTCGTCCACATACATACAATCTTTCCCGCCCTATCTGCTCCATCTTCGAAAGCTCTCTCTGCACATTTCATTCACACATTGGGATATGTCAAAATGTTACTTCTATAATGGCTGATGTAGAGTTATGGTTGTTCTTGTTGCATCCTACAAAGTAATAACTATGAAATGCATTTAGATTCTCATTTGACTGGGATTATGTGAGTTTGAGCATGTTGTGAAGTACTATAGACATTGTATACATCTTGGGATTCGACAATAATTGTAACTATTGAATTGTATAGACCATTACATTCGAAGTCAATAGCCTAATATATTTATTTCACAATTTCAACAAATGATTAGTTCACTACAAACTAAGAAAACAAATGTGTACTCCCTCCGTTTTTATTTAAGTCCGCGTATTAGCATTGGTCAAAGTCAAGTTTTGTAAACTCTCAGAAAGCTTAAAACAAAAAATATTAACATGTACAATAACAAATAAATACCATTAGATTCATTATTGAATGTACTTTCACATCATACATATTTGTTATGGTAAATGTTTATTTTTTTCTATAAACTTGGTCAAACTTTAGGAAGTTTGACTTTGGTCAAACCTAATATGCAGAGTTTACTACTACTACTCACTAGTTGCTTAGCCGAATCACTCAACACGCCACACAGGGAGTCCAGTGTCACAAAATTTTGAGGTCGGCGGGAAAATCTCCCGCGACCCTGATTCGAGCAGTGGGAAGTTACCATCATAGCCTTCGGAACAGGCCTACGAATGATGCTTGGTAGGGGGCTGTTTTCGTAACTTCAGGTTCACCCTACCCAGCCAACCCCACCCCGGCACCCAGAGTAGTACACCTGAATACTCCCCAATTTCTATCCCTGCCGCAAAATAGACTTCTCCACAGCACCGCAGCCTTCGTGCTCCTCCCCTTTACATCGGCGCACTCGTCCACCGCAATGCATCTGCCTCATCGATGACCTCATACACCGCACTGGAGCCGGTCCACCGTCGTTGTCGTACACGGAGCCTCTTCCCCGGCATCGTCTTCCACGGTCTCGGATCTGCTTCCCAGAGCCGACGCCAAGCGCAGAAGTACCACCGTCGTGGACAATGAACTGACTCCCGTTGCCGACCATGACTCACAAAGGCCGCCGCAACCATCGTTCTCCTCCTCGATTGGTAATGTGTGTATTGAATCACTTAGCAGTACATGTGCAGTTCCAATTTTGTTCATACCTACCCTTCAAATTTCCTGGGTGCTATTGTTCCCGTAAAAGTAATTGGTTATAGCCTCCATTGTCCAACAGAATATCAGCTTGTAATTGTGCGTCGCTCCTGTATCGCGCTGTGCTTGGGTAGGTTTTTCATCTGCAACCAGTAGTGTGGCAAATGATGGAAAGGTTTTTAGAACTAGCCAAATGCCCATGCGTTGCACGCATCAAGATGCATTTGTATGAGTAGTTTATATTGTTGGAGATGCTCTAACATGGCAGACGAGTGCTTTAATGTTGCCCACAAGATGTGCGAGTATTATTAGTAGTAGATTTTTCTTGCCATGTTGAGATTTTAAAACCATGAGTGTGAACCTGCAGAGGAGCAATGAAGACCAAACACGGGATATTCGGGACATCTTCAAGGAGCGTGGCAAGTTAAAGAGGAGCTGCACCGAACCTGTAAAACGAGCTTTGGTAAGTAACACCCTTTCAATTACTTTCGTGTAGCCTCGTGTTCTTCGATGTGTATATGTTGTAGTTTATGTTTCTCTTAAGCGTGGTGTTCTTCGATGTGTAATAAGAAGAGTCTTAATCGTGCTAATGCTTTCATTTTTAGCTTGATGTAGGAAGTGGGTGTTCTCAAATTGTAGTCTGTTTTTATTTATTTTTTCCTTTTGAATTCACTTCTCCGAGTTCTGTTTATCTGGCTTCTACTAAATGGATCTAGGTTGCTCTGAGTATTGATCTAAAAAAGAAGTAACTTCGTGTCAGGATGCAGTTCCTGCGAGGAGGGAAGTATGGTCAACCTCGAGATCAAAATGAGGCTGGATTACACACAAGGTGTCAGTTCCCTAATGATGCTGGATTAGACACAAGGTGCAAATTCCCAGATGATGCTGGAATACACACAAGCCAGGTGGAGTCGTCAGTTGTTCGTGTCCTCATGGCATTAGTAAAGGCTGAAAGAAAGCGTGCAGCAGCCCTTGAGAATGTAGCTGAGTTCCTGAAGAAGCGAAAAGAGCAATCAGATGCTCTCTTCACCCAAGCCAAAGAAGAGATGGAAGAAGCCAGAAATAAGCTCGCAGAGGCAGAGCAGGCTAGGCGTCTCCTGCTATCTAAAATTGTTGTCAATACAAAATTTCCTTCATAATAGCTAGGTTCAAATGTTTATCCAGTCAGCATGCCTGTTGTGATGTCCGTGCATCTACTAATGTGGCACAAAATGTTTTTTTGGGGTCATGTAATAACAACAATTACTTTCCAAACAATAATAGACGAAGCATTGGACATGGTATAGTTCACGCGCAAGCCCGACATTCCAAGTTCAACTTCCACATCAAACTCATGTTCACAGATATCTGCACATTCATACATAATGTCGACAACCATGATTCACTTCAAAGCCAAAAAAATGTGAGGAGAGTTATAAATAAAGAAAATCCTCTACTAGTTCCTGCTACCAGTGCGAGCACAACAAGTCAAGACCATGCGTAAATTAATTATATTTTAGTCATTTTTTGTGTTCTAAAATGCCTGCCGGCTCGCGGAAGGACGTGTTGCCGGCACACGCGCGGATTCAACGAAGGCAGGCGGGGAAGTCTTAAGTTGGTTGCACGCGGCGAGGAGGCGTGCTCAGCCGGGCCTGCAGCGAGTGCGGCCCTCTTGGCCGGCGCGCCGGTTCAATGCCTGCGCTATGAGAGGTCGCGTCCGTGTCAAAGCAATCACTCCCTCCAGTCCTTTTTTGTTTGGGTATAAAAAAATCTCGTTTTCCATTCACATTTTACAAGTAAAGTTCGTGGACAAACTTTGACCCAAAGTACGATGGGGACTAGTAAACCAGAATGGAGGTAGTAGTTTTTTTTAATCTAAGAAGGGTTTCCCCTTCCGATTTTCATTAAAGAAAACCAGCATCTAAATCTAAACCATAGTATTTGCCCTAGAACTACCAGGTTCAACATCTCGCAACATAAACCCATACAACCTCCATCGCAAAAAAACAAACAAACCATACAACCATACGCCAAGGAGGTACGTAGTATTATGAATTCCATTTTCGCTCCATACCAATCATTCTAAAAACTACTTACTACTTATAATGCGCCATTGAAAATCGGAACTCTTGACCCCGCTAAAAAACGATATTTTAAACGTGGCTACTCGATCTATGGCAACTGGCGAGCCACCGCGCTCTAAGTCGTTCACCTGTGGTCCCGACCATCAGCTCCTACGGATCAAATTATCACGCGAGCTCACTATTCCTACAAAGGTGCTCCACCACGTACCCGGTACCCGCGAATGCAGCAATCATGCCCCTAGGGTTTTAGGGTTTATTTGTTAACGTCGCCTTTACGTAACACTCATGTGTGCGAGATGGAAATCACTACTGCCTATCCCTGCCATGGTAAACGTGCACTCTGCAAAATTTGAACGAAGCGGGGAAAGTCGCAGTAACCGCCCGAAACCAAAATTTGCGAGATGGAAATCACTACTGCCTATCCCTGCCACACAAAGCCTATATGCTCGATTTCTATAGGGGTAGGTTTGTAATTTCACCCAAACATGACGTAACCGCCTCTCACCCGGATTCATACACGGTGGGCGCCAAAAACAAACTCTCGTCGGCAAATATTCGGTGTATGCAAGATTACCGTCCTATCCTCAACCGACTAGTGTTGTTGTGATATAGTAGAAATTCGAAACGGGGGCTAAGTTTGTAAATTTCCTCGCATTTGAGACAAGCGCGCCCTGAATACATGGTTCTCCCCTTCCTCTCTACCTCCCTTTTCCCCATTCTTACTCCATGGACGCCAAAACACCCTCTCCACCCTACCCTCCTCCGTCCGCCGCCGTCCGCCACCCCATCCACCGCTGTCCTCCTCCACCATGCCGGAGCTGATACCCCGACGATGCCGTCCATTACAAGAGATCAACCTCTCTCATCCATGGCTTCGGACCGGGATCCTTGCATCCCGTCCTCTCGGTTCATCCCCGCCGTCGTCCACCTTGCCGTCGCCGCTCCTACGACCGTCTCGTCCACCGCGCCCCGTCGCCACCGTCTACCCTCCTAGATCTGATTCCACGCCGCTGACAGCCATCGCACCATCAAATTCTCAGCAGATGCGTACACGGCACCGCACCAGAGGCGGTACTCTTTCGTATCTGCTCAACTTATTTATCGCAGCAAGAAAATAGATCGCCACTGCTTTACTCTGATTTCTTGTCTTGGTTGCGATGTTGCCTTTGTCCGGTTTGCACCTTCAGATCCGCCATGGCACGCTCAACACCATACTCTCAATGCTTATGGTTTTCCCCTTTTATAATCCACACTAGTTAAATCACAGTAGACTAAATTTCAAAATTGGGTCAGTCGATTTTTCAGAGCTCACCGGAGTTCACCGGTGCGATCGAAGGGGCTCGGGTGGGGACGGTGGTTGTGGGGGGCGGTGGTGGGGCCTCGTCGAATGAAGAAAACTCGACGCGGGTGGAGGCAGGGGTGGGGTGGCGGAGGAACACAGGCAGTGGGGCCGGTGGTTCGGCCGGTGGCCCGTGTGGTGTTCTGTATGGGAAGCACAGTATGTTCCTTGTCAGGTAGGGGAGCAGGGACATCTGCAGTCAACAACTGATAGAGCTGGCCTGTACGTGATCGAGAGGCTTTCAATTACTAGCGGCAATACAACACCGTAATTTCCAGCCAGTTCCACTTTCCTGATTTATATATCCTGGTTATGGTGTACCCCTGTT
This sequence comes from Triticum urartu, assembly GCF_056163025.1. Lineage (NCBI taxonomy): Eukaryota > Viridiplantae > Streptophyta > Magnoliopsida > Poales > Poaceae > Triticum > Triticum urartu. The sequence goes on from NC_141879.1 coordinate 299,852,650, forward strand.
ATGTACACTATGATCTGCCTAGTTGCTGTGTGCTCTTGTTATCATGGTTTGGCAATAAACTCTCTATACAGTATATTATGAACCTATCATCTGCCAGCTATCCTTACTTCTGGAGCCTATTTTTTTGTGTACATGTGCCAGATAATATAAATGCACGCACCATATTACAACACACATGAGATCTCTCATCGGAATCCAGTGATAGCACACAAGTGTTTACAGGGGCGCCCCTATATTAGAATATCATCTGCATTACAAAGATAACCTCACAACTAGTTATGTTTTCATGGTTCTCAGATATTATACGCAATTACAGTGAATATCAGAATCCGCGCATCAGAAGAATATTGTGGAACACTGCAATGACTTACAAAATTGGCAGCAAGGCATTGAGTGCCATTCTGGAAGCAATGAAACTCGTACGCTCCCCACCTGTTGATTCTTGTTCAGAATATCATCCTAATGACTATTCTAACCTCGAGGAGTCAAAGGCAGATGGCTTGTCCTGCTAACCCATAAAGGTGCATGTTCTAATTTGGCAAGGTTTAATTGATTGTGTGTATCTTGCATATGTTGTGTTGCATTTCTTCTACTTTTTTGCATCACCATCTACTTAGTTTACTCATCATATATGTCGAGATGCCATGCCCATCCATTATCAATACATATTCCATCTGTCATCATACCATGTTTTCCCACTCAAATGTTGTTCTTGTGCATCAGACATCAAAAAGGAAGAAGGTGATCGCCGAACCTGAAGGAGCACCAACAAAGTCCTTGAAAAATGTGGTGGTGCCGGAGAAATCAGATAGCACCCCACTTATATTGGCTGTAGAACCAGTGACACAAAACGTAGGACCGACTCCAACAGACTGTACCCATACTTCACTGGCCACACTGCTAGCCCCACCACACCGGACCTGCACTCCAGCAAAAGGTATACCGATTTCATTTGCCATAGCACCAGTTGTACCACAGAAAAATCCCACTCCAGCAAAATGTACAGCAAGTCCACCGGCTGAAGACCTATCCCAACTGCAGAGACGGCCAATTCCTGCAGATTGGAACCCCATTCCATTTATTCCCAGTTTAAAAGACAATGCTTTCAATGTTGTTAGGGACTACGTGCATATATTTCCATCATGGGAAGATTATTGTGAAGACAAACACCATTTTCACATCTTCCTGTCCAACTTACGTGTAAGTGCTATTATTCATGGTTATTATTTTCCTGTTTTCTGCTGATTGAACACATCAATTATTTACATTAGATTGTTGTAACTAGGCGAGGGTCAATCTGGATAGTCATGACGAGCAAAGCTTGCTTGTGCTTTTGAAGGAAGCATTGCAGCAGTATCGATGTTACCTGAGGAAATCACACTTTGATGGCAAGTCTATAAACGAATTTCCGGTGAAGTATCATGTGCTAAATTTAGAAGACATTGAATGGAAAAACCTTGTTATGCACTGGTCTCGTTCCCAGGATGAGGTACTGTCTATGAAATCACATGACAATTTGAACTTCTACTTTTCTGGATGTGCCTTACGAATCTTTTTTGCAGGAAATCTGCTCGAAGAAGAATTCCAGTTTGACAAGAACGATAGGATATCGCAAATATGCTGCCTGCTACTTTGCTCTTGTTAGTAACTGTTGTCCTCTATCACTGTACTTGCATACATACCTGGTTCATTATGTGACAGCAGTATGCATGATAGCTTGCTTATCAATTGTTCGCTCCAAATTATCTGATCTGTACGAATGGTTACATTAGTGTAGAATATATCCAATGCCAATGTTTTTTTAGCTCTGGATTGTTCTTGTAAGTACATGTTGTCCTTTATCAGTGTACTTATAATGACAGGTAGTTGTTCATGTACCATCACTCTGCAACTTATTTTCCTTTGTCCTCCCTTTTCTACACATCAGATCTATATTTACTCTTACCATAAGGTTGGTACTGAAGAAGTTTAGTTGTGCATTGCTCTTGGCTGTAACTTTTGCCTGTATCGCTGCACTTACATTTATAGCTACTTGGTTATGTAGCATCACTCTTCATCTTATCTTAAATATTCTCCATTTTTTCGTATATTATCACATCTATATTTACTCTTAACAAGATGTAGAATAGAGGCAATGCTTTTGAAGAAGATTTTGTGGTAAACTTCTTGAATTGCCCCCCATCAGCATGGACAAGGCCTTTATAGAGCATGTCTTCACCAATAATGTAAGTTTGTCCATCTCAAGCCTTCAAACTTTGTTGTATATATTTGGTTAGGCATGACTGCAACAGCTGTTTATTTTTGGTGTTTGCATCAAATTGCTTGTTTAAAGTTTATTATATGTAGTTCATAAACAAAAGTTCGCCCTTTCTCAATTTAAGTTTTTAGTTGTACAACCAAGTTCCTTCTTCATACCATGTAAATTAAACTATATAGAGCAAGTGATCTTCTTTTGCACTTCATGTATGCTTCTGTTCTTCATCTGTAATCCAGTGGTGTGGTGAACCTACCCACTATAGCACAATGTCATATTCTGCAATGTCTTAACTATGAACAATGTCATATCATTCTACTATTATTTAAACCGTCTCTTTATTTGCCAATCTGAAATGGTATAAATTGATAGCACACTAACCATTGATACTTGTGAGTTCTTGATCTGTAATCCAGTGGTGTCGTGAAGCTGCCAACTCCTTCACAATGTCATTTCCTGCCATGTCTTGACATGAACAATACCATATTCTGTTAATGCAAATTTAAACTGTGTCACTTTATTCGTTAGTAAGAAATGTGATGAATTGTCAGCACTGATACTTTTATGTGCAAAACCTGTCATCTGTCTTCTTATTTATCTTTCAGAGTGAGGAAGATATAAGTGTTGAACAAGCACAGTCTCATCCTCTTGCTCAGCTGCTTGCGCTGCAGCTCCCCAGCAGGGCTAACATTTCTTGAACTCTATTGAAGTGCTGTCGGTTTTGTATATTATTTTGTCGGCGTGTTTATTTGCACTGGTGGCGATCTTTGATGCCCAGTGTATGTAATCTGCTGTCTGCTTGTGCTTTATTATCATAGTGGCGAACTTTGATGCCCAGTGGATGTAATATGCCATAATTTCTTTATTGTATAGTATAGGTTTTTTCTTATTCACGATGCTGTAGTTATTTTATTGTATATATATCCTGTCTTCGCAGTAAACCGGCCAAACCGTAAAATTATGGTACATAATTGGGCCATCATGCAATCACGATGTAGGTTGGGCCTGAAACGTGCCGATCAGCTCACAGGCCGGCAGCAGCCCGAAATGAACCCCGGCCCATGATTGTGCGAATCAAATCACGGGCTTTTAACAGGCCGAAAAATTGTCTCGGTCCTTGTTTGGCCCAATCAGATATCGGCTGCGAGCAGGTCGGATGTAAACCGGGCCGTAGTTAGGCCCAACTATATGACGGGCTTTTAACAGGCTGAAATTAATATAGGGCCGAAATGTTAAACGGGCCCTTAACAGGCCAAAACTAATATCAGGCCGAATTACTAAGTGGGCCTTTAGCAAGTGGGCCTAAAAGCATAGTATCCAGTTGACGGGCCGAATCTGATATGGGTCATAATTAGGCCCAAAACCTCTTAAAGGGTCGGACCTCATCTGGGCCGTAATTTGGCCTAGAACGTGGTAGGCTTTTAATGGGCCGGATCTCATATGGGCCACTATTAGGTCCGGAGCGTGGCAGGCCATTAATAGACCGGATCAAATATGGGCCGGCATTTGGCCCAAAACATGGCAGCCAGTTAACGGGCCGGCCTACTAGAGTCCTCCAAACCTTGTGGGCCTACAGCTGGACTGACCCATTAATGTCGACGAAATCTCATGGGCCTTTAGCTGGGCCGGCCCATTATGATCCGCAAGAATTTTGTGGGCCTTTACCTGGGCCGTCCTATAATGGCACACAAAAATCTTGTGGGCCTTTACCTGAGTCGTCCCATTATGGCCCGTAAAAGCTTGTGGGCCTTTAGCTGGGCCAGCCCATTATGGTCCACAAAATCTCGTGGGCCTTTAGCTGGGCCGGCCCATTATGGTCCGGAAAATCTTGTGGGCCTATAGTTGGGCCGGCCCATTTAAACTTGTTGGGCCGTGCCACATGTCGACGTATCATAGGCGCCTTCTGTCCAGTGAGTGGATGACGTTTGTCCCGACGATGAGCCGACACGTGTTTCCTCTAGCCAATGATGATTTTACACATGGAAAATCCCCATTGGTCAGGGCTGTTAACGGGTTATCGGATCCAAAACCCGACCCGATAGCTTAACGGTGTTCCGTTATGGTGGATGCCACGTGTCGGTCACCCTTGACGAAAGCACTTCTGTGACGAGCGATTTATCGTCATGGAAGTGGACACTTCCGTGATGATAATTTTGGTAATGTCATGGAACACTTCTACGATAGCACAGGTATGACTATCTTGATTCTATCATAAATTTGTCATGGATGTACATGCATGACAAAAAAAGAGACCTACTGTGACAAACATGTATCATCACGGAAGTGTATTTTTTTGTACTGCTTGTTGGAGAAGTTGACGAGGAGCTACGAGTCTCCCTTGATAGTGAGGCGTTTCGCCCCCAGGGCCACTACAGCCTTGAGGCCGGCGATGAGACCCTCGTACTCTGCGATGTTGTTGGAAACCTTCTCGCCCCATTGGAAGCAGAGCTGCACATCATAGTAAAGTTTGTCCTGAGTGGGCGAGATGAGCACGGCTCCAGCCCCCGTGCCCTGGTGTGCGAATGCGCCATCAAAGTACATGACCCAGCCATCCGGCACTTCACTCCACGGCGAGAGGGATCGGTTCTCGCCCACTTCGAGCTCCGGGGTGTCGGTCCAATCTGCCACAAATTCGGTGAGTGCAGCCCCCTTGATGAACTTGGTTGTGCTGAACTCCAAGTCAAACGCTTGCAGCTCGATGTTCCATTCGGCGACCCTTCCCGCAGCATTGGGGCTTCTGAGCACTCTCTCCAATGGGTAAGCCGAGACAACTTTGATGGGGTGACCCTGGAAGTAGTGGCGCAGCTTACGCGATGCCACCAGGAGCGCGAGCAAGAGCTTCTAAGGCATGGGGTACCGTGCTCTTGCATCTTGTAGCACTATGCTGACAAAGTATACTGGGTTCTCAACGAGAGCGGGAGAGCTGACGGAGTTTTTGGCCCCTAGAAGCTGGGGTGTTCCCTGTGAGTCTTCGGCTTCTTGGGCTTGACGACTAGCCGGGGCAGCCGCTGCCTCAGGGGCATCGCCTTGGTGTTGAGCTGCCTCATCCGGCTTGGCGGCTCCACTTGGTGGGCCCTTAAACTGGGGCTCCTCTCCGAGGGCCACTAGCGCCACGCTAGCGGAGTGGGGCGTGGTAGACAGGTAGAGCACAAAGGGCTCGAGAGGACGAGGTGCCACCATCACCGGAGGGCTGGTCAAGTATCTCTTTGAGGTCTTGAAATGCTAGGTCGGCCTTGGGGGTCCACTCGAACGGACCCTTCTTCTTCATCAGCTTAAAGAACGGCAAGGTGCGCTCCCCCAACATGGCGATGAAGCGCCCCCTGCAAGCTTCTGCATCTCCTTGAGGTTTTGTGGTGGGCTCATGTCTTCGATTGCCTTGACCTTCTCCGGGTTGGCCTCGATCCCCCTCTGGGACACGAGGAGGCCTAGCAGCTTGCTAGAAGGAACACCAAACACGCACTTCTCCAGGTTGAGCCGCAGGTCCACCTGGCACAAGCACGTGAAGGTTTCCTCGAGGTCCTGAATCAAAGTTCTTGCCTCCCAAGACATCACCACAATGTCGTCGACGTAGGCCTCAGCGTTTCTTTCGAGCTGCCGCCCCAAGGTGACATGCATCAGTCGCTGGAAGGTCGCCCCTGTGTTGCACAGTCCGAATGGCATGCAAGTGTAGCAGTATACCCCGCATGGGGTCAAGAAAGCCGTTTTCTCCACATCTTCCATCGCCATCTTGATCTGGTGGTAGCCTGAGAACGCATCCAGGAAACATAGCAGATCACACTCGGCGGTGGAGTCGACAATATGGTCGATGCGGGACAGCGGGAATGAGTCTTGAGGGCAAGACTTGTTGAGGTTGGTGAAGTCGACACACATGCGCTCCTTCCCTCCTTTCTTCGGCACAACGACTGAGTTTGCCAGCCACTCTGGGTACCGGGCCTCGCGAATGAGACCCGCTGCCTCCAGCTTGCGGGTTTCCTGAACGATGAAGGACTGCTTCTCCGTCGACTGTCGCATCGCCTTCTGCTTCACAGGGCACACGTTGGGGCATGCCCTCAGATGATGCTCGATCACTCCCCTGGGAACCCCAACCAGCTGCTTGGGTTCCCATGCGAATACTTCCTTGTTCTCCCACAAGAAGTCCACCAACCCCTTTTCTTGATCTGGAGTGAGGTCGGCGCCTACAGTAAAGGTGGCGCCAAAGGCCCCATCCCCATTGACTGGTATCTGCTTCGTTTTGGCTTGACCTTGAGTGAATAGCTACTTCTTCTTGGTCGGCGCAGCCCCCTTGGTCCTGGGCACGACCTTGGCGGCCGGACAAGCTACCACCGTGGCCCTAAAGGAGAGTTTTAGGGCCGCCAAGGCTTCCTTGGTGTCTCCGGCTACGGTGAGGATGCCCTTACTCCCTGCCATCTTCATGAGGTTGTAGGCAGGATGAGTAGCCGCCATGAATTGGGCCAGCGCCGGGTACCCGAGGATGGCGTCGTACGGTAAGTCGATGCGGCCGATGTCAAAGTTGACTAGCTCGGTGCGATAGTTGTCGCGTGTGCCGAAGGTCATGGGGCGACGGATCTGCCCCAGGGGGTTGGAGGAGTAGCCGCCGACCACGGAGAAGGGCTTGCTCGGGCGGAGCCACTCAAGCGGTACGTGAAGGAGGCTAAAATCTGCCACGGAGAGCACATTGAGGCCGGCGCCACCGTCGATGAGGGTCTTGATAACGGCTACGCTGCAGATGGTGGGCTGCTACCTCTTGAGCACTGCGTTGGTTTTCCCCAAAGAAGAAGGGATGATGCAGCAAAGTAGCGTAAGTATTTGCCACGGTTTTTGAGAACCAAGGTATCAATTTAGTAGGAGGCTACGCGCGAGTCCCTCGTACCTGCACAAGACAAATAAATCCTTGCAACCAACACAAATAGGGGTTGTCAATCCCTACACGGCCACTTACGCGAGTGAGATCTGATAGATATGATAAGATAATATTTTTGGAATTTTGGTAATAAAGATGCAAAGTAAAGTAAAGGCAAGTAAAAAAGCAAATGAAATAACTAAGTAGTAGGAGATTAATATGATAAAGATAGACCCGGGGGCCATAGGTTTCACTAGTGGCTTCTCTCGAGAGCATAAGTATTCTACGATGGGTGAACAAATTACTGTTGAGCAATTGACAGAATTGAGCATAGTTATGAGAATATCTAGGCATGATCATGTATATAGGCATCACGTCCGAGACAAGTAGACCGACTCCTGCCTGCATCTACTACTATTACTCCACTCATCGACCGCTATCCAGCATGCATCTAGAGTATTAAGTTAAAAATAGAGTAACGCCTTAAGCAAGATGTCATGATGTAGAGGGATAAACTCATGCAATATGATGAAAACCCCATCTTGTTATCCTCGATGGCAACAATACAATACGTGCCTTGCTGCCCCTACTATCATTGGGAAAGGACACCGCAAGATTGAACCCAAAGCTAAGCACTTCTCCCATTGAAAGAAAGATCAATCTAGTAGGCCAAACCAAACTGATAATTCGAAAAGACTTGCAAAGATAACCAATCATACATAAAAGAATTCAGAGAAGATTCAAATATTGTTCACAGATAGACTTGATCATAAACCCACAATTCATCGGTCTCAACAAACACACCGCAAAAAGAAGATTACATCGAGTAGTTCTCCACAAGAGAGGAGGAGAACATTGTATTGAGATCCAAAAAGAGAGAAGAAGCCATCTAGCTAATAACTATGGACCCGTAGGTCTGAAGTAAACTACTCACACTTCATCAGAGGGGCTATGGTGATGATGTAGAAGCCCTCCGTGATTGATGCCCCCTCCGGCGGAGCTCCGGAACAGGCCCCAAGATGGGATCTCGTGGATACAGAAAGTTGCGGCGGTGGAATTAGGTTTTTGGCTCCATATCTGATCGTTTGGGGGTACGTAGGTATATATAGGAGGAAGGAGTATGTCGGTGGAGCAACAGGGGCCCACGAGGGTGGAGGATGCGCCTGGGGGGTAGGCGCGCGCCCCTACCTCGTGGCCTCCTCTTTTGTGTCTTGACGTAGGGTCCAAGTCTCCTGGGTCTTGTTTATTGAGAAAATCACGTTCCCGAAGGTTTCATTCCGTTTGGACTCCGTTTGATATTCCTTTTCTTCGAAACCCTAAAACAGGCAAAAAAATCAGTTCTAGGCTGGGCCTCCGGTTAATAGGTTAGTTCCAAAAATAATATAAAAGTGGATAATAAATCCCAATAATGTCCAAAACAGTAGATAATATAGCATGGAGCAATAAAAAATTATAGATACGTTGGAGACGTATCAAGCATCCCCAAGCTTAATTCCTGCTCGTCCTTGAGTAGGTAAATGATAAAAATAGAATTTTTGATGCGGAGTGCTACCTGGCATAATTTTAATGTAATTCTTCTTAATTGTGGTATGAATATTCAGGTCCGAAAGATTCAAGACAAAAGTTCATATTGGCATAAAATAATAATACTTCAAGCATACTAACTAAGCAATTATGTCTTCTCAAAATAACATGGCCAAAGAAAGTTCATCCCTACAAAATCATATAGTTTAGTCATGCTCCATTTTCGTCACACAAGAATGCTCTCATCATGCACAACCCCGATGAAAAGCCAAGCAATTGTTTCATACTTTAGTAATCTCAAACCTATAAACTTTCACGCAATATATGAGCGCGAGTCATGGACATAGCACTATGGGTGGAATAGAATATAATGAGGGGGGTTATGTGGAGAAGTCAAAAAGGAGAAAGTCTCACATCAACGAGGCTAATTAATGGGCTATGGAGATGCCCATCGATTGATGTTGATGCAAGCAGTAGGGATTGCCATGCAACGGATGCACTAGAGCTATAAATGTATGAAAGCTCAACAAAAGAAACTAAGTGCGTGTGCATCCAACTTGCTTGCTCACGAAGATCTAGGGCACTTGAGGAGGCCCATTGTTGGAATATACAAGACAAGTTCTATAATGAAAATTCCCACTAGTATATGAAAGTGACAAAACAAGAGACTCTCTATCATGAAGATTATGGTGCTACTTTGAAGCACAAGTGTGGTAAAGGATAGTAACATTATCCCATCTCTCTTTTTCTCTCATTTTTTGGGCCTTTCTCTTTTTTTATGATTCCTCACTTGGGACAATGCTCTAGAAAATGATGATCATCACACTTCTATTTATTTACAACTCAATGATTACAACTCGATACTAGAACAAAAGATGACTTTATATGAATGCCTCCGGCGATGTACCGGGATATGCAATGTACCAAGAGTGACATGTATGAAAGAATGATGAATGGTGGCTTTGCCACAAATACTATGTCAACTACATGATCATGCTAAGCAATATGACAATAATGAATGTGACATGATAAACGGAACGGTGGAATGTTGCATGGCAATATATCTCGGAATGGCTATGGAAATGCCATAATAGGTAGGTATGGTGGCTGTTTTGAGGAAGATATAAGGAGGTTTATGTGTGAAAGAGCGTATCATATCACGGGGTTTGGATGCACCGGCGAAGTTTGCGCCAACTCTCAATGTGAGAAATGGCAATGCACGGTACCGAAGAGGCTAGCAAGGATGGAAGGGTGAGAGTGCGTATAATCCATGGACTCAACATTTATCATAAAGAACTCACATACTTATTGCAAAAATCTACATGTCATCAAAAACCTCGGCACTACGCGCATGCTCCTAGGGGGATAGATTGCTTGGAAAATACCATCGCTCGTCCCCGACTGCCACTCATAAGGAGGACAATCAAATAACACCTCATGTTTCAAATTTCTTACATAACTTTTACCATACGTGCATGCTACGGGACTTGCAAACTTCAACACAAGCATTTCTCAATTCCACAACTACTCCACTAGCATGACTTTGATATTATTACCTCCATATCTCAAAGCAATCATCAAGCATCAAACTTTTCTTAGTATTCAAAACACTTCATAAGAAAATTTTACTAATCTTGAATACCTAGCATATTAGGATTTTAAGAAAATTAACATGCTATTTAAGACTCTCAAAATAATCTAAGTGAAGCATGAGAGATCAATAGTTTCTATAAAACAAATCCACCACCGTGCTCTAAAAGATATAAGTGAAGTACTAGAGCAAAACTATATAACTCAAAAGATATAAATGAAGCACATAGAGTATTGTAGCAAATTCCAAATCATGTATGGCTCTCTCAAAAGGTGTGTACAGCAAGGATGATTGTGGTAAACTAAAAAGTAAAGACTCAAATCATACAAGACGCTCCAAGCAAAACACATATCATGTGGCGAATAAAGATATTGCTCCAAGTAAAGTTACCGATAGAAGTAGACGAAAGAGGGGATGCCTTCCGGGGCATCCCCAAGCTTTGGCTTTTAGGTGTCCTTAGATTATATTGGGGTGCCATGGGCATCCCCAAGCTTAGGCTCTTGTCACTCCTTGTTCCATAATCCATCAAATATTTACCCAAAACTTGAAAACTTCACAACACAAAACTTAAAGTAGAAAATCTCGTGAGCTCCTTTAGAGAAAGAAAACTAAATACCACTTCAAGGTACTGTAATGAACTCATTATTTATTTATATTGGTGTTATACCTACTGTATTCCAACTTCTCTATGGTTTATAAACTATTTTACTAGCCATAGATTCATCAAAATAAGCAAACAACACACGAAAAACAGAATCTGTCAAAAACAGAACAGTCTGTAGTAATCTGTAGCTAGCGCAAGATCTGGAACCCCAAAAATTCTAAAATAAATTTCTGGACGTGACTAATTTATCTATTAATAATCTTCAAAAATAATTAAATAAATAGCACTTTCGAAATAAAAATGGCAGCAGTTCTCGTGAGCGCTAAAGTTTCTGTTTTTACAGCAAGTGTAACAAGACTTTCCCCAATTCTTCCCAAAGGTTCTACTTGGCACAAACACTAATTAAACACACAAAACACAACCAAAAACAGAGGCTAGATAAATTATTTATTACTAAATAGGGGCAAAAAGTAAGGAATAAAAATAAAATTGGGTTGCCTCCCAACAAGCGCTATCGTTTAACGCCCCAAGCTAGGCATAACAAGCAAGGATAGATCTAGGTATTGCCATCTTTGGTAGGTAATCCATAAGTGGCTCTCATAATAGATTCATAAGGTAATTTAATTTTCTTTCTAGGAAAGTGTTCCATGCCTTTCCTTAATGGAAATTGGAATCTAATATTTCCTTCCTTCATATCAATAATTGCACCAATCATTCTAAGGAAAGGTCTACCAAGAATAATAGGACATGAAGGATTGCAATCTATGTCAAGAACAATAAAATCTACCGGCACATAATTCCTATTTGCAACAATAATAATATCATTAATTCTTCCCATAGGTTTCTTAAGAGTGGAAGCCGCAAGGTGCAGGTTTAAAGAGCAATCATCAAAATCACGGAAACCTAACAAATCACACAAAGTCTTTGGAATCGAGGAAACACTAGCGCCCAAATCACATAAAGCATAGCATTCATGATCTTTCATTTTAATTTTAATAGTCGGTTCCCACTCATCATAAAGTTTTCTAGGGATAGAAACTTCCAATTCAAGTTTTTCTTCATAAGATTGCATCAAGGCATCAACGATATGTTTAGTAAACGCTTTATTTTGACTGTAAGCATGAGGAGAAGTTAGCACGGATTGTAACAAGGAAATACAATCAATCAAAGAGAAATTTTCATAGTTAAATTCCTTGAAATCCATAATAGTGGGTTTAGCAACATGTAGGGTTTTAATTTCTTCAATCCCACTTTTATCAATTTTAGCATCAAGATCAAAAAATTCTGAATTCTTGGAACACCTTCTAGGTAAAGGTGGATCATATTCAGCCCCATCATTATCAAGATTCATATTGCAAAACAAAGATTTAATAGGGGACACATCAATAACTTTTAGATCTTCATCTTTATTTTCATAGGAACAAGAAGAACACGCCCTTATAAAGGCATCTTTCTTAGCACTCATCCTAGTGGTTCTTTCTTTGCACTCATCAATGGAAATTATCATGGCTTTGAGAGACTCATTGATATCATGCTTAGGTGGAATAGATCTATGTTTCAAAGAATCAACATCAAGAGAAATTCTAACAACGTTGCTAGCCAACTCATCAATCTTAAGCAATTTTTCTTCAATCAAAGCATTAAAATTATTTTGCGAAGTAATAAATTCTTTAATATTGGATTCAAAATCAGAGGGCATCTTATTATAATTTCCATAAGAGTTGTTGTAGGAATTACCATAATTATTTGAGGGATTACTAGGATAAGGCCTAGGGTTGAAATTTCCTCTATATGCATTGTTACCAAAATTGTTCCTACCAACAAAATTCAGATCCATAGATTCATTAGTATTCTCAATCAAAGTAGACAAGGGCATATCATTAGGATAAGAAGAAACACTCTTATTAGCAAATAATTTCATCCATCTTTCCACTCAAAACATTAATTTCTTCTATCGCATGCACCTTTTTATTAGTAGATCTTTCAGTATGCCATTGAGAATAATTAACCATAATATTATCTAGGAGTTTAGTAGCTTCTCCTAAAGCGATTTCCATAAAAGTGCCTCCCGCGGCCGAATCTAAAAGATTTCTAGAAGCAAAACTCAATCTGGCATAAAAATTTTGTATAATCATCCACAAATTTAAACCATGAGTAGGGCAATTACGTATCATTAGTTTCATTCTCTCCCAAGCTTGTGCAACATGTTCATGATCAAGTTGCTTAAAATTCATAATATCGTTTCCAAGAGAGATGATCTTAGCGGGAGGAAAATACTTAGAGATAAAAGCATCTTTGCACTTGTTCCATGAATCAATACTATTTTTAGGCAAAGACGAAAACCAAGCTTTAGCACGATCTCTAAGTGAAAAAGGAAATAGATTCAATTTAACAATATCATTATCCACATCTTTCTTCTTTTGCATATCACACAAATCAACGAAGCTATTTAGATGGGTACCGGCACCTTCACTAGGAAGGCCGGAAAACGGATCTATCATGACAAGGTTCAGCAAAGCGGTATTAATTTCACAAGATTCAGCATCGGTAAGAGGAGCAATCGGAGTGCTAATAAAATCATTGTTGTTGGTATTGGTGAAGTCACGTAATTTAGTATTATCTTGAGCCATCGTGACAAGCAAGCAAACTAACACACAAGCAAACAAAAAACAAGTGGGCAAAAAGAGGCAAATAGAGAAAGAGATGGAGGATAGAGAGAGAGGGCGAATAAAACGATAAGGGTGAAGTGGGGGCGAGGAAAACGAGAGGAAAATGGCAAATATTGTAATGCGGGAGATAAGGGTATGTGATGGGTACTTGGTATGTTGACTTTTGCGTAGACCTCCCCGGCAACGGCGCCAGAAATCCTTCTTGCTACCTCTTGAGCACTGCGTTGGTTTTCCCCGAAGAAGAAGGGATGATGCAGCAAAGTAGCGTAAGTATTTCCCTTAGTTTTTGAGAACCAAGGAATCAATCCAGTAGGAGGCTAGGCGCGAGTCCCTCGTACCTGCACAAAACAAATAAATCCTCGCAACCAACGCGAATAGGGGTTGTCAATCCCTACACGGCCACTTACGAGAGTGAGATCTGATAGATATGATAAGATAATATTTTTGGTATTTTTGTAATAAAGATGCAAAGTAAAATAAAGGCAAAGTAAAAAGCAAAGGAAATAACTAAGTAGTAGGAGATTAATATGATAAAGATAGACCTGGGGGCCATAGGTTTCACTAGTGATTTCTCTCGAGAGCATAAGTATTCTACGATGGGCGAACAAATTATTGTTGAGCAATTGACAAAATTGAGCATAGTTATGAGAATATCTAGGCATGATCATGTATATAGGCATCACGTCCGAGACAAGTAGACCGACTCCTGCCTGCATCTACTCCTATTACTCCACTCATCGACCGCTATCCAGCATGCATCTAGAGTATTAAGTTAAAAACAGAGTAACGCCTTAAGCAATATGACATGATGTAGAGGGATAAACTCATGCAATATGATGAAAACCCCATCTTGTTATCCTCGATGGCAACAATACAATACGTGCCTTGCTGCCCCTACTGTCATTGGGAAAGGACACTACAAGATTGAACCCAAAGCTAAGCACTTCTCCCATTGCAAGAAAGATCAATCTAGTAGGCCAAACCAAACTGATAATTCAAAGAGACTTGCAAATAACCAATCATACATAAAAGAATTCAGAGAAGATTCAAATATTGTTCATAGATAGACTTCATCATAAACCCACAATTCATCGATCTCAACAAACACACCGCAAAAAGAAGATTACATCGAATAGTTCTCCATAAGAGAGGGGGAGAACATTGTATTGAGATCCAAAAAGAGAGAAGAAGCCATCTAGCTAATAACTATGGACCCGTAGGTCTGAAGTAAACTACTCACACTTCATCGGAGGGGCTATGGTGATGATGTAGAAGCCCTCCGTGATCGATGCCCCCTCCGGCGGAGCTCCGGAACAGGCCCCAGGATGGGATCTCATGGATACAGAAAGTTGCGGTGGTGGAATTAGTTTTTGGCTCCGTATCTGATCGTTTGGGGGTATGTAGGTATATATAGGAGGAAGGAGTACGTTGGTGGAGCAACAGGGGGCCCACGAGGGTGGAGGGCGCGCCTTGGGGGGGGGGGGGTAGGCGCGCCCCCCTACCTCGTGGCCTCCTATTTTGTGTCTTGACATAGGGTCCAAGTCTCTTGGGTCTTGTTCGTTGAGAAAATCACGTTCCCGAAGGTTTCATTCCGTTTGGACTCCGTTTGATATTCCTTTTCTTCGAAACCCTAAAACAGGCAAAAACAGCAATTTTGGGTTGGGCCTCCGCTTAATAGGTTAGTCCCAAAAATAATATAAAAGTGGATAATAAAGCCCAATAATGTCCAAAATAGTAGATAATATAGCATGGAGCAATCAAAAATTATAGATATGTTCGAGACGTATCATGGGCATGCAAAGCATCGGGAGCACGCCCGAACAGACGGTGGTGACTGGGTGATCCCCCGAGTCGAAGGTCAGGTCGGCCTTGGGTGCCACCCAACCCGGGGGAGCCCCCTGCCACGTGGAGGCGGCGCTGATCTAGCGAAAGAACGGCTTGGTGTGGCAGTCTGACGGCGGCGCCTGCGAGCCACCGAGGAGAGACGCGACGACGGGGGGTACTGGTCCCCCGAAGCGCGCGATGAAGAGGTCGCGCAGCTCCTCCCAGGAGGCCACAGAAGATTCTGGCAGATGGAGGAGCCAAGCGCGCGGCACGCCAGCGAGGGCCATTGGGAGCCAGTTGGCCATGACTTTACCGTCACCCCCGGCTTCCAGGACGGCCTCCTCGTACGCCAGCAAGAAGGCTGTTGGATCCGCCGCACCATCGTAACGGGGCGGCATCTCCGGCTTGAACTTGTGCGGCCACCGCACCTATCGCAAGGCGGGGGTGAAGGCCCAGACCCCACGGCGCTGCGAAGGGCCCCCGTCGATCCAGTCGGAGAAGCGGCGGCGTCCATGAGAGCTGGTCGGAGAGGCGAGGCTGTCGGGGGGCAAAGCTTCGGTGCACCCCTACCTGTCGCACCAAATGTTGGATTTCGGGTTCAAGCAAAACCCTTGAGGTTCAAACACTGGGGTGAGCACAAAGATCTCTCCCCCTCTCTAGCTCGTGCACACTATGATCTCACGGCCTAGCTTGACGAACCCAAAGAACAAGAGACACAAGAGTTTATACTAGTTCGAGCCACCGATGTGGTGTAATACCCTACTCCGGTGTGGTGTGGTGGATTGCCTCTTGGGCTGAGAATGAACAGTTACAAGGGAAGAACAGCCTCCTGAGGAGAGGTGTTCTTATGCTTGGTGAACCTGTGTGGTTGTCGATGGTCTCTCTCTCTCTAGATGAGCCGATCTTATCCTTCGTCTCCTACCTATGGTGGTGGCTAGTCCTATATATAGAGGCCCGGGTCCTCTTCCCAAATATTCGGCGGGAAGGCATCCCACAACAGCCAATTTGAAGGGGGGCAGCTAGTACAAGCTATCCTGACAAAAGATGGTCTTCCCCTGCCAAAGGCTCTGGTGGTGACACCGTCCTAGGCTCCACGGTGACCTCCATCCTGCCATCCTGCTAATCTTGGTATTGTTGCATCGATATGGAAACCTTTGCCTGATGCCTCGGGACTCCTCGCCTGCGTTTGCCCCTTTAGCACCAAAGAGGAATCGAGGACACTGCGCATGCTGGCGCCCGCCTGGCTCCAGTCGTCATGGCTTGCGTCACACAAACCTCATGAGGTGTCCCTTGCCTTGATCTCTCCGCCCCTCACGAGCCAGCCTAGCGAGGCCGCTCTTGAGGAGGTCTTGTGTCGTCCTCCTCGCAAGGCTTGGCCCCTCGCGAGGGTCTTGAGTGTTTGCTGGTGAAGATGGGTCGTATAGGGCCGCTGGTGGAGCCACGCTGTGGGCCGCGGGCAGCCAAGTCTGGGGACCCCCATTCCCAGAACACCGACAAGGGCATCATGATCATCTTTAGAACAGAACCATATATTGTCATATAATTTGTTATGCTAAAGTAACAATTCGTTCACAAGGTAAAGTATGAATCATAAACTTTATTGAAGACTAACAACTATAATCTCAGTCATTGAAGCAATTACAATTTATCATAACTTCGGAAAGAGTCAACAAGAGCTTTTCAGCAAGTCCACATATTCAAGTATCATTTAGTCCTTCAGAATTGCTAACACTCACGCGATACTTATGGTTTGAAAGCCTCAATCGGACACAGAGAAAGATAGGGGATTATAGTTTCGCCTCCCAACCTTTTAACTCAAGGGTAATGTCAACAATAATACTTTATGGAAACATACATCCGAGTGAATATATATATCTGGATCTTTCTCCAACACATAGTGCTTGCCAAAAGAAAAAGTGTAAAAGGGGAAAGGTGAAGACCACCACGACTCTTGTATAAGGGTAGAAAATAAAAGTAAAATATAGGCCCTTCGCAAAGGGAAGCAGAGGTTGTCATGCGCTTTTATGGTTGGATGCACAAAATCTTAATGCAAAAGAACGTCACTTTATATTGCCGCTTGTGATAAAGAACTTTATTATGCAATATGTCGCTTTTATTTCTTCCATATCGCAAGTTCGTATAAAGCTTATTTTCTTCACACTAATATATCATATATATTTTAGAGATCAATTTTTATTGCTTGCACTGGTGACAACTTACTTGAAGGATCTTACTCAATCCATAGGTAGGTATGCTGGACTCTCATGGCAAAACTGGTTTAAGGGATGTTTGGAAGCACAAGTAGTATCTCTACTTGGTGCGAAGGATTTAGCTAGCATAAGAGGGAAAAGGCAAGCTCAACATGTTGGAGGATCCATAACAATATAACTTCTATTCGGATATAAGAAAACATAACCCATTATGTTGTCTTCCTTGTCCAACATCAACTTTTTAGCATGTCATATTTTAATGAATGCTCACAATCACAAAAGATGTCCAAGATAATATAATTATATGTGTAGCCTCTCTTTCTATATTAGTTCCTATTAATTGCAACAAACTTCTTATATGTGAAGTCATCACTCTCCATAAGATCACTATATGATATTTTTTTTATTTTTTTTATTTCTCTTATTCTTATACCCTCAAGATCATAGCAAGAAAGCAAAGCACTCAGCTCAAAACTACTCTTTATTATATAACTCTCAGACTCGATTACATAGATAGGGATCAAAACAAAACTGAAAGCTAGATCATACTAAAAACTTTATTCTACTAGATCAAGATATGACCAAAAGGATCAAACTAAGAAAATGATAAAGGAAAAGATGTGATGGTGATACGATAACAGGGCACCTCCCCCAAGCTTGGCACAAGCCAAGGGGAGTGCCCATACCCATGTATTTAGATCTCTTTCTTCGGAGGTGGTGATGATGAAGTTTTTGACGTTGTAGGCTTGTCATCCATCTTCCAAGGCATAGGCTCGCCATCATAGAAGGATGAACGAGTCTCCGGGATCCTCAAATCTGCAGCCAAACTCATCTTCTTAAATCTGTATTCATACTCGCAGTTTTGGTTTTGCAGGTCATAGATCTGGGCTGGGACGTGCTCGATTTTCTCATGAAGCTTGAAAATGGCCTCACCAAAGTCCTTGGCATCCAGATTGTCTTTATTGGTAAATTCCGCAATCATCAAGTGATTGGCGTCGAGTCCATGTTCCACCATCCCTTGAAACTTTAAAACTTGCTGCTCCATTGCTTCGAGTTTTGTATCCACGCTTCCGGTCTTCTTTGGCCCTTCAACATCGCGGATGTGCAGCACCCCCTCACGCATCTCAATGGTTTGAGCGTGTTGCAGCACCTTCGCAAGGTAGGGGTTGATGACCTTCTCAAAAAATGTGTCCTTGGGGCGCTTAGAGACGTCATGGTAATCTAGATTTGTCAAAAAAATAGCTCAAAACAAGAATAGAGGATTTTGTCATGGTATGGTGGTCAAAACCTTCGGGAGATTATATAATGAATTTTTACCATCCAAAAGAAGTATTCTACAAGAAAACGGAGTCCGGAGGGTACACGAGGTGGCCATAAGGGTGGGGACGCGCCCAGGGGGTAGGGTGTGCCCTCGTGCCTTGTCGCCTCCCCGTGCGCTCTTCGGACTACTTTTAATTTTCCTAATTTTTATATATTCCAAAACAGAGAAAATTGCTATTGGAAACATTTTAGGGTCGATTTACTTACCGTAGCACATACCTATTCCTTTTCGAAGTGTGCAACGTTCTTGAAACTATCCCTTATGTACTCCTCCGGTGTTATGGTATTACTTATATTTGTCTCAATATTTATGGGAGTACCTAAAATATAATGTTTGATTCTTTCATCGTTTACCACCTTCAGGTTAGTTCCTTCAGTGTTGTTGATTTTGATGGCACCGGAACCATAAACCTCCTCGATAATGTAAGGACCTTCCCATTTAGAGAGAAGCTTTCCTGCAAAAAATCTTAAATTAGAGTTGTATAGCAGAACATGATCACCTACATTAAACTCACGCTTTTGTATCCTTTTGTCATGCCATCTTTTAACTTTTTCTTTAAACAACTTGGCATTCTCATAGTCTTGGGTTCTCCATTCATCAAGCGAGCTTCTGTCAAATAACCTCTTATCACCGCTAAGTTTGAAGTCATAGTTGAGCTCTTTGATTACGCAATAAGCTTTATGCTCTAGTTCAAGAGGTAAGTGGCATGATTTTCCATAAACCATTTTATACGGAGATATACACATAGGGTTCTTATAAGCAGTCCTATAAGCCCATAATGCATCATCAAGTTTCTTAGACTAATTTATTCTGGATTTATTAATAGTCTTTTGCAAGATCAATTTAATTTCTCTATTGCTCAATTATACTTGACCACTAGACTGAGGATGATAAGGAGATGCAATTCTAAGATTAACATCACACTTAGCAATCAATTTACAGAAAGCACCATGAATAAAATGTGAACCACCATCAGTCATCAAATACCTAGGGACTCCAAACCTCAGAAAAAATAACTTCTTGAAGCATGTAAATAGAAGTGTTATGATCAGCACTACTAGTTGGAATAGCTTCTACCCACTTAGTAACGCAATCAACAACAACTAAAATATGTGTATACCAATTAGAGGAAGGAAAAGGTCCCATATAAGCAAAGCCCAAAACATCAAATGGTTCAGTAACAAGTGAATAATTCATAGGCATTTCTTGATGTCTACTAATATTGACAATTCTCTGGCATTCATCACAAGACAAGACATACCTACGAGCATCCTTGAAGAGAGTAGGCCAGCAAAAACCAGATTGTAATACCTTGTGTGCAGTTCTATCTCCAGCGTGGTGTCCTCCGTAGGCCTTAGAGTGGCACTTGCATACGATCTGTTCCTGTTCATCCTCAGGTACACAACGTCTAATAACACCATCGACTCCTTCTTTACAACGGTGCGGGTCATCCCAAAATTAATTTCTTAAATCATAGAAAAACATTTTTTATTTTGCTGGTATGTGAAACTAGGTGGTCTAAATTTAGCAACAATGTAATTAGCATAATCAGCATACCATGGAGTATTACGAGAAGCATTTATGAAAGCTAATTGCTCATCAAGAAAACTATCATCAATAGGTAGTGGGTCATCAAGAACATTCTCTAACCTAGACAAGTTGTCTACAACGGGGTTCTCAGCTCCCTTTCCATCATTAATATTCAAATCAAATTATTGTAACAAGAGAACCCATCTAATAAGTCTAGGTTTAGCATATTTTTCCATAAGATATTTAATAGCAGCATGATCAGTGTGAACAGTTACTTTGAAATCAAAAATATAAGATCTGAACTTATCACAAGCAAAAACAACTACTAAAAATTCTTTTTCAATAGTAGCAGAATTTCTTCGGGCACTATCTAGAGTTTTACTAGCATAATGAATAACATTCAACTTTTTGTCAACTCTTTGTCCTATAATAGCACCAACAGCATAATCACTAGCGTCACACATAATTTCAAAGGGTAAATTCCAATCAGGTGGTTGAACAATAGGTGCAGAAATCAAGGCTTTCTTAAGTATTTCAAATGCTTGTGCACAATCGTCATCAAAAATAGAAGGAACATCTTTTTGCAAGAGATTAGTAAGAGGCCTAGAAATTTTAGGGAAGTCTTTAATAAACCTCCTATAGAAACCAGCATGACCAAGGAAACTTCTCATACCTTTGATATCTTTAGGATACGACATATTTTCAATAGCATCTACTTTAGATTTATCAACTTCAATACCTCTTTCAGAAATTTTATGCCCCAAGACAATACCTTCATTAACCATAAAGTGGCACTTCTCCCAATTCAAAACAAGATTAATTCTTTCTCATCACTGCAAAACTCGATCAAGGTTGCTTAAGCAATCATCAAAAGAAGTTATGTAAATGGATAAATCATCCAGGAAGACCTCAACAATCTTTTCACAAAAGTTGGAGAATATAGTAGTCATACATCTTTCAAAGGTAGCGGGTGCGTTGCATAAACCAAAAGGTATACGTCTATAAGCAAAAGTACCAAAAGGGCAAGTAAAACTGGTCGTTTCTTGATCCTCTTTTGACACAGGTATTTGAGAAAAACCAGAATAACCATCTAGAAAGAAAAAATGTGTATGTTTGGACAATCTTTCTAGCATTTGATCAATAAAAGGTAGAGGGTAATGATCTTTTCGAGTAGCTTTGTTCAATTTGCAAAAATCAATTAAAATTCTATAACCTGTAACAATTCTTCGTCGAATCAATTCATTCTAATCATTAGGAATGACAGTAATACCTCCCTTCTTAGGGACACAATGAATAGGACTTACCCATCTACTATCAGCAATAGGATAAAATTATACCTGCCTCCAGAAGCCTTAGTGTTTCATTTCTTACCACTTCTTTCATTTTTGGATTTAACCGTCATTGGTGATCAACAACTGGTTTAGCATGAGGCTCCATATTAATTTTGTGCTGGCATAGAGTGGGACTAATGCCCTTAAGATCATCAAGAGTATATCCAATAGCTGCACGATGCTTCTTCAAAGTTTTCAATAATCTCCTCTCTTCATGCTCTGAAAGGTTAGCACTAATAATAATAGGATATGTCTTCTTTTCATCAAGATAAGCATATTTCAAAGTATCAGGTAATGGTTTAAGATCAAATACGGGATCACCCATGGGTGGAGGAGGATCCCCAAGGATTTCAACACGCAAATTGTGTTTCAAAACAGGCCCTTGATCAAAGAATATTTCATCTAGTTCCCTCCTCTCATTCATAAACATATCATTTTCATGGTCTAGCAAATTGTTCTAAAGGATCAGTAGGAGGCACAACAGTAGAAGCAAGACCAATAATTTCATCTTTACTAGGCAATTCTTTATCATGGGGCTGTCTACGAAATTCAGAGAAATTAAAATCATGAGACATATCCCCAAAACCGACAGTAACAATATCTTTCCCATCGTCTATCTTAGCATTAACAGTATTCAAGAAAGGTCTACCAAATATAATGGGACAAAAATCATCTTGTGGGGAACCAAGAACAAGAAAATTAGTAGGATATTTTATTTTCCCACACAAGACTTCAACATCTCTAACAATCCCAATTGGTGATATAATATCTCTATTCGCAAGCTTAATAGTAACATCAATATCTTCTGTTTCAGTAGGTGCAATATCATTCATAATTTCTTCATATAAAGTAAAAGAATTGCACTCACACTAGCACCCACATCACATAAGCCATGATAACAATGATTTCCTATTTTAACAGAAACAATAGGCATGCCAACAACTAGTCTTTGTTTATCTTTATCATTGGGTTTGGAAATTCTAGTAGCTTCATCACAGAAACAAATAACATGCCCATCAATATTATCAACCAAGAGATCCTTAACCATAGAAATACTAGGTTCAACTTTAATTTCTTCAGGGGGTATAGGTGTTCTAGTATAACTCTTACGAACCACAGTTGAAGATTAGCATGATCCTTTATCCTAACAGGAAAAGGTGGTTTCTCAATAAAAGTAGTAGGAACAACAGGATCAACATTAAAAATAATAGTTTCTTCCTCAACTTTAATAGGTTCTAATACTTTTGCTTCACTTTGAGGATGATATTTAAACCACTTCTCCATGGGGAGATCAACATGAGTAGCAAAAGATTCACAAAAATAAGCTACTATCTCAGAGTCAAGTCCATATTTAGTGCTAAAATCACGAAAAGCATCGGTATCCATAAAAGATTTAGAAACAATCAAACTTAAGGTTTATACCTGACTCCTTACCTTCGTCGAGTTCCCAATCTTCAGAGTTGCGTTTAATTCTTTACAATAAATCCCATTTGAATTCAATAGTCTCCTTCATAAAAGAGCCTGTACAAGAAGTATCGATCATGAATTGATTATTACGAGAAAGCGGAGCATAAAAGTTCTGAATAATAATTTCTTTTGAGAGCTCATGATTGGGGCATGAATAGAACATTGACTTAAGCCTCCCCCAAGATTGATCAATACTTTCTCCTACATGAGGCCAAAAATTATAAATATAATTCTGATCACGATGAACTAGATGCATGGGATAAAACTTCTGATGAAATTCCAATTTCAATCGGTTGGAGTTCCAAGTCCCAATATCATCGCATAACCTATACCATGTGAATGCCTTCTCCTTCAAAGATAAAGGTAAGACCTTCTTCTTGACTTCATCCTCGGGCAAACCTGCAAGCTTAAATAATCCACAAACTTCATCCACATAGATCAAATGCATATCAGGATGTAATGTTCCATCTCCTACATAAGGATTAGATAGCAGTTTCTCTATCACACCCGAATGAATTTCATAATAAATATTTTCAGTAGGTGCAGTAGGTTGAGGGGCAACTCTTTGCTCTTCCAATCAGGGTGAAGATACTCCGAACAAACCCCTCAAAGGATTATTTTCCATAGTAACAAGTGACAATAAATATCAGCTCAATATATAAATGTTTCCTTACCAAATTCCACTTACCAAAGGCGATTCACTCCACGGCAAGGGCGGCAGAAAGAGTCTTGATGACCCACAAGTATAGGGGAGCTATCCTAGTCCTTTCGATAAGTAAGAGTGTCGAACCTAATGAGGAGCAGAAGGAAATGAGAAGCGGTTTTCAGTAAGGTATTCTTTGTAAGCACTGAAATTATCGGTAACAGATAGTTGTGTGATAAGATAATTTGTAACGACTAACAAGTAACAAAATTAACTAAGGTGCAGAAAGGTGGCCCAATCATTTTTGTAGCAAGGGACAAGCCTGGACGAACTCTTATATAAAGCAAAGCGCTCCCGAGGTCACCTGGGAATTACTGTCAAGCTAGTTTTCATCATGCTCATATGATTCGTGTTCGTTACTTTGATAATTTGATATGTGGGTGGACCGGTGCTTGGGTGTTGTCCTTCCTTGGAAAATCCTCCCACTTATGATTAACCGCTCTCGCAAGCATCCGCAACTATGAAAGAAGAATTAAGATAAATCTAACCATAGCATGAAACATATGGATCCAAATCAGCCCCTTATGAAGCAACGCATAAACTAGGGTTTAAGCTTCTGTCACTCTCAACCCATCATCTACTTATTACATCCAAATGCCTTCCCCGAGGCCCAAATCATGGTGAAGTGTCATGTAGTCGACGTTCACATAACACCACTAGAGGAGAGACAACATACATCTCATCAAAATATCGAACGAATACCAAATTCACATGATTACTTATAACAAGACTTCTCCCATGTCCTCAGGAACAAACGTAAATACTTACAAAGCATATTCATGTTCATAATCAGAGGAGTAATAATTATCATTAAGGATTTGAACATATGATATTCCATCGAATAAACCAACTACCATCAACTACAAGGAGTAATCAACACTACTAGCAACCCATAGGTACCAATCTGAGGTTTTGAGACAAAGATCGGATACAAGAGACGAACTAGGGGTTGAGACGAGATGGTGCTGGTGAAGATGTTGATGGAGATTGATTCTCTCTGGATGAGAGGATCGTTGGTGATGAAGATGGCGATGATTTCCCCCTCCGGGAGGGATGTTTCCCTAGCAGAATAGCTCTGCCAGAGCCCTAGATTGGTTCTGCCCAAGTTCCACCTCAAGACGGTGGCGCTTCATCCCGAAAGCTTCCTCTTGATTTTTTCCAGGAAAAACCCATCATATAGCAAAATATGGGCACCAGGGGCCTGCCATGTAGGCGTCAAGGCAGGGGCGAACCTAGGGGGTAGGGCGCGCCCCCACCCATATGGCTGGTTGGTGGGTCCCCTCAGGTGCTTTCTTCATCCAATATTTTTTATATATTCCAAAATAATATTCCGTGAAGTCTCAGGACTTTTGGAGTTGTGCAGAATAGGTCTCTCAGATTTTCTCCTTTTAGAGTCTAGAATTCCAGCTGCCGGCATTCTCCCTCTTCATGTAAACCTTGTAAAATAAGGGAGAAAGGGCATAAGGATTGTACCATAATGTGTAATAACAACACATAATGCAATAAATTTCAATATAAAAGCATGATGCAAAATGGACATATCACTTACCTCCATTGAATCTACGCGTGTGCCGGCAACACGTGTCTTTCCGCGAGCCAGTTGGTTCCTCTCATCGGCCCGCTATTTAAACAAGGCCAAACGCCTGGCAAGAATCGCACCGCACCACACCTTCGCTCCCCATATCCTCCTTGCACCATTTTCTCCATTCTCCATAGCATCCGGCGAGCACGAAGACGAGTTCTCTGGCATAAAAGCCGGTTGGGTGCCCCGACGAGTTAGGCAACTTGCTGCACCACCTCCCTCCCCGCCCCAGGTCATTTGTGCCATGGGCGAGGCTACAGGCGGGCAAGCGGAGGACCAAGGATGTACCTCAATTTTAGTGGAAGTCCACAATATTTTATATGCGAGTCCATACTCCACTCTCGTAGAAAATGCACCTTTTTCATCAATGCTCTCAGAAGGAATTTGTGTTTTGGCTCTAAACTAAATATTGTTTTGGAGAAGCATCGATGTTGGTAGTAAGAACTAGAGATTTTTCTTTATTTCTAATTATCACATTTTTTGCTTTGAAGTGAATCATGGTTGTGGACATTGTCTATGAATGGGAAGATATCTGTGAACATGAGTTTGATGTGAAAGTTGAACTTGGAACATTGGGCTTGCGTGTGAACTATACCATGTCCAATGGTTCGTCTGTTATTGTTCGGAAAGTAATGGATGTTATTACATGAACCGAAAAAAATATATTTTGTGCCACATCTCGGCATCAGACTTACATAGATCTCAGTCGGTACACGGACATCACAACAGGCATGCTGACTGGATAAACACTTGAACCTAGTTATTATGAATGAAAATTTGTATTGACAACAGTTTTAGATAGCAGGAGACACCTAGCCTGCTCTGCCTCTGCTTGCTTCTTTCCGGCTTCTTCATCTCTTCTTTTGCTTGGGTGAAGAGAGCATCTGATTGCTATTTTCGCTTCTTCAGGAACTCAGCTACATTCTCAAGGGTTGTTGCACACTTTCTTTCAGCCTTTACTAGAGCCACGAGGAAACGAACAGTTGACGACTCGCCTGGCTTGTGTGTAATCTAGCATCATCTGGGAATTTGCACCTTGTGTCTAATCCAGCATCATTAGGGAATGGGCACCTTGTGTGTAATCCAGCCTCATTTTGGAAACATGATCTCGAGGTTGACCATACTTCCCTCCTCGCAGAAATTGCATCCTCACGTGAACTTACTTCTTTTTAGATCAATAGTCAGAGCTATCGAGATCCATTAAGTAGAAGCCAAATAAACATGACTGGGAGAAGTGAATTCAAAAGGAGAAATATAAAAACAGACTCCAAGGTGAGAACACCCACTTCCTACATCAAGCTAAAAACAAAAGCATTAGGACGATTAAGACTCTTATTATTACACATCGAAGAACATGAGGCTAAGACAAATAGAAACTACAAGATATACACATCGATGAACACGAGGCTAAACAAAAGTAATTGAAAGGGTGTTACTTACCAAAGCTCGTTTTACTGGTTCGATGCATCTCCTCTTTAAGAGGCCATGTTCCTTGAAGATGTCCCCAATATCCCATGTTTGGTCTTCATTTCTCCTCTGCATGTTCAGACTGGTAGTTTTAAAATCTCAACATGGCAAGAAAAATATACTAATACTCACACATCTTGTGGGCAACATTACAGCACTCATCTGCCATGTTAGAGCATCTCCAACAGGCGCGCAACATGTGGCACGTTAAAAAATTGTTTACAACATCGGAATAGCCAGTTTTGCAGGCCGCGGAGTGCTGGATCTAGCGTCCGCTGACAAAAAATTGCGCGCGCGCTGCTCCAGCAGACGCGCTATATTTTTTCTCCTTTCTACTCTGACTCGATACACATTTGACTCCGAGTCGATACTGGCATAGATAGATACATAGATAGTTCTCAGCATAGATATAGCATAGATAGATAAAAAATAGATAGTTCAACTACTCCTCTTCATCCGACTCCGCCTCAGTGATGTCCTCCTCCGACGTCTCAATGAAGGCGTCAAGATACTGATCGTCATCGGAGTCCCAGGGCGACGCTGCTCCTAGCTTGATGTTGAATTGAGCGGTCGCCTTCTACGTACGCATGTCCTCGCTATAGGCAGCTCACTCCGCCCTCCTCTTTTCCCTCTCCGCCCTCCTTTGCGCGTAGAACTCGCACTCGTTGATGATGTACTACGGGAAGTCTTGGCGCCACAGCGCCATGGCTTCCTCGTCCATCCCGGTGATGCCAAGATGGTGCCCCCACCTTCGGTTGTCGCGACGATCCTCGTCCATGATAAGCCACAGGGGAGGCACAAGCTCATGCGCCCGCTCCCGTGTCGGCATGTTGGGGAAGTTCATGTCCCTACAAGGCCGCCGAAGGCACCACACCATCATGTCGTACGCGCGAGTGACCTCGTGGGCGGTGTCAAAAGTGTCGAGGCCCAGGCACATCTCGCTGAACCAGATCTCGGCAGAGAGAGCTCCGAAGGGGCGCGCGGGGACGCCGCTGTAGCGCCAAGTTCCCCAGTGGCGCGGTGGCATGGTGGCGCGGTGGCGGCGAGGGGAGAAAGAACGATGAGAGAGCACTAGCGAGGCATAGAGCAGGGAGAGAGTGGTAGCAAGGCATAGAGCGGTGGGAGGGCGCGGGAGGGCATTGGATTTCATAAAGCGCATCGGACACCATGGCCAAAACTAGCGTGCGCCCGACCGCTTTTACCCGCGCACGTGATTCTTTCTCGACGTCCCTGCTATCTCTACTCTCTATCTCTATCTCTACTTAGTACTCTTATAAAAAATAGAGTTGGTGATGATGGTGTGCCTACCATCCTACAATATAGACCGTTAGATTTATATATGGCGGATAGGAACGAAACTATGGAAATTTTGCAAAAAGATACCCACACCCCTCTCCACATTTGAAAATAAGGCCTTCCCTCATTCATCCTATTCTCCCACAAGATAAACTACTCATACAGATGCATCTTTATGTTCCATGCAATGCATGGGCATCTTGCTAGTTCTAAAAAGCTTTCCATCATTTGCCACACTACTGGTTCTAGATGAAGAACCTACCCAAGCATAGCGCAATACAGGAGCGATGCACAATTACAAAGTGATATTATGTTGGACAATGCAAGCTATAACCAATTACTTTTACTGGAACAAAAGCAACCAGGAAATTTGAAGGGTAGGTATGAACAAAATTGGAACTGCACATGTACTGCTAAGAGATTCAATGTACACATTACCAATCGCGGAGGGGTACGATGGTCGCGGCGGCGTCTGTGCATCATGGTCAGGAACGGGAGTCAGTTCATTTTCCACGACAGTGGTGCTTCTGCGCTTTGCGTCGGCTTCCGCAAAGCAGATCCAAGACGGAAGATGGTGCCAGGGAAGAGGCTCCGTGTACAACGACGACGGTGGATCGGCTCCAGTGTGGCGTATGACATTGTCGATGAGGCAGATGGATGTAGTGGATGTGTGCGACGATGAAGAAGGGGAGGAGCACGGAGGCTGCGATACCGTGGAGAAGTCTATTTTGCGGTGTGGATAGAAAATGGGGAGTATTCTGGTGTACTACTCTGGGTGTCGTGGTGGGGTTGGTTGGATAGGGTGAACCTGAAGTGACCAAAACAGCCCCCTACCCACCAGCATTCGTAGGCCTCTTACGAAGGGTATAATGGTAACTTCGCACTACTCGAATCATGGTCGTGGGAGATTTTGCCGCCGACCCAAAAATTTTGTAACACTGAACTCCCCGTCTGGCGTGTTGGGTGATTGGGCTAAGCAACTAGCGAGTAGTACTAGTAACTACTAGTACTCCCTCCGTTTTTATTAACTCTGCATATTAGGTTTGACCGAAGTCAGACTTCCTAAAGTTTGACCAAGTTTATAGAAAAATATAAACATTTACCATAATAAATATGTATGCTGTGAAAGTACATAAGTGCATTCAATAATGAATATAAAGGTATTTATTTTTTATTGTATATGTTAATATTTTTTGTTATAAACTTTGTGAGAGTTTACAAAACATGACTTTAACCAATGCTAATACGTGGACTTAAATAAAAATGGAGGGAGTACACATTTGTTTTCTTAGTTTGTAGTGCAATTAATCATTTGTTGTAATCATGAAATAAATATATTAAGCTACTGACTCCGGATGTAATGGTTTATGCAATTCAATAGTTAGAATCATTGTTGAATTCCAAGATGTATACCCGGTCTATAGTACTTCACAATATGCTCAAACTCACATAATCCCAATCAAATGAAAATGAAAATGCATTTCCTAGTTATTACTTTGTAGGATGCAACAAAACCAACCATAACTCCACATGATCCATTATAAAAGCAAAATTTTGAACACATCCCAATGTCTGAATGAAACATGTGGAGAGAGCTTGTGAAGATGGAGCAATTGTGGGTGAGAGATGTGTGCGCTAAACACACAAGATATACACCCCCTGTAAGAAAGAGAAATAGGACGGGAAAGATTGTATGTATGTAGGCGAGAGAGTAGGAGACAAACCTCATGAGAGAGAGAGAGGAAGAAGTTAGGTCTGTGAGAAAGATGGGGACATGTAATATATGTGAGATGCGTGTGCATACGGATTTTGTACATGTGGAAGGAGAGACAAAGGGTTTGATGAGAGAGATGGAAAAACGTGGACGAGAGGGGAAGGATCTCGTGGGTTGATGGATTGATAATTTTGTGCGGGAGAGGGAGGGGGAGGAGTCAGTCAGCCATCGTCACATCATACTACCTCCAAATGGCCCCGCATTCTCTAGTGCACTCTGGTCGCCGTCTTTGATCTTCTCAATGCCCTCTTTTAAAATTGAGGTGGTGTGCATGCTGGGGTGCAGAGAAGCACAAGCGAGAGTGGTCGCCATATAACCTTGGATGGGGATGAATTGTGTGCTCGGGGGAGGGGGAGTGTGTGTGTGTGTGAGAGAGAGAGAGATATTGAGAGAAATCAAACCTATGGAGAGAATGTGTGTGTATATGACGGAAAGATACATGCTAAATAGGGTTTTCATGAAGAGATTGTGCGTGCGAGATAGAGAGCGATGTGCGGGCCTTGAGGCGGGCAGGGGCTGGGTGAGGGTGTATCGTGCGATGGACAGATGAATCGAGATAGATGGTTGTCATGTTATGGATGCTCCTCTCTCTGTCGCACACACACAAGTACAAATAGAAGATCGTTCTCTCATGTATACACAACATATCGACATCTCTCTATGTCACACTCATGCATGATCATTTGCACATTCACACCTCTCTATGTCTCTATGACACGCACACTGTCTCCACATTGCCCTTCCACCACAACACACATATAGAGACATACACGCACTCTCTCAGTCACACACACAGAATTATTATTAAAAACGTCTAGGGCGCACCTAAAATGTCCAAATCCACGAATTGAAGCCAAATTCAAATATACGGAAATATTGTAGAGTGAAGAACTTTTCCAGGAAAAAGTAGAGTAATATTTGGGGATTATTTTCACACACACAAAAAGGTTCGGTGGATGTCCTTCGAGTGCGACACGATGACGCACCGTTCAGTCCACCGCGTGGCCACGATGCACGCACTTGCACAGGATTCTGCATCGATGCAATGCTAACTCATGTGGTAGTATAAGCGTTCCCTCAGTCTAATGTTTACGTGTACTAGTACGGTGTTCTTTTAAGTTTGACCAACCCTATATAAAACTAAACTAAGCTCCCATATGTGCACTCATTAATATGTCGTCACCGCCGTTGCGCATGTTGGCGCCCGCATGCTCCAGTCGACCATTTCTTGCCCATCACCGAAGTGTCCCTGCCATCCCTGTGCCATGAAGCCGAAGGCTCGCCCACTCACGTCATCTGTAGCCCCTCCTCGCGATGCTGCCACGCTGCCAAGCACAAAGAATTGGTGCCAAACATTTTAATGCATTCTTCTTCTAACACTTTGGCATAATTATCGGAATCCTTGTTTTCACGAAAGACATAATAAAGATGATGCATATGAGGCAACCTCAATTCCATTTTTTTGTAGTTTTATTTTATAGTCTAAACTAGTGATTAAACAAGAAACTAAAAGATTCGATTGCAAGATCTAAAGATATACCTTCATGCACTAACCTCCCCGGCAACGGCGCCGGAAAAGAGCTTGATGTCTACTATGCAACCTTCTTCTTGTAGACGTTGTTAGGCCTCCAAGTGCAGAGGTTTGTAGGACAGTAGCAATTTTCCCTCAAGTGGGTGACCTAAGGTTTATCAATCCGTGGGAGGCGTTGGATAAAGATGGTCTCTCTCAAACAACCCTGCAACCAAATAACAAAGAGTCTCTTGTCTCCTCAACACACCCAATACGATGGTAAATTTTATAGGTGCACTAGTTCGGCTAAGAGATGGTGATACAAGTGCAATATGGATGGTAGACATAGGTTTTTGTAATCTGAAAATATAAAAACAGAAAGGTAGCAAGTGGTAAAAGTGAGCGAAAATGGTATTGCAATGCTTGGAAACAAGGCCTAGGGTCCATACTTTCACTAGTGTAAGTTCTCTAAACAATGATAACATAATTATATCATATAACAATCCCTCAATGTGCAACAAAGAGTCACTCCAAAGTCACTAATAGCGGAGAACAAACAAAGAGATTATTGTAGGGTACGAAACCACCTCAAAGTTATTCTTTCTAGTCGATCTATTGGGCTATTCCTATAAGTGTCACAAACAGCCCTAGAGTTCGTACTAAAATAACACCTTAAGACACACATCAACCAAAACCCTAATGTCACCTAGATACTCCAATGTCACGACAAGTATCCACGGTTTTGATTATACGACATGCATCACACGATCTCAGATTCATCTATTCAAACCAACACAAAGAACTTCGAAGAGTGCCCCAAAGTTTCTACCGGAGTTTCAAGACGAAAATGTGTGCCAACCCCTATGCATAAGTTCACAAGGTCACAGAACCCGCAAGTTGATCACCAAAACATACACCAAGTAGATCATGTGAATATCCCATTGTCACTAGAGATAAACACATGCAAGACATACATCAAGTGTTCTCGAATCCTTAAAGACTCAGTCCGATAAGATAACTTCAAAAGGAAAAACTCAATCCATTACAAGAAGGTAGAGGGGGAGAAACATCATATGATCCAACTATAATAGCAAAGCTCGCGATACATCAAGATTGTGCCAAATCAAGAACACGACAGAGAGAGAGAGAGAGAGAGAGAGATCAAACACATAGCTACTGGTACATACCCTCAGCCCCGAGGGTGAACTACTCCCTCCTCGTCATGGAGAGTGCCGGGATGATGAAGATGGCCACCGTTGACAATTTCCCCTTTTGGCAGTGTGCCGGAACAGGGTCTCGATTGGTTTTTGGTGGCTACATAGGCTTGCGGCGGCGGAACTCCTGATCTAGGATTATTTCTAGAGGTTTGGGGATATATAAGAGGTGTTGGCGTTGAGAACAAGTCAAGGGGGCGCGCCCTAGGGGGTGGGTGCCCTCCACCCTTGTGGATGCCTCGTGGCTCTTCTCTGATATCTTTTCATTGAAGTATTTTTTATATTTTCTAAAAATAATCTCTGTTAATTTTCAGGTCAATTGGACTCCGTTTGATATTCCTTTTCTGCGAAAGTCAAAAATAAGGAAAAATAGAAACGGGCACTGGGCTCTAGGTTAATAGGTTAGTCCCAAAAATCATATAAAATAGCAAATAAATGCATATAAAACATCCAAGATAGATTATATAATAGCATGGAACAATCAAAAATTATAGATACATTGGAGACGTATCAAGCATCCCCAAGCTTAATTCAAGCTCGTCCTCTAGTAGGTAAATGATAAAAACATAATTTTTGATGTGGAATGCTAACTAAAATATTCATCCATGTAATTTTTATTTATGGTGGCACGAATGTTCAGATCCATAAGATTCAAAACAAAAGTTTAATATTGACATAAAACAATAATACTTCAAGCAAACTAACAAGGCAATTATGTCTTCTCAAAATAACATGGCCAAAGAAAGCTTATCCCTACAAAATCATATAGTCTGGCTATGCTCCATCTTCATCACACAAAATAATCAAATCATGCACAACTCCGATGACAAGCCAAGTAAGTATTTCATACTTTTGATGTTCTCAAACCTTTTCAACTTTCACGCAATACATGAGCGTGAGCCATGGACATAGCACTATAGGTGGAATAGAATATGGTGGTTGTAGAGAAGACAAAGAAGGAGATAGTCTCACATCAACTAGGCATATTAACGGGCTATGGAGATGCCCATCAATAGATATCAATGTGAGTGAGTAGGGATTGCCATGCAACGGATGCACTAGAGCTATAAGTTTATGAAAGCTCAAAAAGAAACTAAGTGGGTGTGCATCCAACTTGCTTGCTCATGAAGACCTATGGCATTTTGAGGAAGCCCATCGTTGAAATATAGAAGCCAAGCTCTATAATGAAAAATTCCAACTAGTATATGAAAATGACAATATAGGAGACTCTCTATCATGAAGATCATGGTGCTACTTTGAATCACAAGTGTGGAGAAAAGGATAGTAACATTGTCCCTTCTCTCTTTTTCTCTCTTTTTTCTTTTTATCTTTTTATCTTTTTTGGGCCTTTTTTATTTGGCCTTTCTCTCTTTTTTATTTCCTCACATGGTACAATGCTCTAATAATGATGATCATCACACTTTTATTTACTTACAACTCAAAAATTAGAACTCGATACTTAGAACAAAATATGACTCTATATGAATACCTCTGGCGGTGTACCGGGATGTGCAATGAATCAAAAGTGACATGTATGAAGGAATTATGAACGGTCGCTTTGCCACAAATACGATGTCAACTACATGATCATGCAAAGCAATATGACAATGATGGAACGTGTCATAATAAACGGAACGGTGGAATATTGCATGGCAATATATCTCGGAATGGCTATGGAAATGCCATAATAGGTAGGTATGGTGGCTGTTTTGAGGAAGGTATATGGTGGGTCTATGGTACCGGCGAAAGTTGCGCGGTACTAGAGGGGCTAGCAACGGTGGAAGGGTGAGAGTGCGTATAATCCATGGACTCAACATTAGTCATAAAGAACTCACATACTTATTGCAAAAATCTATTAGTCATCTAAACGAAGTACTACGTGCATGCTCCTAGGGGGATAGATTGGTAGGAAAAGACCATCGCTCGTCCCCGACCGCCGTTCATAAGGAAGACAATCAAAAAATATCTCATGCTCCAACTTCGTTACATAACGGTTCACCATACGTGCATGCTACGGGACTCACAAACCTGAACACAAGTATTTCTAAAATTCACAACTACTCACTAGCATGACTCTAATATCACCATCTTCATATCTTAAAACAATCATAAGGAATCAAACTTCTCATAGTATTCAATGTACTTTATATGAAAGTTTTTATTATATCCCTCTTGGATGCCTATCATATTAGGACTAAATTTACAACCAAAGCAAATTACCATGCTGTTTAGAGACTCTCAAAATGATATAAATGAAGCATGAGAGTTCAAAAATTTCTTCAAAATCAAACTACCGGCATGCTCTAAAAATATATAAGTGAAGCACTAGAGCAAATGACGACTACTCCAAAAGATATAAGTGAAGATCAATGAGTAGTTGAATAATTATGTAACTATGTGAAGACACCTTCTCATAAATAAAATTTCAGATCTTAAGATATTATTCAAATAGCAAGCAAAACAAAATAAAATGACATTGCAAGGATAGCATATATCATGTGAAGAAGCAAAAACTTAGGCTCAACCAAAACTGACCGATAGTTATTGAGGAAGAAAGGTGGGATGACAACCGGGGCACCCCCAAGCTTAGATGCTTGAGACTTATTGAAATATTGACTAGGGATTACTTGGGCATCCCCAAGCTTGAGATTTTGTGTCTCCTTAATTCCTCTCATATCACGGTTTCCCTAATTCTTAAAAACTTCATCCACACAAAACTCAACAAGAACTCATGAGATAAGTTAGTATAAATCCACACAAAACCTTATCATTCTATATTGTAGAAAATAACTAAAATTATTATTTGATATTGACTACTAAATGCCTCTGCATATTTAATACTCCTATCCTCAAATAGAATCATTAAACAAGCAAACATATGCAAACAACGCAAACATAACAGCAATTGTCAAAACAGGACAGTCTGTAAAGAATGCAAGAGGGATCATACTTCCCTAACTCCAAAAATTCTAAACAATTACCACACTGTAGAAAATTTGTTGTTCCTCATTGTGTAAAAAATTTAAGATTTTATCATGTTCTGACTATTCACAAATATTCAAACAATGATAGAAAAAAATTTGTTTGCAAAACAGCAACATACAGACATGGGAAATAAGCATGGTAAAGGCTATACTTGACCTTTTTATTGAACTAAAAGATGCAAAAAATTACTCTAAATAACAGCAATAGAATCCTAATAAAATAAAATAACACTCCAAGCAAAACACATATCATGTGGTGAATAAAAATATAGCTCCAATAAAGTTACCGATGAATGAAGATGAAAGAGGGGATGCCATCCGGGGCATCCCCAAGCTTAGGCTCTTGTTTGTCCTTGAATATTACCTTGGGGTGCCTTGGTCATCCCCAAGCTTATGCCCTTGCCACTCCTTATTCCATAGTCCATCGAATCTTCACCCCAAAATTGAAAACTTCACAAGACAAAACTCAACAGAAAACTCGTAAGCTCCGTTAGTATAAGAAAGCAAATCACCACTTAGGTACTGTCAAGACAAGATTCATAATTTTTCTCACATAGTGCCTACTGTACCATATCATTTTTACAATTTATATTAAGTAATATAAGCCATAGAAACTAGAAAACAAGCAAACTATGCATCAAAGATGGAATCTGTCAAAAACATAACAGTGTGTAGTAATCTCTAACTCTCGAATACTTCTGTAACTCCAAAAATTCTGAAAAAATAGGAAAACCTAAGAAATTTTCTTATTAATCTTATAAAAAAATAATCAGTATTTTATCACGCATCTATTAAAAATGAGAATTGTTTTCCTGAGTGCAAAAGTTTCTGTTTTTCAGCAAGATCAAATCAACTATCGCCATAGAACATGCTAAATGCTTTACTTGGCACTTTATTGAAATAAAAGATATAAAACATGGTTAATACAGTAGCATAATCATGTGAGCACACTAAAACAGTAGGGGTAAATATTGGTTGTCTCCCAACAAGCGCTTTTCTTTATTGTCTTTCTAGCTAGGCATGATGATTTCAATGATGCTCACATAGAAGATACGAATTGAAACAGAACGGGAGCATCATGAAGCATATGACTAGCACATTTAAGTCTGACCCACTTCCTATGCATAGGGATGTTTGTTGGGGAACGTAGTAATTTCAAAAAAATTGCTATGCACACGCAAGATCATGGTAATGCATAGCAATGAGAGGGAAGAGTATCGTCCACATACCCTCGTAGACCGTAAGCGGAAGCGTTATGAGAACGCGGTTGATGTAGTCGAACCTCTTCATGATCCGACCGATCCAAGTACCGAACGCACGACACCTCCGAGTTCAGCACACGTTCAGCTCGATGACGTCCCACGAACTCCGATCCAGTGGAGCTTCATGGGAGAGTTCCGTCAGCACGATGGCGTGATGATGGTGATGATGTTGCTACCGACGAAGGGCTTCACCTAAGCACTGCTACGATATGATCGGGGTGGATTATGGTGGAGGGGGGCACCACACACGGCTAAGGGATCAATAATCAACTTGTGTGTTCCAGGGTGCCCCCTAGCCCCGTATATAAAGGAGCAAGGGGGGAGGTCAGCCGGCTCTGTAGGGCGTGCCAGGAGGAGGAGTCCTCCTCCTAGTAGGAGTAGGACTCCCCTTTCCTACTCCTACTAGGAGGAGGAAAGGAAGGGGGGAGGGGAGAAGGAAGGAGAGGGAGGAAAGGAGGAAAGGGGGGCCGCCCCCTAGTCCAATTCGGTTTGGGCTAGGGGGGCGCGTGCCCTGCCTCCACTCTTCCACCACTTGGCCCATGAGGCCCAATACTTCTTCCCTGTCTTCCTGTAACTCCCGGGTACTCCGAAAAATACCCGAATCACTCTGAACCTTTCCGGTGTCCGAATATAGTCGTCCAATATATCAATCTTTACGTCTCAACCATTTCGAGACTCCCCGTCATGTCCCCGATCTCATCCAGGACTCCGGACTACCTTCAGTACATCAAATCACATAAACTCATAATACCGACCGTCACCGAACGTTAAGCGTGCGGACCCTACGGGTTCGAGAACTATATAGACATGACTGAGACACATCTCCGGTCAATAACCAATAGCGGAACCTGGATGTTCATATTGGCTCCTACATATTCTATGAAGATATTTATCAGTCAAACCGCATAACAACATACGTTGTTCCCTTTGTCATCGGTATGTTACTTGCCCGAGATTCAATCGTCGGTATCTCAATACCTATTTCAATCTCGTTATCAGCAAGTCCCTTTACTCGTTCCGCAATGCATCATCCTGTAACTAACTCATTAGTCACATTGCTTGCAAGGCTTATAGTGATGTGCATTACCGAGAGGGCCCAGAGATACCTCTCCGACAATCGGAGTGACAAATCCTATTCTCGATCTATGCCAACTCAACGAACACCATCGGAGACACCTGTAGAGCACCTTTATAATCACACAGTTACGTTGTGACGTTTGTTAGCACACAAAGTGTTCTTCCGGTAATCGGGAGTTGCATAATCTCATAGTCACAGGAACATGTATAAGTCATGAAGAAAGCAATAGTAGTAAACTAAATGGTCAATTGCTAAGCTAACGGAATGGGTCATGTCAATCACTTCATTCTCCTAACGATGTGATCCCATTTATCAAATGACAACTCATGTCTATGGTTAGGAAACATAACCATCTTTGACCAACGAGCTAGTCAAGTAGAGGCATACTAGTGACACTCTGTTTGTCTATGTATTCACACATGTATTATGTTTCCGGTTAATACAATTCTAGCATGAATAATAAACATTTATCATGAAATAAGGAAAAAAATAATAACTTTATTATTGCCTCTAGGGCATATTTCCTTCAGTCTCCCACTTTCACTAGTGTCAATAATCTAATTCACATCTTTATGTGATTAGTTCACATCTCCGTGTGGCTAATACCCAAAGGGTTTATTAGAGTAAATAATCTAGTTCACATCGCTATGTGATTAACACCCAAAGAGTGATCATGTTTTGCTTGTGAGAGAAGTTTAGTCTACGGGTCTGCAACATTCAGATCCGTATGTATTTCGCAAATTTCTATGTCTACAATGCTCTGCACGGGGCTACTCTAGCTAATTGCTCCCACTTTCAATATGTATCCAGATCGAGACTTAGAGTCATCTAGATCGATGTAAAAAGCTTGCATCGACGTAACTCTTTACGACGAACTCTTTTATCACCTCCATAACCGAGAAATATTTCCTTAGTCCTCTAAGGATAATTTTGACCGCTGTCCAGTGATCTACTCCTAGATCACTATTGTACTCCCTTGCCAGAAAGATGCTAAGGTATACAATAGGACTGGTAAACAGCATATCATACTTTATAGAACCTATAACTGAGGCATAGGGAATGACTTTTCATTCTCTTTCTATTTTCTGCTATGGTCGGGTTTTGAGTATTTACTCAACTTCACACCTTGCAATACAGGTAAGAACTCCTTCTTTGACTGTTCCATTTTGAACTACTTCAAAATCTTGTCAAGGTATGTACTCATTGAAAAAACTTATCAAGCGTCTTGATCTATCTCTATAGATCTTGATGCTCAATGTGTAAGCAGCTTCATCGAGGTCTTTCTTTGAAAAAATCTTTTCAAACACTCCTTTATGCTATCTAGAAAATTCTACATTATTTCCGATTAACAATATGTCATTCACATATACTTATCAGTAATGCTGTAGTGCTCCCACTCACTTTCTTGTAAACACAGGCTTCACTGCAAGTCTATATAAAACCGTATACTTTGATCTCTTTATCAAAGCATATATTTCAACTCCGAGATGCTTGCACCAGTCCATAGATGGATCGTTGGAGCTTGCTCACTTTTTAGTACCTTTAGGATCGACAAAACCTTCTGGTTGCATCATATACAACTCTTCTTTTAAGATATCCATTAAGGAATACAGTTTTGACATTCATTTGCTAGATTTCATAAAATGTGGCAACTGCTAACATGATTCGGACATACTTTTAAGCATCAATACGAGTGAGAAAATCTCATCGTAATCAACACCTTGAACTTGTCGAAAACATTTTTTCGACAATTCGAGCTTTGTAGATAGTAACACTACTGACGGTGTCCTGGACTTGGGGGTACTCAACACGTCATCTCCCGATCTGTTAGATTGGGCCGAGGACCCCCATGGCCATATACTCATGGGCCAATTCGGACAGCTGCCGCATACATGAAAGATTCCACAAGACTTGGTGATCAAGACAAGGACTCCTCCCACCGGCGTATTCGGCTAGGACTCTTGTTATCTTAGGCCTTTGGTGCATTATATAAACCGAGGCCAGGCTAGTCGATAGAGAATATATACATACAATCATACCATAGGCTAGCTTCTAGGGTTTAGCCTCCACGATCTCGTGGTAGATCAGCTCTTGTAATACTCATATCATCAATATCAATCAAGTAGGACGTAGGGTATTACCTCCATCAAGAGGGCCCGAACCTTGGTAAAACATCATGTCCCCTGCCTCATGTTACCATCGATCCTAGATGCATAGTTCGGGGCCCCCTACCCGAGATCTGCCAGTTTTGACACCGACATTGGTGCTTCCATTGAGAGTTCCGTTGTGTGATCAGCAAAAGGATCAATGGCTCGCCCGCAGGTCAGCTGTGGCACCGGCATCTTCATCGCCGGCTTGACTGAGGACCATGCTCCATCTCCGATCGTCATGTTCGGACGGGGGCCTTCTTCAACATCAACTCCGATCTCTATCATGATCATAGAGGAGTCGTCCATGGAGCTCGAGGGCTCAACGTCAACTTTGCCCTCGGGCGGCCGTGCTGTTTTTATGGACAGCGAACTTGTATTCGCCGTCACCGCCTCCTCGAGCGTCGGTTTGACGATTTCTTTGGT
This sequence comes from Triticum urartu, assembly GCF_056163025.1. Lineage (NCBI taxonomy): Eukaryota > Viridiplantae > Streptophyta > Magnoliopsida > Poales > Poaceae > Triticum > Triticum urartu. The sequence goes on from NC_141879.1 coordinate 299,893,258, forward strand.
GGAATAGTGCAGAATTAAGTCTACAACAGTCATGCAAAATTCTGTCGAGTTCCGATGGAGGAATTTCCAACAATCTACGATATACCAGAGCCCTGTCAAATCTGGACGGGAATCTGGATGAGTTTAGGGCGTGGTCTCCAGATCCTAGCTCGAAGGTCCTTTGGAAGATCCAACCGTTCATCTACTGCAGAATTCCCCATATCTACCACCCCTCCAAATTTCAGCTCGATCTGACGGTTCAAACACCGGGAACCTTCCGATGAGTGGACCAATTTTCGGATCCATTTTCTGCGAAAATACGGATCCGACCCGAATTCATGTTTCTTTAGGAACGTGATATTAGACAACCTTTTTAGAGGAATTCTCTTCTAGGGTATTGTGCGTTGTTTTTAAACATGTGCCCGTAAATTGTTAAACCTCCTCTGAGGTCATCTTCATCATCATGCTGGTGTCAAACCAGTCCGGCAATATTGCTCCAAGGCTGCCGACCTGCGCTAGACACGTCGTCACTTTGTTGAGCCGAGCTCAACTTCTTCAGATCATCATCTCGGCAAGCCGAACAAGAGTCCGGCATCGCGAAGGATAAATCATCACCAACATCGCTGCCCCACAGATTACACGGAGCGGGCACACCGGCATCGCCGCATGGTCACTTTATCAAGACGGCATCAACCACGTCACGACCGGCATCGGCAGGGCCGCACTATCGTTTCTTCAAGCCGATGTCCATCATGCCGACCTACTTCTACTCATCGGCTAAGATCGAGGCTTCGACATCTCGGCTGGACCGGGGGCTTCGCCATCTCTTCATCAACCTACTCCGGAGACTTCAGCGTCACTAGTTGACCAGCTTCGTCACGTTAGCTGGACCGAGGGATTTGCCTCCGCAAGCCAACTTTGCCAGCATCGCCATACTGTCGCTTTATCGCCCATCAGGCAATGGGTGTGCGGATCGAGTCCCAATTTTGGGAGTCGCCTTTCTTCGGATTGCTACAACAAATAAACCAGGTGCTATTAATCCTAGTAATTTTTGCTTGTTGGAGTTTATTTTTCCCAAGAAATTATTACTCTGGTTTGTTCCTGTACACAGGTCTATCGAATGATGTCCGCATTAACGACGGTCGCGTGGTGGTTTGCTCAGTTTCCGTACATAGTCCGGCGAATGCCGCATCCGGAACTCGGACCGACCTGTGAATTCAGGCTTTGCCACACCTTTACCGCATCATGTCAATGCCCTGCATCGACATTGACTTCGGCGCCAGGCCATATTTCTTTTATTACTCACTTTGCATAAATTATTTATTATGCAACATTTTTTTAATTACCATTACTATTATCTTCGGTTTGCACTATTTTTTGTGCACAGGAAAATGATCCGGGTTGGGCAGTATCGTCAACTCGGCGTACTGACGTACCACGTCACCTCGGCTGGACGGGGGGCTTCGTCAACACTTCATTACCCCATGCCGGGGACTTTGGCATCACTCTGCCAGCCTGCATTGACCGTGCTATGTCACCACTTCGGAGTGCCGAGCCCTTTGCTCCGCCAGCTCGGGACCGGCTTGGGGGATGGAACCTCGTCCCGCATCAAGCTCGGACCGCATCATCAATACCGAACACATTAACCAGCTAAGTTGCCTTCATGCTCAAAGTTTTAAATTTTTAACTTGTGTTCGGTTCGACCAAGCATTATACTTTTTTGGAAAAAAGTTGCTTGTAAAAAATTTCCTTGTCCAAACTTTTTTTGTGACGCGCAAATTCAAATACCCTGTTTATTTGGGGGCTTCCTTTATGAAGCTTTTCCTCTTGCATATGATTATACTTGTACGGCTTCGTTCCTTGTTCGTGTATTATGCCACAATATGCACCATATTGACTTAAGCGATTTGCAAGCTGGGTTGCCACGCTCCTGTGCTTACCCCTACGTTCCCGGTTGTTCGGCTAGGGAGTAAAGGGAGCACCTCTGCGATTGTCACAACCGGGTCCTCCGAGCTCTGACCTCAGACTGGGTGAAGCCGAAAGCTAGCACTCTTATTGTTTTCAATCATGGTCGGTACACAACGGAACTCATGAGTACAAAAAATCTATTGCACAAGTCTCATAGTAATAATGAGCACCGAAGAAAGGTATCGATGGGGGTACTATTTTCTTCGAAGATGCTTCTTACACTTCATCTGTAATATAGCATAAGTTCCCTGAGCACGCTTTGTCTGTTACAGCCTTATGGCCCGGTTGCCTGGTTATCGGAAACACTGTCGATATTCTCGACAGGTGGAGTACATAACACTTTTCGGTCCTTGACCAAAGAGGGAGAAGTCGACGGTCGGTTAAGACACGTTTAAAGTTCGGGTGAACAAAAATATGATATTAGTACTTCGGTACATACAATCATTATACATAAAATCCTTCTATCCAAGTCACTTGGGGGCTTTTACATTTATATGAGCCGTTTTATAATAAGTGTTCTTCTTCTTAGTTGTTGCAAAGTTTTTATTACTATTATTATTCATCACTCCTTTTTCGACATGAGTGTGTGGTCACTAGCTGGGGAGCCTAATTTCTCTCTCAAAGCCGCTAGAGTTTAGTTTGCTAAACTGGCCTAATGAGAAGTACTCCGCCTTCGGGATAGGAGGTTGAAGCCTTAGGCTGACCCGCTTGAAGACTTGAGATAGGATGTGACATGTTAAAGCACGACAGAAGCACTCTTTTTTTCTAAGACCAATTTTTGGATTGGCACCGAACACTTGATCTTGTTCGGACGTCAAGTTTTTACTGACGTTTTTTGGTTTTCCAAGCTTATGACACTTTTAAACTATTTTTGTGTTTTCAGCACAAGTCTCGCAGTGCAACGCCGGACACCTTTAGAGATTCGGCAAAAACATCCTCGGATATTGCTATATATGCATCGGTTTCGAATTGTGTCTTCGGTCAATAGTTGGGTTGCCCGGATCCTGCACTTGCTTCCTACGTTCCGCTTTGTTCGGCTAGGCGTGCAAAGGGAGAACCACTACGATTGTGCTTCCAGCTCACATGGTTAAGCACCTCAGTGCAGAAAGCCGAAAACTGACTGTCACAATAAGCGTAAACTGGTCAGCGATCCGATGATTGTGTTAAATGACGGGCCATTCATAACAATGGCCGAAGTGTTTACGGCTTGACCTCGACTGTCGCCGAACACTACCAGGGGCTATTAACTGGCCTCCCAAACTAAATCCTTGATATTTTGCTCTTACAATAGAGCTGAGGTTTCATGATCATGCTTAGCATGACAACCCAAAGAAAGGAACCGATAGCGGGGCTATTTTCTTTGGAAGACATTTCTTATGTTAAACGGTAATATAACATATCTCTCTGCGTACCTTTGTTTATAAAACCATATGGCCAGATTGCCTTGTTTGTCTTGCCCTCATAAAGGCTTTATAAAGTAGGACAAACACTCCTCGGCTACTGGCCGAGGAGGTGGAAGCCGATGGTCGGTTAACAAAGTTTTGTACCATGCGGATCCGAGCATTAATGACGTAAATTACTTGGATACATAGAGTCATTACACATAATTTGTGATTTTACTATGGATATCGATCCTTAATTCGGCCACTCGTGCCCGCATTAAGGCTCGGGGGCTACTGGGCTTCGGGCTTATTATTTACAAATATTAAAGGGGCACATCGATCCCCTGATCTGGTGTTGCCTCCCGACCAGTGTCTCGAGGGCTACTTCATTGCCTGTTCAATGCAGAAAAATTTAAGTGCAATACAGTTTCCGACGAGATTTTGATCCTTAGGTTGGTCGACCGCACCCAGCCTGAGTCTCGAGGACTGAGCACGCCGCTTTTTGTGTCCTGAAGTATTTGGCCGAGCTAGGACTTGATCCTCAGGCCAATTTTACAAATCAACCTGAGTCTCAGCGGCTACTGGGATCAGCGGTCTTACGTCATCCTTCATGTGCATCTCGGGTTTTAGACCAATACACACCTTGAGGGCTACTGGCTATATATCTCGGCAGAGAATAAATTGCACCAATCAAAAATATTGACAAAATATCGGCCCACAGTCGGGGTGGTGCACCACCTTGGAAGTAGTCCGGCATAAAGCTCGGGCGTTAGTGGCTGGCTCCATAGAGGGCATTTCCGGCATTAAGCTCGGCTAAACTCCTTTAACTTTTTTGAATCAAGGTGATTTATGACAGTCCGGCGTTGGAGCTTGGACATAGTCCATCGTTGGAGCTTGGACATAGTATGGAGTTGGAGCTCGGATACAGTCCAGCGTTCGATCTCGGATACATTCCGGCATTGGAGCTCGGAAGCGGTCCGGCGTTGGTGCTCGTCTGCAAAAGATACCTCGAATGCAGTCCGGTGTTGGATCTCGAACGCAAGAGGACGCTGCCTCCCAGGAACAACTTCAAACCCGAGGTGTGGCATAAAAATAACAAGGCATTGATAAAGGCCGGAAACTTAAAGGGGCTCCTCGAATACCCGATGTATAAACTCGTCGAATGCATTTCGGTGATCCTCAAGATCAAAGATGAGAAGATTTGTTGAACAAGTTTTCAAGACCGACAACCGAAGATGAAGAACAGTTCGGAATAATCGAGGAGTGTCCCTAACTTGAAGACCGGTTCAGGGGGCTACTGAGGGTGTCCTGGACTAGGGGGTACTCAACACGTCATCTCCCGATCTGTTAGATTGGGCCGAGGACCCCCATGGCCGTATACTCATGGGCTAGTTCGGGCAGCTGCCGCATACATGGAAGATTCCACAAGATTTGGTGATCAAGACAAGGACTCCTCCCCACCAGCGTATTTGGCTAGGACTCTTGTTATCCTAGGCCTTTGGTGCATTATATAAACCGAGGCCAGGCTAGTCGATAGAGAATATATACATACAATCATACCATAGGCTAGCTTCTAGGGTTTAGCCTCCATGATCTCGTGGTAGATCAACTCTTGTAATACTCATATCATCAATATCAATCAAGCAGGACGTAGGGTATTACCTCCATAAAGAGGGCCCGAACCTAGGTAAAACATCGTGTCCCCTGCCTCCTGTTACCATTGATCCTAGATGCATAGTTCGGGACCCCCTACCCGAGATCTACCGGTTTTGACACTGACAACTACTATCAGCGTCCGTCTTCCTCTTGAAGATCCATTTATTCTTAATGACTCACCAATCATCGGGCAAGTCAATCAAAGTCCCATCTCAAATTTCATGGCCTCATCATCGCTTCCTCATAGTTCGTAGGTTTGTCATGGTCAAGTAACATGACATCCAGAACAGGATTACCGTACCACTCTGGTGCGGATCTCACTCTAGTTGACCTACTAGGTTCGGTAGTAACTTGATCTAAAGTTACATGATCATCATCACAAGCTTCCTCACTAATTGGTGTAGGAGTCACAGGAACAGATATCTATGATGAACTACTTTCCAATAAGGGAGCAGGTACAGTTACCTCATCAAGTTCTATTTTCCTCCCACTCACTTCTTTCGAGAGAAACTCCTTCTCTATAAAGGATCCATTCTTAGCAACGAATGTATTGCCTTCGGATCTGTGATAGAAGGTGTACCCAACTTTCTCCTTTGGCTATCCTATGAAGACACATTTCTCCAATTTGGGTTTGAGCTTATCAGGATGAAACTTTTTCACATAAGCATCGCAACTCCGACCTTTAAGAAACAATAACTTTGGTTTCTTGCCAAACCACAGTTCATATGGTGTCATCTCAACGGATTTAGATGGTGCCCTATTTAACGTGAATGCAGCTGTCTCTAATGCATAACCCCAAAACGATAGTGGTAAATCGGTAAGAGAAATCATAGATTGCACCATATCTAATAAAGTATGGTTACGATGTTCGGACACACCATTACGCTGTTGTGTTCCAGGTGGCGTGAGTTGCGAAACTATTCCCCATTGTTTCAAAATGAAGACCAAACTCGTAACTCAAATATTCTTCTCCACGTCAGATCATAGAAACTTATTTTCTTGTTACTATGATTTTCCACTTCACCCTAAAATTCTTTGAACTTTTCAAATGTTTCAGACTTATGTTTCATCAAGTAGATATACCCATATCTGCTCAAATCATCTGTGAAGGTGAGAAAATAACGATACTCGTCGCGAGCCACAATATTCATCGGACCACATACATCAGTATGTATGATTTCCAACAAATCTGTTGCTCGCTCCATAGTTCCGGAGAACGGCATTTTAGTCATCTTGCCCATGAGGCATGGTTCGCAAGTACCAAGTGATTCATAATCAAGTGATTCCAAAAGTCCATCAGAATGGAGTTTCTTCATGCGCTTTACACCAATATGACCTAAACGGCAGTGCCACAAATAAGTTGCACTATCATTATTAACTTTGCATCTTTTGGCTTCAATATTATGAATATGTGTATCACTCTGATCGAGATTCAATAAACCATTCACCTTGGGTGTATGACCATTGAAGGTTTTATTCATGTAAATAGAACAATCAATTATTCTCTGACTTTAAATGAATAAACGTATTGCAATAAACATGATCAAATCATATTAATGCTTAACGCAAACACCAAATTTATTTAGGTTCAACATTAATCCCGAAAGTATAGGGAGTGTGTGATGATGATCATATCAATCTTGGAACCACTTCCAACACACATCGTCACTTCACCCTTAACTAGTCTCTATTCATTCTGCAACTCCCGTTTCGAGTTACTAATCTCAGCAACTGAACTAGTATCAAATACTGAGGGGTTGCTATAAACACTAGTAAAGTACACATCAATAACATGTATATCAAATATACCTTTGTTCACTTTGCCATCCTTCTTATCCGCCAATTACTTGGGGCAGTTCTGCTTCCAGTGACCAGTCCCTTTGTAGTAGAAGCACTTAGTCTCAGGCTTAGGTCTAGACTTGGGATTCTTCACTTGAGCAGCAACTGGCTTGCTATTCTTCTTGAAGTTCCCCTTCTTCCCTTTGCCCTTTTCTTGAAACTAGTGGTCTTGTCAACCATCAACACTTGATGATTTTCTTGATTTCTACCTTCGTTGATTTCATCATCACTAAGAGCTTGGGAATCGTTTCTGTTATCCCTTGCATATTATAGTTCATCACGAAGTTCCAATAACTTGGTGATAGTGACTAGAGAACTCTATCAATCACTACCTTATCTGGAAGATTAACTCCCACTTGATTCAAGTGATTGTAGTACCCAGACATTCTGAGCACATGCTCACTAGCTGAGCTATTCTCCTCCATCTTGTAGGAAAAGTGCTTGTAAAAGGTCTCATACCTTTCGACATGGGCATGAGTCTGAAATACTAATTTCAACTCTTGGAACATCTCATATGCTCCGTGGGGTTCAAAAAACATCTTTGAAGCCCCGATTCTCAGCCGTAAAGCATGGTGCACTAAACTATCAAGTAGTCATCATATCGAGCTCGCCAAAAGTTCATAACGTCTGCATCTGCTCCTACAATCGGTCTGTCACCTAGCGGTGCATCAAGGACATAATTTTTCTGTGTAGTAATGAGGATAATCCTCAGATCACGGATCCAATCCGCATCATTGCTACTAACATCTTTCAACTTAGTTTTTCTCTAGGAACATATCAAAATAAATGGGGAGCTACATCGCGAGCTATTGATCTACAACATAGTTATGCAAATACTATGAGGACTAAGTTCATGATAAATTTAAGTTCAATTAATCATATTACTTAAGAACTCCCTGATACGTCCATTTTGCATCATGCTTTTACATCGATATTTATTGCATTATGGGCTATTATTACACATTATGTCACAATACTTATGTCTATTCTCTCTTATTTTACAAGGTTTACATAAAGAGGGAGAATGCCGGCAGCTGGGATTCTGGGCTGGAAAAGGAGTAAATATTAGAGACCTATTCTGCACAGCTCCAAAAGTCCTAAAACTTCACGGAAGTCATTTTCAGAATATAGAATAAATAATGAGCGCAAGAAGTTCCAGAGGGGGCCATACCCTACCCACGAGGGTGGGGGGCGCGCCCCTACCTCGTGGGCCCCTGGTGGCCCTCTGATGCCCATCTTCTGCTATATGGAGTCCTTCGATGAGGAAAAAATCGGAAGCCATCTTTCCAGACAAGACTCTGCCGCCACGAGGCGGAACCAATCTAGGGCTCCGGCGGAGCTGTTCTGCTCGGGAAACTTCCCTCCGGGAGGGGGGAATCATCGCCATCGTCATCACCAACAAATCCTCTCATCAGGAGGGGGTCAATCTCCATCAACATCTTCACCAGCACCATCTCCTCTCAAACCCTAGTTCATCTCTTGTATCCAATTCTTGTCTCCAAGTCCGGGATTGGTACCTGTGGGTTGCTAGTAGTGTTAATTACTCCTTGTAGTTGATGCTAGTTGGTTTATTTGGTGGAAGATCATATGTTCAGATCCTATATGCACATTAATACCCCTCTGATTATGAACATGAATATGCTTTGTGAGTAGTTATGTTTGTTCCTGAGGACATGGGAGAAGTCTTGCTAGTAGTAGTCATGTGAATTTGGTATTCGTTCGATATTTTGATGAGATGTATGTTGTCTTTCCTCTAGTGGTGTTATGTGAACGTCGACTACATGACACTCCACCATTATTTGGGCCTAGAGGATGGCATTGGGAAGTAATAAGTAGATGATGGGTTGCTAGAGTGACAGAAGCTTAAACCCTAGTTTATGCATTGCTTCGTAAGGGGCTAATTTGGATCCATATGTTTCATGCTATGGTTAGGTTTACCTTAATACTTTTGTTGTAGTTGCGGATGCTTGCAATAGAGGTTAATCATAAGTGGGATGCTTGTCCAAGTAAGGGCAGTACCCAAGCACCGGTCCACCCACATACCAAATTATCAAAGTACCGAACGCTAATCATATGATCGTGATGAAACCTAGCTTGACGATATTCCCATGTGTCTTCGGGAGCGCTTTTCTCTATATAAGAGTTTGTACAGGCTTGTTCTTTGCTACAAAAAGTATTGGGCCACCTTGCTGCACTTCATTTACTTTTGTTACTTGTTGTTCATTACAAATTATCTTATCACAAAACTATCTGTTACCTATAATTTCAGTGCTTGCAGAGAATACCTTGCTGAAAACCACTTATCATTTCCTCCTGCTCCTTGTTGGGTTCGACACTCTTACTTATCGAAAGGACTACGATAGATCCCCTATACTTGTGGGTCATCAAGACTCTTTTCTGGCGCCGTTGTCGGGGAGTGAAGCTCCTTTGGTAGGTGGAATTTGGTAAGGAAAAATTTATATAGTGTGCTGAAATTTACTGTCACTTGTTACTATGGAAATTAATCCTCTGAGGGGCTTGTTCGGGGTATCTTCACGTCGACTAGTAGAGCAAAGAGTTGCTCCTCAACCTACTGAACCTACTGAAAATGAAAATCAAAATGAAAATGTCTACTTTGAAATTCCTTCGGGTATGATAGAAAAACTGCTAGCTAATCCTTTTGCAGGAGACGGAACAATGCATCCTGATGAGCACCTAATATATGTGGATGAAGTTTGTGGATTATTTAAGCTTGCAGGTGTGCCCGATGATGTTATTAAGAAGAAGTTCTTCCCTTTATCTTTGAAGGGATATGCATTGACATGGTATAGGCTATGTGATGATATGGGATCATGGAACTACAAACGATTGAAATTGGAATTTCATCAGAAGTTTTATCCTATGCATCTTGTTCATCGTGGTCACAATTATATATATAATTTTTGGCCTCACGAAGGAGAAATCATCGCTCAAGCTTGGGGGAGGCTTAAATCAATGTTATATTCATGCCCCAATCATGAGCTCTCAAGAGAAATAATTATTCAAAATTTATATGATCCACTTTCTGATAGCAATCGCACCATGCTCGATACTTCTTCTGTTGGTTCTTTTATGATAAAGACTATTGAATTCAAATGGGATTTATTTGAAAGAATTAAATGCAACTCTAAAGATTGGGACCTCGACGAAGGTAAGGAGTCAGGTATGACACCCAAGTTTGATTGTGTTAAATCATTTATGGATACCGATGTTTTCCGTAAATTTAGCACTAAATATGGACTTGACTCTGAAATAGTAGCTTCTTTCTGTGAATCTTTTGCTACTCATGTTGATCTCCCTAGGGAGAAGTGGTTTAAATATCATCCTCCCATAGAAGTAAAAGTAGCTGCACCTATTAAAGTTGAAGAAAAGACTGTCACTTATAATGATCCTATTGTTCCTACTGCTCATGTTGAGAAACCACCTTTTCCTGTTAGGATAAAAGATCATGCTAAAGCTTCAACTCTGGTTCGTAAAAGCAATATTAGAACCTATACACCTCCTGAGCAAATTAAAGTTGAACCTAATATTGCTATTGTTAAAGATCTCTTGTCTGATAATATTGATGGGCATGTTATTCATTTCCATGATGAAACTGCTAGAATTGCTAAACCTTGTGCTAAAGATAAACATAGACTTGTGGTAGGCATGCCTGTTATTTCTATTAAAATAGGAGATCATAGTTATCATGGCTTGTGTGATATGGGTTCTAGTGCTAGTGCAATACCCATTGACTTATACAAAGAAATTATGCATGATATTGCACCTGCTGAGTTAGAAGATATTGATGTCACAATTAAACTTGCCAATAGAGACACTATTTCACCAATGGGAATTGTTAGAGATGTTGAATTCTTGTGTGGGAAAACTAAATATCCTGCTGATTTTCTTGTTCTTGGTTCCCCACAAGATAGCTTTTGTCCCATTATATTTGGTAGACCCTTCTTAAACACTGTTAATGCAAGAATAGACTGCAACAAGGATGTTATTACTGTTGGTTTAGGTGATATGTCTCACGAGTTCAACTTTTCTAAATTTCATAGACAACACCGTGAAGAGGAATTGCCTAGTAAAGATGAAATTGTTGGTCTTGCTTCTATTGCCGTGCCTCCTAGTGATCCTTTAGAACAATATTTGCTAGACCATGAAAATGATTGCTACGTCTTGAGCTTGCGTTGGTTTTCCTTGAAGAGGAAGGGATGATGCAGCAAAGTAGCGTAAGTATTTCCCTCAGTTTTTGAGAACCAAGGTATCAATCCAGTAGGAGGCCACTCTCAAGTCCCTCATACCTGCACAAAACGATAGCTACTCGCAACCAACGCGGTTAGGGGTTGTCAATCCCTTCATGGTCACTTACGAGAGTGAGATCTGATAGATATAATATTTTTGGTATTTTTGGTATAAAGATGCAAAGTAAAAACAAAGTAAAAAGCAAAGAAATATTAAATTGATGGAGATTGATATGATGAGAATAGACCCAGGGGCCATAGGTTTCACTAGTGGCTTCTCTCAAGAGCGTAAGTATTCTACGGTGGGTGAACAAATTACTGTTGAGCAATTGACATAATTGAGCATAGTTATGAGAATATCTAGGCATGATCATGTATATAGGCATCACGTCCAAACCCACAATTCATCGGTCTCAACAAACACACCGCAAAAAGAAGATTACATCGAATAGATCTCCACGAGAGGGGGAGAACTTTGTATTGAGATTCAAAGAGAGAGAGAGAGAGTGAGAGAAGAAGCCATTTAGCTACTAACTATGGACCCGAAGGTCTGAGGTAAACTACTCACATTTCATCGGAGGGGCTATGATGATGTAGAAGCCCTCCGTGATGACGGCGCTCTCCGGCGGAGCTCCGGAACAGGCCCCAAGATGGGATCTCGTGGATACAGAAAGTTGCGGCGGTGGAATTATGTTTTTGGCTCCTGTTCTGATCGTTTGGGGGTACGTATGTATATATAGGAGTACATTTGGGAGTACGTCAGTGGAGCACCGAGGGGGGCGCACCCTAGGGGGGGGGGGGCCCACCCTCGCGACCTCCTCTTTGACTCCTTGGAGTAGGGTCCAAGTCTCCTGGATCACGTTTGGTGAGAAAATCACGTTCCCGAAGGTTTTATTCCGTTTGGACTTCGTTTGATATTCTGTTTCTCCGAAACACTGAAATAGGCAAAAAAACAACAATTCTGGGCTGGGCCTCCGGTTAATAGGTTAGTCCCAAAAATAATATAAAAGTGGAAAATAAAGCCCAATATAGTCCAAAACAGTAGATAATATAGCATGGAGTAATCAAAAATTATAGATACATTGGAGACGTATCAGGCATCCCCAAGCTTAATTCCTGCTCGTCCTCGAGTAGGTAAATGATAAAAAGAGAATTTTTGATGCGGAGTGCTACTTGGCATAATTTCAATGCAAATATTCTTAATTGTGATATGAATATTCAGATTCAAAAGATTCAAGACAAAAGTTTATATTGACATAAAAATAATAATACTTCAAGCATACTAACAAAGCAATTATGTCTTCTCAAAATAGCATGGCCAAAGAAAGTTATCCCTACAAAATCATATAGTCTGGCTATGCTCTATATTCACCACACAAAGTATTTAAATCATGCACAACCCAGCAATTGTTTCATACCCTAACTTTTTCAAAACTTTTTCAATCTTCACGCAATACATGAGCGTGAGCCAAGGATATAGCACTATAGGTGGAATAGAATGGTGATTGTGGAGAAGACAAAAAGGAGGGGAAGATAGTCTCACATCAACTAGGCGTATCAACGGGCTATGGAGATGCCCATCAATAGATATCAATGTGAGTGAGTAGGGATTGCCATGCAACGGATGCACTAGAGCTATAAATGTATGAAATCTCAACAAAAGAAACTAAGTGGGTGTGCATCCAACTTGCTTGCTCACGAAGACCGAGGGCACTTGAGAAGGCCCATCATTGGAATATACAAGCCAAGTTCTATAATGTAAAATTCCCACTAGTATATGAAAGTGATAACATGAGAGACTCTCTACTATGAAGATCATGGTGCTACTTTGAAGCACAAGTGTGGTAAAAGGATAGTAGCATTGCCCCTTTTTATTTATTTTCTTTTTTTGGGCCTTCTTTTTTTTCTTTGGCCTTTCTCTTTTTTTTTGGGACAATGCTCTATTAAATGATGATCATCACACTTTTATTTATTTACAACTCAATGATTACAACTCGATTCTAAAACAAAGTATGACTCTATATGAATGCCTCCGGCGGTGTACCGGGATATGCAATGAATCAAGAGTGACAAGTATGAAGAGATTATGAACGGTGGCTTTGCCACAAATACTATGTCAACTACATGATCATGCTAAGCAATATGACAATGATGAATGTGTCATGATGAACTAGATGGTGGAAAGTTGCATGGCAATATATCTCGGAATGGCTATGGAAATGCCATAATAGGTAGGTATGGTGGCTGTTTTGAGGAAGGTATATGGTAGGTGTATGATACCGGCGAAAAGTGCGCGGTATTAGAGAGCTTGCAAAGGTGGAAGGGTGAGAGTGCGTATAATCCATGGACTCAACATTAGTCATAAAGAACTCATATACTTATTGCAAAAATCTAGAAGTTATCAAAGCAAAGTATTACGCACATGCTCCTAGGGGGATAGATTGGTAGAAATAGACCATCGCTCGTCCCCGACCGCCACTCATAAGGAAGACAATCAACAAATAAATCATGCTCCGACTTCATCACATAACGGTTCACCATACGTGCATGCTACGGGAATCACAAACTCTAACACAAGTATTCTTTAAATTCACAACTACTCAACTAGCATAACTTTAATATTATCACCTCCAGATCTCAAAACAATTATCATGCTTCAATCTTTTCTTAGTATTCAATGCACTCAAAAGAAAGTTTCACAAATCTTGAATACCAAGCATATTATTATTAAGCAAATTACCATGCTATTAAGAGACTCTCAAAATAATTTAAGTGAAGCATGAGAGATCAATAGTTTCTTTAAAACAAATCCACCACCGTGCTCTAAAAGATCTAAGTGAAGAACATAGAGCAAAATTATAATGCTCAAAAGATATAAGTGAAGCACATAGAGAAAAACTACATAGCTCAAAAGATATAGGTGAAGCACATAGAGCAAAACTACATAGCTCAAAAGATATAAGTGAAGCACATAGAGTATTCTATCATATTTTAATTCGTGTATGGCTCTCACAAAAGGTGTGTAGAGCAAGGATGATTGTGGCATACTAAGACACAAAGACACAAATAATACAAGACACTCCAAGCAAAACACATATCATGTTGGTGAATAAAAATATAGCTCCAAGTAAATTACCGATGGAAGTGGACGAAAGAGGGGATGCCTCCCGGGGCATCCCCAAGCTTTGACTTCTTGGTGTCCTTGGATTATCTTGGGGGTGCCATGGGCATCCCCAATCTTAGGCTCTTTCCACTCCTTGTTCCATAATCCATCACAAGAATTCACCCAAAACTTGAAAACTTCACAACACAAAACTCAAAATAGAAAACTCATGAGCTCCGTTAGCGAAAGAAAACAAAAGACCACTTCAAGGTACTGTAATGAACTCATTCTTTATTTATATTGGTGTTAAACCTACTGTATTACAAATTCTCTATGGATTATAAACTATTTTACTATCCATAGATTCATCAAAATAAGCAAACAACACACGAAAAACAGAATCTGTCAAAAACAGAACAGTCTGTTGTAATCTGTAGCTAGCGCAAGATCTGGAACCCCAAAAATTCTGAAATAAATTGCTGGACGTGAGGAATTTATCTATTAATCATATTCAAAAAGAATTAACTAAATAGAACTCTTCAAATAAAAATGACAGCAGTTCTCGTGAGCGCTAAAGTTTCTGTTTTTTACAGCAAGTTCAACAAGACTTTCCCCAAGTCTTCCCGACGGTTCTACTTGGCACAAACACTAATTAAACACAAAAAACACAATCAAAACAGAGGCTAAATAATTTATTTATTAATAAACAGGAGCAAAAATCAAGGAATAAAAATAAAATTGGGTTGCCTCCCAACAAGCGCTATCGTTTAACGCCCCTAGCTAGGCATAAAAGCAAGGATAGATCTATGTATTGCCATCTTTGGTAGGCAATCCATAACTGGCTCTCATGATAGTTTCATATGGAAATTTTATTTTCTTTCTTGGAAAGTGTTCCATGCCCTTTTTTAATGGAAATTTAAATCTAATATTCGCATCCTTCATATCAATAATCGCACCAACCGTTCTAAGGAAAGGTCTACCAAGAATAATAGGGCAAGAAGGATTGCAATCTATATCAAGAACAATGAAATCTACGGGCACATAATTCCTATTTGCAACAATGAGAACATCATTAATCCTTCCCATAGGTTTCTTAATAGTAGAATCCGCAAGATGCAAGTTTAGAGAGCAATCATCAAAATTACGGAAATCTAGCAAATCACATAAAGTCTTGGGAATAGTGGAGACACTAGCACCCAAATCACACAAAGCATAAAACTCATGATCATTAATTTTAATTTTAATAGTTGGTTCCCACTCATCATATAGTTTTCTAGGGATAGAAACTTTCAACTCAAGTTTTTCTTCATAAGATTGCATCAATGCATCAACAATACGTTCGGTGAAGGCTTTATTTTGACTATAAGCACGTGGAGAATTTAGCACGGATTGTAACAAGGAAATACAATCAATTAAAGAGCAACTTTCATAATTAAACTTGAAATCCAATATAGTGGGTTAGCAACATCTAGATTTTTATTTCTTTCAATCCCACTTTCATCAATTTTTTCATTAAGATCTAAGTACTCCGAATTTTTAGAACGCCTTCTAGGTAAAGGAAGATCATATTCAGTTTCATCAAGATTTATATTGCAAAATAAAGATTTAATAGGGGAAACATCAATAACTTTTAGATCTTCATGTTGATTTTCATAGGAATTGGAAGAACATGCTTTAATAAAGGCATCTTTGGAAGCACGCATCCTAGCGGTTCTTTCCTTGCACTCATCAATGGAAATTCTCATAGCTTTGAGAGACTCATTGATATCATGCTTAGGAGGAATAGATCTAATCTTTAAAGAATCAATCTCAAGAGAAATTCTATCAACGTTTCTAGCCAAATCATCAACTTTAAGCAATTTCTCTTCAAGCAAAGCATTAAAATTCTTTTGTGAATTCATAAACTCTTTAACACTATTCTCAAAATCAGAGGGCATCTTATTATAATTTACATAAGAGTTGTTGTAGGAATTCCCATAATTATTAGAAGGATTACTAGGATATGGCCTAGGATTAAAATTCCCTCTATAAGCGTTGTTACCAAAATTATTCCTACCAACAAAATTCACATCCATAGATTCATTGTTATTCTCAATCAAAGTAGACAAAGGCATATCATTAGGATCAGAAGAAACACTCGTAGTAGAAAATAATTTCATAAGTTCATCCATCTTTCCACTCAAAACATTGATTTCTTCTATCGCATGCACCTTTTTATTAGAAGACCTTTCAGTATGTGTCGGTGTCAAAACCGGCGGATCTCGGGTAGGGGGTCCCGAACTGTGCGTCTAGGCCGGATGGTAACAGGAGGCAAGGGACACGAAGTTTTACCCAGGTTCGGGCCCTCTCGATGGAGGTAAAACCCTACGTCCTACTTGATTAATATTGATGATAGGGGTAGTACAAGAGTAGATCTACCACGAGATCGGAGAGGCTAAACCCTAGAAGCTAGCCTATGGTATGATTGTTGTTCTGTATGTTGTCCTACGGACTAAAACCCTCCGGTTTATATAGACACCGGAGAGGGCTAGGGTTACACAGAGTCGGTTACAATGGTAGGAGACCTACATATCCGTATCGCCAAGCTTGCCTTCCACGCCAAGGAAAGTCCCCTCCGGACACGGGACGAAGTCTTCAATCTTGTATCTTCATAGTCCAGGAGTCCGGCTGAAGGTATAGTCCGGCCATCCGGACACCCCCTAATCCAGGACTCCCTCAGTAGCCCCTGAACCAGGCTTCAATGACGACGAGTCCGACGCGCTGTTTGTCTTCGGCATTGCAAGGCGGGTTCCTCCTCCAAGTAATTCATAGAATATTCTGAACACAAAGATAGTATCCGGCTCTACAAAATAAGTTTCCACATATGGCCATATAGAGAATAATATTTACACAGATCTAATCCGCTGACGTATTCCGTAGTGCGACATCGCACCACGGCCAAGCCTTTATTCGAATCGTTTTATCCCACCTCAGTGCGTCATGCGAGGCGGTTTCCTTGGCACGTCTTGTTAAAGCAGAGATCATGTCCCCTTATTCCGGGATTCTCATCAATACGGGCGTGGGTAACCCAACCACTTCTAGGACTCCTAGACTATAGGCAAGTCCAAACGGCCACGGAGAGGACGCTTGATATTCACCCTCTTTATAAAGGGACAAGGCTCTTACTTTTTTCCCTCCCGTGCTCAATCGAATCCTTCCCCCACCTCAAGCTCAAATACCCAAGGTTCAGGTCAGGAGCTCCGAACCTTCAATCATGTCTGGATCTAGCCTTCAAGGCCGATGGGTGCCTCCCTCCGTCATGGAAGAAGACATCAAAAAGTTGAGGGAGGCCAGATATCTGACCGCCAAGGTTGTGCATCGGCTGCCCGCCCGAGGGCAGGCCGTCCCCTCCCCCGAACCCAACGAGAATGTCGTGTTCGTCTCCCACTTCCTCCGAGGTCTAGGCCTTGCTTTGGATCCTTTCATCAGGGGTTTGATGTTTTATTACGGGCTAGATTTGCATGATCTAGCTCCGGAATCCTTTCTTCATATCACGACATTTATTGTCGTGTGTGAGGCCTTCCTCCGGGTTACCCCTCACTTTGGCCTGTGGCTCAAGACCTTTGAAGTAAAGCCGAAGATGATCACGGGGCAACATGCAGCATGTGGAGGTGCCTCAATATGCAAGATGACGGGAGCTCCATGGCCCAAAGGTTCCATTCCAGAGGTGTCTGAATTGTGGCAACATGAGTGCTTCTACATCACAACTCCTAGAAGTGCCAAGTGGGTGGCCGCCCCAATTTTCCGCTCAGGCCCTCCACCACAACTGATGTCATGGATCAGCAGAGGTCTGAGCTGGGGTCCAGCCAAGGATGTGCCTATACTGCAAAGCCGCATTTGAGATCTCTTCAATGGAGATTTTAGTTTGGTTGCGGTAATACAAGTTATGCTGGTTTGTCAAGTCTAGCCTTGAAAACGCCGGCCCCTTCGCTTGTGGGAGTTCAATCCCGAGGGGCCGCGTGTCATTCAAAATTTCCTTGGCCTGACGCACGAGGAGATGTACAAGTCATTCTTCGGACCTCAGGTAGAGTGTCCGGAAATTACTGAGGACATGGGCCTGAGCAGTAACCACGCCGCCGAACAGGTAAGGAATCTTCTAGCCGAACATACTATCTCTCACTTGTTACGAAGTTATTTCTGAGAGTTCGCTCTTTGACCAGGACTGGCTGACAAATGCGAAGTTGATTCGGTCTTCGGCTCCCCTCCCTAAGGGTTTGGAGAATCCGGTATTGGAAAAGATGCTCCAGGTCGCACCTTGCCCGGAGCCCTTGAAGGAAGATACTGGGGAGGATAATACGGGCGGACGCGGGCCCCCAACGCTGCCCATTCTAACCGAGGGAGCGAGCGTCTCCATGAAGGAAGACGACCGGAGGAGGAAAAGGACTGCGCCCGGGAATTCGGAAGCCGAAGCTTCCAAACGGGAGAAGAAGTCTCCCACAGAGGGTCCTACCTCGGGGGGTGCTTTTGTCACACAAAGTCCGCGGGGGGATCAATTCTCGAGCGAGTCGTAAGTGACCCGAAATACTTTAATAGTATAGGTATGCCATCTTTTTCTTTCGAGAAAATAACCACCGCATATATCTTTGAAGTTCGGGTCTTAGCCCCTCTCAAAATGAGCTCATCTTCGGGGGATCTTCTTCCAGAGATGATGGAGAGCGAAACGCCCCCTCCGGACTCCTCCGCTCCGGAAGCGGGCGACCCCGAAGTGTCGCCGCGGAGGGCCTCTCCGGGTCCGGTGAGGCCAGAAGATAATCCCATTGACCCCCAAAGCTCCCAGTGTTCGGCTCCCGAAGAGAGCGCAAAAAAAGAGTCTGGCACCGTCTGGTGTGCGAACGGATGTTCTGAGGGAGTTGGTGGGGCGAGCGGCTCTCTCAGATGAACACCGTGTGCTGATGAATACGGTGATCGAGAGAATCTCGTCCGCCGAAAGCGGATTGCATGAAGCTTTTATGAGTCTACTGACAGGCTTTGAGGTACGTAAAATAATGTATGATAGTCCTGCACATGCTAGGTGTGCCCTATGTAGATAGTAGCCCCTGAGACTCTGGTTGTCGTCGAAAATGACGACGAACAGAGGATCATATTCCCAGGTAATAGCCATACTGCCTCTATGTGCAGGTGATGGAAGCTCCGGTGGCTAGCCAGACTAGAGAGTTTGCCCATTTAAAATGCCAGATGGATGCGGCAGACGCCGACATCGAGCTTGTTAACCAAAGGCTTGACGAGGCACAGGGTAAGTGTCATTATCTGGTAAACGCCACATAGTAAGAGCAGCTTGATGCCAGTATCTTTAATATGTTGTGACTGCAGATGGAGTTGCCACTGTTGAAGCCTTGCGGGCAGAACGACTGTGGAGTTGCCACAGTCACCGAGAAGGCCGCGCATGGCGAGAGCCGAGATAAGATGGCCAAGATGGCCATAGAATTAAAAGCTGCCGCCAACCGTTACCGGGTTCTTGAAAAGGAAAACCTAGCGAAGGCATCGGACCTTGAGAAGGCTGCTGCGACGAGAAAAGACATCCGCTCTACTTTGAGGGCGAAGAAGGAGGAGCTGCGGGAAGACGGGGATATTGTAGCCGGGAAATCCTTTATGTTGCGGAGGAAGTTCGGAGATCCACGGTATGCCTCTCTGGATCGGCTGTGGAGTTCAGAGGATGTGTATATGGATTTGGCGGCGAGCGCTGCCGATGCGGCCAAGTACTTCCAGGGTCAAATGGACCGTGAAGTGGACCAGCTGTTTTGGACACAATTCCATTCTCCCGAGCGTCCGCTTTCATTGACTAACCAATTAGTCGAATGGGCCGAACTGAATAGGTTGTCCGGACTCGCCATGAGGTCTGTTGTGGATCAGCTATGGCCGGAAAGGCCAAAACCGAACAGCTATTTTAGCTTGGTGCAGCAGCTCCTTGACGTGGTGCCGCGCATTAATGCGGTGAAGAGGTCGGCGTGCATAGAGGGCTCACGGATGGCCTTTGCCCGTGTTAAAGCATACTGGGCGGAGATGGATGCTACCACTGTTGCAGCGCGGGATTCGGCCATAGGTCGAATGGCTGCTGAGCACTACTTTGAAGAAGTGCTTGAGGGTGCTCGTTTGATAGAGACCCAGTGCTCAAAAAATATTATGTTTGAGTGATATGTAATCTCATTGTAAGTGAAATGCTTTTATAAATTTTTATAAGGCTATTTTTATACTTTTGCCTGAAAGTAATATGATGCCTCCTGGGCGGCCGTTTATGTATACATGTGTATTACCTGAAAGATTGCAGCCGTCGGCTTCGACCCCCATGCATATAATGCGGAGGTGCTCGCAAAAAACACGCGTTCACACTTAACCCAACGTCTTGGTCCTATTAAGGAGGTGATAGCGGAGCGAGCGACGCAACCGGACTATAATGCTTTAACACTTTCACTTAGCCATAGGAGTTTGACAGTGGGGCTACTAGATAGCCCCTGGTGGCTCCGCACTCTCCCGATCCCGGGGTGCGTACATGCCCGGCCGGAAAACGGCCCTTCGTTAAGGCGGAGGAATTCTAACATTCCAACAGGTCATCGAGTGGTTGACCAGTCTCACGTTATATCATGACAGTCAGTTTTCGGCTTTCTCTACTGAGGTGCTCGTCCGAATGAACCAGGGCATAATCGCAGTAGTTCTCCTGGTGCTACCTTAGCCGGTAAAGCGGAACGTAAGGCACCAAAACACAGGAGCCGGGCAAACCCAACATTTGACCAAAGACAATGATTCGGAGCTGATGCATATAGGGCCAAACTCGCGACGCCGAACACTCCCTAAGGTATTCGGTCTTTATGGTATAAACCGGGCCTAAATAATGGCCTTTGTAAGAAGCCCCTTGTGTCCAGGTACGTGCATTGTTCTGGCGTGGCCACATGCCAAGACGTCAGCATCCTTCTCAATGGTGGATATGTATCAACAAGAGATAGTAAAAAATGTTTACGCAGGGTCTTAATCTAAAAAGAATCCTTGGGCGGGTCCCTGCTGCACATCTGCGCCTGTGCCTCCATTGTGCCGTATCCTGGACGGGTGTAGCATGATGATCGTCTGTAAAAGAGAGGAATTTAGGTGAAAAAGTTGTCATGCAAAAAGGATAGTTTTTAAAGAAACCATGTATAATTCAAGATGAGAAGAAATTGCCACTTGTCTTGCGCGCGTTGAGCCCCTTGTATTGACAAATAGGGGTGTGACCATTTATTCAGTATAAATAGCGGCGCCGGACTTGATTAGTTGTGTCTGAGGTCTTGACGACCTGTTGGATGCTTTCGCTGGTCCGGGCGCCTTTAGTGTGCGGCTGCCAAGGCAGCCGCACTATCTTCGGCGCGTAGAGATCGCTTGATATTTCCTTTCACTGAAATGATGCCACATGGACCGGGCATCTTGAGTGTGAGGGAGGCGTAGTGTGGTATTGCATTAAAGCGAGCGAAAGCTTCGCGTCCGAGCAGTGCTTGATAGCCACTTTGGAACGAAGCGATGTGGAAGGTTAAATGCTCGCGACGGAAGTTATCGGGGGAGCCGAATATAACTTGTAGTAGGAGGGAGCCCGTACAATGAGCCCCTGGGCCTGGCGTTACTCCTTTAAAGGTAGTATTGCTATGGCGAATTTTTGTTGGGTCTAACCCCATCCCGCGGATTGTATCCTGATATATTAGGTTTAGACTGCTGCCACCGTCCATCAAGACTCGTGTGAAGTGATATCCGCCAATTACTGGGTCTAATACTAGGGCAGCCCATCCTGCGTGTCGGATGCTTGCTGAGTAATCATGATGGTCGAAAGTGATCGGTTGAGACGACAAGTGGCAGGACTTCGCGGTGACAGGCACTTGGGTATATTTTCCTGGGAGTGCCGCATTGTTTTTTCCCTTGATCACGTGTAACACGTTTACTGTTTTGACTTCTGGTGGAAATTTCTTTTGTTCCCCAGTGTCTTGCTTGGGAGGCTCGTCCTCGTCTTCACTTGGTGTATCCTCCCCCTTGTGTATGGCGTTGAGCTTGCCGGACTGCTTGAAGACCCAACATTCTCTGTGGGTATGATTAGCCGGTTTACCAGGGGTACTATGGATCTGACATACTTGGTCCAGAATTTTGTTGAGGCTGGACAATTCATCCCTGGTGCCTTTAGAGGGCGGCTTTTGCTGACCTGGCCGAGAGCTTTTGAATCCGGCGTTTACTGCCGTGCCCTTCGTGTTGTCTTCTTTATTCCGGCGTTTGTTATTGCTGTTGCACCGTGATTTCCCGTTTCCATCTCTAACTTCAGATGTACTGGGGTCGCTGGTGCTGCATTTGGCTAGCCAGCTATCCTCACCCGCGCAAAAGCGGGTCATGAGGTTTGTTAATGCGGCCATCGATCTCGGCTTATTTTGGCCGAGGTGTCTGGCAAGCCATTCATCACGGACGCTATGCTTAAAAGCTGCCAAGGCTTCGGCATCCAGACAGTCGACAATCTAGTTCTTTTTAGTAAGAAACTTGTTCCAAAGCTTTCGGGCTGACTCTCCGGGCTGTTGAGTTATATGACTCAAATCGTCCGCATCCGGAGGTCGGACATAAGTCCCTTGAAAATTTGCCCGAAAGGCGTCTTTGAGCTCTTCCCAACTTCCAATGGAGCTTTCGGGGAGGCCTTTAAGCCAGTGACGAGCTGGCCCTTTGAGTTTGAGGGGTAAGTACTTGATGGCGTGGAGATCATCTCCTCGAGCCATATGGATATGAAGGATGTAGTCCTCAATCCAGACCCCACGGTCTGTTGTTCCGTCGTATGCCTCTATGTTTACGAGTTTGAATCCCTCTGGAAATTCATGGTCCAACACCTCATCGGTGAAACATAGGGGGTGTGCGGCACCCCTGTAGCTGGGCGTACCGCGTTGTTCGGATGTTTGTTGTGTTGCATTGTATGCTAGGGCGCGCTTGCGTGGTCCATAGATGGATCTTGTTGCGCCGTACTTTGGGTGCGAGCCCTCGCATGGGTCGCGTGTTGTATTTTGAGTGGCGTTGTATGCCGCTCTGTGTTGTTAGAGGGGTCTTCTATCCGGCCAGGTGGCTTCTTTGATATTTGGTTGTGGGGGGTCTGAGGCCTCCTCATCGAATTCAGGTAGCAGCTTCCGCTTTGGGTAGCTCTTGGAGGGGCGATTGTCGCCGTACCTCGCTGCTGTGTTGAGTATTTTACTCCATCTAATTTGGAGTGTGTCTTGCGCAGCCTTGAGCCTTTGCTTCTGCTTTTTAAAACTCCTCGCGGTGGCAACAAGCCTTTTACAGGCATTCTGCTACTCCGGGTGCCTGTCCGGCGTTATGTCGTCCGGACTACTATCTTTGATTGAATTTTTTTGTTCGGTTTGATTATCCGGATTGCCGTTGTCCGGCAGCGGTTCGCCCTGCTCCAGCGCTGGGTCTGTGTGATTGTTATTTCTGTCGAGGCGGGATTTGGGGCGGTGCTTGCGTCACCTCTTTGACTACTTCTCGAGGGAACAAGCCTTCAGTGCGTCCTTCCGCTCCTCGTTGTCATCTTTTGGTGCGTCCACCATGTATACGTCATATGACGAGGTGGCTTTCCCGGGCCCAATAGGCACTGGTTCTTCATTGTCTCTTTCATCGGCGTCCATACCGTCGATGTCTTCGGAGTCGAAGTCGAGCATGTCGGTTAACTCGTTGATAGTGGCTACAAAGTGGGTGGTGGGTAGGCTTTGAATTTCTTCATCGTCCGTATTCCAACCTTGCTGACTGTAGTCCGGCCAGGGCTCTCCTGATAAAGAGAGAGACTTTAGTGTCTTTAGAATATCGCCGAAAGGCGAGTGCTGAAAGACGTCTGCGGCAGTAAACTTCATGATCGGCGCCCAATCGGATTCGATCGGTAGGGGCGCGGAGGGTTTGGAGTCCGGAGAGGAGTCCGGCTCCTTGGAGTCACGAGTCTCGCGGAGTGCGGGGCTGGTGTTCGGCTCGATCGCCGTTGGGATCGTAGCCCCCGAGGCGGTGTCCAACCACCCATCCTCGATCGGCGCAGTTGGCTCCGAATTAAGGGTCGAAGCCGATGCGGGTGCGGCCTCCAGGACACTGTTCGGCGGCGGAGCTAGATCACGCTCGTCGTGGCAGTGCGGCGCACTCAGCAGTGGCTTGAATCCGTCGAGGATCAAGTCCCCGCGGTTGTCAGCCGTGTAGTTTAAACTTCCAAATCTGACCTGACGGCCAGGGGCATAGCTTTCGATCTGCTCCAAATGGCCAAGTGAATTGGCCCGCAGTGCAAAGCCGTCGAAGACGAAGATCTGTCCGGGGAGGAAGGTCTCACCCTGGACTGCATCGCTATTGATGATCGTAGGAGCCATCAAGCCTAGCGGCGATGACACAGAGGAACTCTCAATGAAAGCACCAATGTCGGTGTCAAAACCGGCGGATCTCGGGTAGGGGGTCCCGAACTGTGCGTCTAGGCCGGATGGTAACAGGAGGCAAGGGACACGAAGTTTTACCCAGGTTCGGGCCCTCTCGATGGAGGTAAAACCCTACGTCCTGCTTGATTAATATTGATGATAGGGGTAGTACAAGAGTAGATCTACCACGATATCGGAGAGGCTAAACCCTAGAAGCTAGCCTATGGTATGATTGTTGTTCTGTATGTTGTCCTACGGACTAAAACCCTCCGGTTTATATAGACACCGGAGAGGGCTAGGGTTACACAGAGTCGGTTACAATGGTAGGAGATCTACATATCCGTGTCGCCAAGCTTGCCTTCCACGCCAAGGAAAGTCCCTTCCGGACACGGGACGAAGTCTTCAATCTTGTATCTTCATAGTCCAGGAGTCTGGCTGAAGGTATAGTCCGGCCATCCGAACACCCCCTAATCCAGGACTCCCTCAGTATGCCATTGAGAATAATTAACCATAATATTATCTAGGAGTTTAGTAGCATCTCCTAAAGTGATTTGCATGAAAGTGCCTCCCGCGGCTGAATCTAAAAGATTTCTAGAAGCAAAATTCAATCCGTCATAAAAAAATTGTATAATCATCCACAAATTCAAACCATGAGTAGGGCAATTGCGTATCATTAATTTCATTCTCACCCAAGCTTGTGCAACATGTTCATGATCAAGTTGCTTAAAGTTCATAATATCGTTTCTAAGAGAGATGATCTTAGCGGGAGGGAAATACTTAGAGATAAAAGCATCTTTACACTTGTTCCAAGAATCAATACTATTTTAAGGCAAAGATGAAAACCAAGCTTTAGCACGATCTCTAAGCGAAAAAGGAAATAGCTTCAATTTAATGACATCATTATCGACATCTTTTTTCTTTTGCATATCACATAAATCAACGAAGCTATTCAGATGAGTAGCGACATCTTCACTAGGAAGGCTGGCGAATTGATCTTTCATAACAAGATTCAACAAAGCAATATTAATTTCACAAAATTCAGCATCGGTAAGAGGGGCAATCGGGGTGCTAAGGAAATCATTATTATTGGTGTTGGTGAAGTCACACAATTTAGTATTATCTTGAGCCATCGCGACAAACAAGCAATCCAACACACGAGCAAACAAAAGCAAACAGGCAAAAGAGGCAAATAGAGAGGGAGGATAGAGAGAGAGAGGGCGAATAAAACGGCAAGGGTGAAGTGGGGGAGAGGAAAACGAGAGGCAAATGGCAAATAATGTAATGCGAGAGATAGGGATTGTGATGGGTACATGGTATGTTGACTTTTTGCGTAGACTCCCCGGCAACGGCGCCAGAAATCCTTCTTGCTATGTCTTGAGCTTGCGTTGGTTTTCCCTGAAGAGGAAGGGATGATGCAGCAGAGTAGCGTAAGTATTTCCCTCAGTTTTTGAGAACCAAGGTATCAATCTAGTAGGAGGCCATGCTCAAGTCCCTCGTACCTGCACAAAACGATAGCTACTCGCAACCAACGCGATTAGGGGTTGTCAATCCCTTCACGGTCACTTATGAGAGTGAGATCTGATAGATATAATATTTTTGGTATTTTTGGTATAAAGATGCAAAGTAAAAAGCAAAGCAAGATTAAAGTGATGGAGATTGATATGATGAGAATAGACCCGGGGGCCATAGGTTTCACTAGTGACTTCTCTCAAGAGCATTAGTATTCTACGGTGGGTGAACAAATTACTGTTGAGCAATTGACATAATTGAGCATAGTTATGAGAATATCTAGGCATGATCATGTATATAGGCATCATGTCCATGACAAGTAGACCAAAACGATTCTGCATCTACTACTATTACTCCACTCATCGACCGCTATCCAGCATGCATCTAGAGTATTAAGTTAAAAACAGAGTAACGCTTTAAGCAAGATGACATGATGTAGAGAGATAAATTCATGCAATATGAAATAAACCCCATCTTGTTATCCTCGATGGCAACGATGCAATACGTGCCTTGCTGCCCCTTCTGTCACTGCGAAAGGACACCGCAAGATCGAACCCAAAGCTAAGCACTTCTCCCATGGCAAGAACTACGAATCTAGTTGGCCAAACCAAACGGATAATTCAAAGAGACTTGCAAAGATAACCAATCATACATAAAAGAATTCAGAGAAGATTCAAATATTATTCATAGATAGACTTGATCATAAACCCACAATTCATCGGTCTCAACAAACACACCGCAAAAAGAAGATTACATCGAATAGATCTCCACAAGAGAGGGGGAGAACTTTGTATTGAGATTCAAAGAGAGAGAAGAAGCCATCTAGCTACTAACTATGGACCCGAAGGTCTGAGGTAAACTACTCACATTTCACCGGAGGGGCTATGATGATGTAGAAGCCCTCCGTGATGACGGCCCTCTCCGGCGGAGCTCCGGAACAGGCCCCAAGATGGGATCTCGTGGATACAGAAAGTTGCGGCGGTGGAATTAGGTTTTTGGCTCCTGTTCTGATCGTTTGGGGGTATGTATGTATATATAGGAGGAAGGATAACGTCGGTGGAGCACCAAGGGGCCCACGAGGCAGGGGGGCATGCCCTAGAGGGGGCGCCCCCCACCCTCGTGACCTCCTCTTTGACTCATTGGAGTAGGATCCAAGTCTCCTGGATCACGTTCGGTGAGAAAATCACGTTCCCGAAGGTTTTATTCCATTTGGACTCCGTTTGATATTCTGCTTCTCCGAAACACTGAAATAGGCAAAAAACAGCAATTCTGGGCTGGGCCTCCGGTTAATAGGTTAGTCCCAAAAATAATATAAAAGTGGAAAATAAAGCCCAATATAGTCCAAAACAGTAGATAATATAGCATGGAGTAATCAAAATTATAGATACGTTGGAGACGTATCAATGATATGTTCATGAATGAAAGAAGGGAAATGGATGAAGTATTCTTTGAACAGGAACCCATCCTGAAACACAATTTGCATGTCGAAATCCTAAGGGATCCTCCTCCACCCAAGGGTGATCCCGTGTTTGATCTCAAACCGTTACCTGATACTCTTAAATATCCTTATCTTGATGAGAAAAAGATATATCCTGTTATTATTAGTGCTAACCGTTCAGAGCATGAAGAAGAGAGATTATTGAAAACTCTGAAGAAGCACCGTGCTGCTATTGGATATACTCTCGACGATATTAAGGGCATTAGTCCCACACTATGTCAACACAAAATAAATTTGGAGAAAGATGCCAAACCAGTCCGTGATCACCAACGATGGCTGAATCCTAAAATGAAAGAAGTGGTAAGAAAGGAAATACTAAAGCTCCTTGAGGTAGGTATAATTTATCCCGTTGCTGATAGTCAGTGGGTAAGTCCTTTCCATTGTGTCCCTAAAAAGGGGGGTATTACTGTCGTTCCTAATGATAAAGATGAATTGACTCCGCAAAGAATTATCACAGGTTATAGGATGGTAATTGATTTCCGTAAATTAAATAAGGCTACTAAAAAGATCTTTACCCCTTACCTTTTATTGATCAAATGCTATAAAGATTATCCAGACATACACATTTTTGCTTTCTAGATGGTTATTCTAGTTTCTGTCAAATACATGTGTTAGCTGATGATCAATCTAAGACCACTTTTACTTGCCCGCTCGATACTTTTGCTTATAGATGCACGCCTTTTGGTTTATGTAATGCACCTGCTACCTTCCAAAGATGCATGATGGCTATATTCTCTGACTTTTGTGAAAAGATTTGTGAGGTTTTCATGGACGATTTCTCCGTCTATGGATCCTCTTTTGATGATTTCTTAAGCAACCTTGATCGAGTTTTGCAGAGATGTTCAGAAACTAACCTTGTCTTGAATTGGGAGAGGTGCCACTTTATGGTTAATGAAGGTATTGTCTTGGGGCGTAAAGTTTCTGAAAGAGGTATTGAAGTTGATAAAGCTATGGTTTATGCTATTGAAAAGATGACATGTCCCAAGGACATCAAAGGTATAAGAAGTTTCCTTGGTCACGCTGGTTTTTATAGAAGGTTCATTAAGGACTTCTCAAAAATTTCTCGGCCTCTGACTAATTTAATACAAGAAGATATACCATTTGTTTTTTATGATGATATTGCCTAGAAGCATTTGAAATACTTAAGAAAGCATTGATCTCTGCACCTATTGTTCAGCCACATGATTGGAATTTACCCTTTGAAATTATGTGTGATGCTAGTGATTATGTTGTAGGTGTTGTTCTAGGGCAAAGAGTTGATAAGAAATTAAACGTTATTCAGTATGCTAGTAAAACTCTAGACAATGCTCAGAGAAATTATGCTACTACTGAAAAAGAATTCTTAGCAGTTGTATTTGCTTGTGATAAGTTTAGACCATATATTGTTGATTCTAAAGTAACTATTCACACGGATCATGCTGCTATTAAATATCTTATGGAAAAGAAAGATGCTAAACCTAGACTTATTAGATGGGTTCTCTTGCTATAAGAATTTGATTTGCATATTATTGATAGAAAGGGAGCTGAGAACCCCATTGTAGACAACTTGTCTAGGCTAGAGAATGTTCTTGATGACCCACTACCTATTGATGATAGCTTTCCCGATGAACAATTAAATGTCATAAATGCTTATCATACTGCTCCATGGTATGCTGATTATGCTAATTACATTGTTGCTAAATTTATACCACCTAGTTTCACATACCAGCAAAAGAAAAAGTTCTTCTATGATTTGAGACATTACTTTTGGGATGACCCACATCTTTATAAAGAAGGAGTAGATGGTGTTATTAGACGTTGTGTACCTGAGCATGAACAGGAATAGATCCTATGCAAGTGTCACTCCGAAGCTTATGGAGGACACCACGCTGGAGATAGAACTACACATAAGGTATTGCAATCCAGTTTTTATTGGCCTACTCTCTTCAAGGATGCCTGTAAGTTTGTTGTATCTTGTGATGAATGTCAAAGAATTGGTAATATTAGTAGACGTCAAGAAATGCCTATGAATTATTCACTTGTTATTGAACCATTTGATGTTTGGGGCTTTGATTATATGGGACCATTTCCTTCCTCTAATGGGTATACACATATTTTAGTTGCTGTTGATTACGTTACTAAGTGGGTAGAAGCTATTCCAACTAGTAGTGCTGATCATAACACCTCTATTAAGATGCTTAAAGAAGTTATTTTTCCAAGGTTTGGAGTCCCTAGATACTTAATGACTAATGGTGGTTCACATTTTATTCATGGTGCTTTCCGTAAAATGCTTGCTAAATATGATGTTAATCATAGAATTGGATCTCCTTATCACGCACGGTCTAGTGGTCAAGTAGAATTGAGTAGTCGAGAACTTAAATTAATTTTGCAAAAGATTGTTAATAGATCTAGAAAGAATTGTTCCAAGAAACTTGATGATGTTTATGGGCCTATAGAACTGCATATAAAAATCCTATGGGTATGTCTCCGTATAAAATGGTTTATGGAAAAGCATGTCTCTTACCCCTCAAACTAGAACATCAGGCTTATTGGGCTATTAAAGAGATCAATTTTGATTTCAAACTTGCTGGTGAGAAGAGGTTATTTGACATTAGCTCACTCGATGAATGGAGAACTCAAGCCTATGAGAATACCAAATTATTTAAAGAAAAAGTTAAAAGATGGCATGACAAAAGAATACAAAAGCGTCAGTTTAATGTAGGTGATTATGTATTGCTATACAACTCTCGTTTAAGATTTTTTGCAGGAAAACTTCTCTCTAAATGGGAAGGTCCTTACGTTATCGAGGAGGTCTATCGTTCCGGTGCCATAAAAATCAACAATTTCGAAGGCACAAATCCGAAGGTGGTGAACGGTCAAAGAATTAAACATTATATCTCAGGTAATCCTATAAATGTGGAAACCAATGTTATTGAAACCGTAACCCCAGAGGAATACATAAGGGACACTTTCCGGAACGTTTCAGACTCCGAAAAGGAATAGGTATGTGGTATAGTAAGTAAACCGACTCCAAAACAGTTCTAATGGTGATTTTCTTCTGTTTTGGAATGTTTAGAAAAATAGAAAAATAAGAAGCAGTCTGGGAAGGACATGAGGGCTCCACGAGGGTGGAGGGCACGCCCTACCCCCCTGGGCGCGCCCCCTACCTCGTGAGCACCTCGTGTGCTCTCTGGACTCCGTTTTCTTGCACGATACGTATTTTGGTCGGTAAAAATTCATTATATAATCTCCCGAAGGTTTTGATCACCGTATCACGCAAATATCTATTGTCTTTGTTTCGAGCTGTTTTCTGTCAGGGTTGTCAAGGCCAGGCATTATGTCGTCTCCCTCCTCCAACAATGGTGACAACGATACTTGGCTAATGAAGATAGAGTTGAAGAGGGAAGAACCTATGGAGATCAACAAGGATGAAGGGATCAAGAAGACCATGGAGGAACAAGTTCCGGCAACAGAAGACATCCTTCAACTTGATCACAATCTTCTTACCCCAACTGAGATCGAGGCTTTCAAGATGATTGAGTTAGCCCGTATACAAAACAAGTATCTCACACCTGAAAATATTTTGTTGAAGGAGCACATCATCGCACTCAAGGGCATTATCCGCAAGTTGGAGGACCTCCTACACTCGATGTGCGACTATCCATCATCGACAACTCCACCTTCTTCACCGGCAAAAGAGATATAATCACATGGGTATGGGCACTCCCCTTGGCAACTGCCAAGCTTGGGGGAGTGCCCCGGTATCGTATCACCATCACTTTTATCTTTACCGTTTTTCTTAGTTCGATCATTTTGATAATATCTTGATCTAGTAGAATAAAATATTTTTAGTATGATCTAGTTGTGAGTTTTGCTTTATGATCCTTCTATGTAATCAAGTCCGTGAGCTATATTATAAAGACTAGTGTTGAGTCAAGGGATTGATTATTTTTCCATGATCTTGAGTGAATAAAAGAAAAGATAAAGAATAAAAAGAATAAAAGAGATCATATGGATCTTATGGAGAGTAATGAGCTCACATAGAAAGAGTATGATGAATAAAAGTTGTTGAGAGTTGACAAACATAGTTTTGGTCATCATTGCAATTAATAGGAAGAATAAATAAAGAGAGGTCTTCACATATAAATATACTATCTTGGACATCTTTTATGATTGTGAGCACTCATTAAAATATGACATGCTAAAGAGTTGACGTTGGACAAGGAAGACAATGTAATGGGTTATGTTTTCTTGCAACTGAGATAAATTATATTGTCTTGGATCATCCAACATGATTGAGATTGCCTTTCCCCCTCATGCTAGCCAAACTCCTTTCACCAAGTAGAGATACTACTTGTGCTTCCAAATATCCCTAAACCCAGTTTTGCCATGAGAGTCCACATATCTACCTATGGATTGAATAAGATCCTTCAAGTAAGTTGTCATTGGTGCAAGCAATAAAAAAATTTGCTCTCTAAATATGAATGACTTATTAGTGTGGGAGAAAATAAGCTTTATACGATCGTGTGATACGGAAGAAATAAAAGCGACAGACTGCATAATAAAGGTCCATATCACAAGTGGCAATATAAAGTGACTTTCTTTCGCATTAAGATTTTGTGCATCCAACCATAAAAGCGCATGACAACCTCTGCTTCCCTCTACGAAGGGCCTATCTTTTACTTTTATCTCCTACCTTACATAAGAGTCATGGGGATCCTCACCCTTCCTTTTTAAATTTTATCTTTTGGCAAGCACAACATGTTGGAAAGATCCTGGTATATATGGCTAATTGGACATGAGTTTTCATGAACTATTATTGTTGACATTACCCTTGAGGTAAAACGTTGGGAGGCAAAACTATAAGCCCATATCTTTCTCTGTGTCCGATTAAAACTCCATACCCATAAGTATTGCGTGAGTGTTAGCAATTGTGAAAGACTATATAATAGTTGAGTATGTGGACTTGCTGAAAAGCTCTTATATTGACTCTTTCCTATGTTATGATAAATTGCAATTGCTCCAATGACTGAGATTATAGTTTGTTAGTTTTCAATGAAGTTTATGATTCATACTTGAAATTGTGATTTAATTGTTATTCTAGCATAAGAGATCTTATGACAAGAATTATATAAGTTGTTGTTCTAAGAATGATCATGATGCCCTCATGTCCGTATTTTATTTTTATCGACACCTCTATCTCTAAACATGTGGACATATTTTTCGATTTTGGCTTTCGCTTGAGGACAAGCGAGGTCTAAGCTTAGGGGAGTTGATACGTCCATTTTGCATCATGCTTTTATATCGATATTTATTGCATTATGGGAAGTTATTACACATTATGTCACAATACTTATGCCTATTCTCTCTTATTTTACAAGGTTTGCATAAAGAGGGAGAATGCCGGCAGCTGGGATTCTGGGCTGGAAAAGGAGCAAATATTAGAGACCTATTCTGCACAGCTCTGAAACTTCACGGAAGTCATTTTTAGAATATATAATAAATAATGAGCGCAAGAAGTTCCAGAGGGGGGGCACACCCTGCCCACGAGGGTGGGGCCATGCCCTACCCCCTGGGCGCGCCCCCCTACCTCGTGGGCCCCCTGGTGGCCCTCCGATGCCCATCTTCTGCTATATGGAGTGTTTCGATGAGGAAAAAATCAAAAGCCATCTTTCCGGAAGAGACTTCGCCGCCACAAGGCGGAACCTTGGCGGAACCAATCTAGGGCTCTGGCGGAGCTGTTCTGCCGGGGAAACTTCCCTCCGGGAGGGGGAAATCATCGCCATCGTCATCACTAACAATCCTCTCATCGGGAGGGGGTCAATATCCATCAACATCTTCACCAGCACCATCTACTCTCAAACCCTAGTTCATCTCTTGTATCCAATTCTTGTCTCCAAGTCCGGGATTGGTACCTGTGGGTTGCTAGTAGTGTTAATTACTCCTTGTAGTTGATGCTAGTTGGTTTATTTGGTGGAAGATCATATGTTCAGATCCTATATGCACATTAATACCCCTCTGATTATGAACATGAATATGCATTGTGAGTAGTTACGTTTGTTCCTGAGGACATGGGAGAAGTCTTGCTATTAGTAGTCATGTGAATTTGGTATTCGTTCAATATTTTGATGAGATGTATGTTGTCTTTCCTCTAGTGGTGTTATGTGAACGTTGACTACATGACACTTCACCATTATTTGGGCCTAGAGGAAGGCAGTGGGAAGTAATAAGTAGATGATGGGTTGCTAGAGTGACAGAAGCTTAAAACCTAGTTTATGTGTTGCTTCATAAGGGGCTGATTTGGATCCATATGTTTCATGCTATGGTTAGGTTTACCTTAATACTTTTGTTGTAGTTGCGGATGCTTGCAATAGAGGTTAATCATAAGTGGGATGCTTGTCCAAGTAAGGGAAGTACCCAAGCACCGGTCCACCCACATACCAAATTATCAAAGTACCGAACGTGAATCATATGATCGTGATGAAACCTAGCTTGACGATATTCCCATGTGTCCTCGGGAGCGGTTTTCTCTATATAAGAGTTTGTCCAGGCTTGTCCTTTGCTACAAACAGGATTGGGCCACCTTGCTGCGCTTTATTTACTTTTTTTACTTGTTGCTCGTTACAAATTATCTTATCACAAAACTAGATGTTACCTATAATTTCAGTGCTTCCAGAGAATACCTTGCTGAAAACCGCTTATCATTTCCTTCTGCTCCTTGTTGGGTTCGACACTCTTACTTATGGAAAGGACTACGATAGATCCCCTATACTTGTGGGTCATCACTCTCACTTAGATAGATATCCCTCTAATCATCTAAGTGATTATGTGATCCAAATCAACTAAACCATAACCGATCATCACGTGAAATGGAGTAGTTTTCAATCGTGAACATCACTATGTTAATCATATCTACTATATGATTCACGCTCGACCTTTCGGTCTCAGTGTTCCGAGGCCATATCTGTATATGCTAGGCTCGTCAAGTTTAACTTGAGTATTCTGCGTGCACAAAATTGGCCTGCACCCGTTGTATAAGAATGTTGACCTTATCACACCCGATCATCACGTGGTTTCTCGGCACGACGAACTTTTGCAACGGTGCATACTCAGGGAGAACACTTGTACCTTGAAATTTTTAGTGAGAGATCATCTTATAATGTTACCGCCGGACTAAGAAAAATAAGATGCATAAAGGATAAACATCACATGCAATCAAAATACGTGACATGATATGGCCATCATCATCTTGTGCCTTTGATCTCCATCTCCAAGGTACCGCCATGATCTCTATCGTCACCGGCATGACACCATGATCTCCATCATCTTGATCTCTATCAATGTGTCGTCACATGGTCGTCTCGCCAACTATTGCTCTTGCAACTATTGCTATCTGTAACATCCCAAATTTTCAATTTGGAATGTTATACACTAGATCATCATTGCATATCATATTTATTGCATTTTGTTTGATCCTAGAAATTTTTCGCAACTCAAGGACCCTCGGAGAGAGTTGGGGATTTCGTTATTTTCATAATTGAGTTGTCTCAAATTTTGAAAATAGGATCATTTGATTTTATTTATTTTATCTTCAATAATTTCTATTACAAAAATATGAGAGAGGGAATAAAATGACTTTCCCAAAATAAAGAAATATTGAGGATTTAATAAAAAATCAAATAAGATTTTATTTGGTTTTATTTGCCATTTCATTTGAATTTAGGAAAAATGCGCGTTTTTCAAAATTGCATTTAGGCCCCAAATAAATGTTCACTTTGTCCGGCTTGATTTTAGAAGTCGGCGAAAATTTATTTCGGAATTTTTGGAGTCCGTGTAGTATCTCTTTTATTTGTTTTTCTGTGCGTTATTATTTAAAAAACGCGAACCGACTCTGGGCCGTACCTGAGCGGGACTCCGCCCGAGGCAGCTCTTATAAGCCGCCGCCCAGGGCCCGAGCCAGCCCAGCCCGAGCCGCCCCAAACCCTAGCGCCCGCCCGCGCCGCCGCCGCCCGTGCCTCGCCGCCGCCTCATCGCGCCGCCGCCGCCCCGCCTGCTCGCCGGAGCCACCCCGCCACCTCGCCGGACCCGCCGCCCGAGGTAGCCGCCGTCGCCGGCGGTTTTCTTTAGAATACCGCCCGGTTTTTTTTAAAGCCGCAGTTTATTTTTTTATCACATCGGTTTATTTCGGTTTATGCTATTTAGCGAGCGTTCAGTCAATTCGTGCATTTTAACAAATGTGTTCGTCGTTTAATGAATGTTCATTTGTTAAACTGTTCATCGTTTTTCTTTTTCCTCGGATTTAATCCGCGATTTTTCTGATCGCGATTTCTGATCCGATTTTCGTTTTAGTTTATCTTTTTGCTCGTTTATCGGAATCAGGCGATTCAAGCGCGTGGAGTTTCGTCTTGAAACCCTCTTTCCGTTTTATCAACTTAAACAAGTTTTTGCTTCTGTAAAAAATTGCCTTAGATCCAGAATAGTAAACCAAGCCTGTTTCTTTTGCCGTTTGTTTTTCGTTGCTTCGTTTGATTTGATTTCTTTTTGCCAACCGGAGTTCTTAAGTTGAACCTTCTGGTTAGATCTCTTATTTGAATTTTACCTGTGCATTAGTTGAGTAGTTATTGTATGCTTGTTTGTTTGCGATAGAGTACCCGGAGTGCGCCGCTTGTTACTTCGAATCGTTAGCTTTCCCGGATCATCAGCAAGGCAAGTAACACTTTGATCATACCTTCTACTACCCAGTTTTATTGCATTAGATCAATCCTTACACGTTGCATGATTAGGATCTAATTAAATTGTAGGTTTGGGAACTAGTTGAGGTAGTACCTATTACCTGTTTATTATCAAACCTTTGGGAGTTACTTCTACGTTTGCTTATTATTGCTATGCTATGCTAGTAGACGTGGATTGGGTGAGTGATATCCACGAACGATGTGAGATTTTTAAATCAATTGTTTATCTAAGGTGGCAACTTAAATACACATCTGGGTGGATTGAGGCACCTGGGTATTCCAGGATTGCCTGTTTTCTTTTGGACCGCCACCCAGGTTCAAAGGGATCGTGAGATTATTCATGCTAGAAACTTCCGTGTGCAGCCACAAGCTATTATGGGCTCTAGCATAGTTGACTAAGTCGTGCGAACTCTTACAGTGGTAGACTAGCAGATGTAGGGGATGTAGGTGGTACGGTCTACCCATCGTAAGGTGCTAGTGCTTCTGAAAGACTATGTCTCGGTCATCCGTTTCTCAAACACCGTGTAGTGCGAGAAACCAAACGGAGGCGATCGAGTCTTGTGGGGAAAAGTGCGCAAACCGCTACAGAGTGTATAAACTAATCATGGTTAGCCATGTCCCCAGTTATGGACATCTTGAGTATCTAGTACCTGGATTATCATGTGAATCTCATCATGTCACTATAATTAATGATGTTGGGATTTAATGATGATTATTTTAATTGGGATTGAGGATGCTGTCAAACATTATCAATGTTTAACAACCACCATAATAGTTAAATAAATTTATTCCTTTGCAGTAGGGAAAAATTGGCTTTATGCAAAACTGTAACCATAGAGCTTTTCCACTAGCCAAATATGCATGTAGAATAGCTGTGTCTTTCCATTATTCTCTATGTGTTACTTTGCCAGCATATTCCATGTGCTGACCCGTTTTCGGGCTGCAACGTTAATGTTGCAGACTTTCCAGACGACGATTAAGGAGTTTTAGGTCGTGGTTCTATACTCAGTGATGCTGTTGGAGTTGATGGACTCACTTATCTTCCAAGCTTTCCGCTTTTATCGTTATTAGATGGCCTTAAGCCATATTTATTGTAATAAGTTCTCTATTGAGACACTCGATGTAATAAGTGTGTGATCTTTACTCTGTTATAAACCCTTCAAGTACTTTGTGGTGTCAGCATTACTAATCGAGGGATGACACCGGAGCACAGAGATTGGACCGTTTGAGGTCTGGTCGCTACAAGATGGTATCAGAGAACACGTTGACTGTAGGACACGACCACTAAGCTAAAGACCTAGATCACTACTCACTCTCTTCTCTTCTGACCTCTCATCTTTTCTACTCTTTAGGATGGCGGATGCAAGGAACAAGTTCACGCAACCGGATGAAGATACACCCTTTGGACGTCAGTTGAAGGAAGTCACTAGATATCTGAACATAGGAGTACCAAGCTTCACCGGAACCTACAAAGCCACTTTACCTGAAGAAGAGCGCTGGATGATTCAAGTTCAAGTTCCAGGAAGGACGTTCATGCCAGTCACCGAGCCCATAGAGTTTTCCTTTGATGCACCAACTTGGAGTCTAGGAAAGAGCATGGCAGCTCACGTCGCCATGGGACGCATTGGAGAAGTCTACCGCAATGATC
The DNA here is from genome assembly GCF_056163025.1 of Triticum urartu. Lineage (NCBI taxonomy): Eukaryota > Viridiplantae > Streptophyta > Magnoliopsida > Poales > Poaceae > Triticum > Triticum urartu. The sequence goes on from NC_141879.1 coordinate 299,931,198, forward strand.
TCAAGGATACTATCTACCAGATTTGTGGGCGCCGAGATGAGCACTGGGAGATGATCAGCACTAGAAAGGATATATCAATTGCAGCTTTTATCCAGGAGTTAAACCAGCACATTCGACTTCAGGAGAACCAGATATGCGCCGACATGATAGACCTGAAGAAGGCAAGGACAAGAATCAAGGAACTGGAGGAAGAACTCAAGGCTACACGTGAAGATTATGAAGAGGAAATCGAAGTATTAGTGGGGAAGAATGACGATCTGATCAAGAAGATTGGAATGTTTATGGGAGGCCCTATGCCAGTAGATGAAGACGAAGAACCCAAGGAGATTCACCCAGAAGACTACATCATCATCGATGACACCGACTCGGATCCAGATGATAGCGATGATGACTATGTTGATGAAGCTGGAGCAGATATCATGGAGTCTGCAACCGAAGAATATTTCTAGTAGACCACCTCATCAGTAGTAGTAGTCCACCATGTAAATATAGTAGTCCGAGCACTTTTGCGATAGTTAGATCGATTGTATGCCCTTGTTTGATTGAATGAAGTGAATTGTTTGCTTTTGCCTCATGTGCATATGGGTAGTGTTTTCTCTTTAGACCCCCTCTATTCTTAAATCTCATCTTTTCTAAACCCTCAGATGCCTCCGAGACGTGACCCCGGATTTACCTTTCCACCGGAGCTCACCCAGTTGATCCAGCAGTAGAACACATTGATGCAGTTGCTAGTCCAGAATCAGAATCAGGGGACCAACAACCCACCACCACCACCACCTGTTGATCACTTACCCCGTTTTCTTAGGCTGAATCCGCCGGTGTTTTCCAGTAGCACTGAGCCGATAGTAGCAGATGATTGGCTCTGCAAGACAGCTAGAGAGTTGACCACAGCAGGATGCACTGATGTGGAGAAGGTGAAGTTTGCCGCACATCAGCTTGAAGGACCTGCAGCATCATGGTGGGAGAATTTCACAGCCACTTTCCCTGTCGATACTATCACATGGGACCAGTTTCAGCAGGCTTTTTGAACTGCCCATGTTTCAGCAGGAGCTATGGCCATGAAGAAGCGAGAGTTTCGCAACTTGCGCCAAGGAGGACGGACAGTGGGCCAGCATGTGGAGGACTTTAGTAAATTAGCACGTTATGCCCCAGATGACGTTGCTACGGGTGCAGCAAAGCAGGAGAAGTTTCTGGAAGGACTGAATGATGAGTTGAGCATGCAGTTGATGGTAGCAACCTTCAACAACTACCAGGAGTTGGTAGATCGTGCTCTTATGATTGAAGGGAAGCAGCAGCAAATTGAAAATCGCAAGAGGAAGTATGCACAAGGAAAGTACAATTCAGGAGCTCAGCAGAAGCCATGATTTACCCCTAGACCGGGAGGACATTTTCAGCATACCCATGGAGGAGGTAGCTCGCACAATCACAATGGACCCAAGAATGGTAATGGGAATGGAGGAAGCAATGGCCAGAACCGCACCAACCCATCAACCCCAGCCAAGAAAGACCTGAGCCAAGTCACTTGCTTTAAGTGCCAGAAGACCGGACATTATGCCAATGAATGTCCTGAATCACAGAATGGAAATGGCAATGGAAGCTCTGGGAAGAAGCCGAACCCTTTCAACAGGGGGCAGGTGAACCACGTTAATGTGGAGGAGATTGAAGAGCAGCCGGATGCAGTAATCGGTAAGTTTTTTGTTAAGTCATTTACTGCACTCGTTCTTTTCGATACTGGTGCATTGCATTCATACATATCAAGGGGATTTGTGGATAAGTATAAACTGCCAACCCAAGCCCTTAGGTCACCCATGTTAGTAACCTCGCCTGGAGCAGAATATATGGCTAGTCTATGGTGTGATCGGTTACCATTAAGGATTGGTAACTATGTTTTTCCCTCGGACCTAATAGTATTGGAATCCTAAGGATTGGATGTGATATTAGGCATGCATTGGTTATCAAAGTATGAAGGGAATATTGAATGTGCTAGTAAGTCAATTTTTCTTACCACCCCAGAAGGGAGAAGGATCAAGTATGTATCCCGACATGTGCCAAAGAGGACTCAAATAAATTGTTTAACCGGAGTTGTGCAGGAGGAAGTACCAGTAGTGAAGTATTTCCCCGAAGTATTTCCAGAAGAGTTGCCAGGCATGCCACCGGATAGAGATATTGAGTTTTTGATTGAGCTATTGCCAGGCACAGGGCCAATATCAAAGAGGCCATATAGGATGCCTGCAAAGGATTTTGTGGAAATTAAGAAGCAAATTAAGGAGTTACTGGATAAAGGATATATTCGCCCAAGTTCTTCACCTTGGGGATCGCCAGTACTTCTAGTGGAGAAGAAGGATGGATCGTTAAGGATGGTTGTTGATTATCGAGGATTGAATGAAGTAACCATCAAGAACAAGTACCCACTACCGATGATCAATGATCTGTTTGACCGATTGCAAGGAGCTAAGGTATTTTCCAAGATCGATCTGCGATCAGGATACCACCAGTTGAAGATTCGGGAACATGATATACCCAAGACGGCTTTTACCACCAGGTATGAGCTGTACGAGTATATCGTTATGTCATTTGGTCTGACTAAAGCACCTGCATATTTTATGAACATGATGAACAAGGTGTTTATGGAGTTTTTGGATAAGTTCGTCGTAGTGTTCATTGATGATATCATGGTTTAGTCAAAGAATGAAGAGGAGCATAAGGAACATTTGCGTTTGGTTCTTGGAAAGCTCAGAGAACATCAATTATATGCCAAATTTAGCAAATGTGAGTTTTGGTTGAAGGAATTTGGATTTCTCGGACACGTTATATCCGGAGAAGGGATAGCAGTAGATCCCACTAATGTTGATACCGTGACCAAGTGGGAGAGATCTGGAGTTTTCTTGGACTCGCAGGATACTGCCGGAGGTTTATTGAGAATTTCTCAAATATTGCGAAGCCTATGACTGAGTTGTTGAAGATGGATACCAAGTTCATATGGACGAAGGAATGTGAGGCTAGTTTTCAAGAGTTGAAGAAACGTTTGGTTACTTCACCAGTGTTGATTTTGCCAGACCAGACCAAGGATTATGAGGTGTATTGCGACGCTTCATGACGAGGACTTGGAGCAGTTCTTATGCAGGAAGGGAGAGTTGTTTCATATGCCTCACGACAACTTAAGCCTCATGAGTTGAATTATGCTACGCATGATTTGGAGTTAGCAGCCGTAGTACATGCACTGAAGACTTGGAGACATTTTCTGATTGGAAACCATTGCGAAGTGTATACGGATCATAAGAGTTTGAAGTATATTTTCACACAGAAGGAGTTGAACCTCAGACAAAGGAGATGGTTGGAGCTCATCAAGGATTATGATATGAAATTGCATTATCACCCCGGAAAGGCTAACGTAGTAGCTGACGCGTTAAGCCGTAAGAGCCATGTCAACACCCTAATGACGGGAGAATTATCAAGGGAGTTAGCCAAAAATCTTCGAGAGTTATGTTTAGAAATAGTTTCAAGAGGCTATGTAGCAGCATTGGAGATTCAGTCTACATTGATGGATAAAATCAGAGAAGCCCAAAGGACTGACAAGGAGATTGCTTCTATTAAGGAGAAAATTAGCAAAGGAAAAGCTAAGGGATTTCGTGAGGATGAGCACGATACCTTATGGTTTGAAGACCGTGTCTATGTACCAAATGATCCGGAGATTAGAAAGCTAATTCTGCAAGAAGCCCATGATTCACCATATTCGATTCACCCAGGAAATACCAAGATGTATTTGGATTTGAAGGATATTTTCTGGTGGACCGGAATGAAGAAGGATATTGCGGAGTACGTAGCAGTTTGTGATGTATGTCAGAGAGTGAAGGCAAAGCATCAGAAGCCAGCAGGATTGCTACAACCATTGCCAATACCCGAATGGAAGTGGGATAAGCTAGGCATGGATTTTATTACAGGATTGCCCAGAACACGTTTAGGCTATGACTCGATATGGGTTGTAGTCGATCGTTTGACAAAAGTAGCTCATTTCATTCCAGTGAAGACTACCTATACCAGTGCAAAGTTGGCAAAGATATACATGACCAGGATCGTATGTCTGCATGGAGTTCCAAGGAGCATTATATCAGATAGAGGAACCCAGTTTACTTCAAAGTTCTGGAATCAGTTGAATGAGACTTTGGGAACCAGACTAGAGTTTAGCACAGCTTTCCACCCACAGACAGATGGACAGACTGAGAGAGTCAACCAGATCTTGGAGGATATGCTAAGAGCTTGTGCGCTAGATTACGGATCTAGTTGGGATGAGAATTTGCCGTATGCAGAATTCTCTTACAACAATAGCTATCACTCCAGTTTGAAGATGGCCCCTTTCGAAGCCTTGTACGGAAGGAGGTGCAGGACACTGTTGTCGTGGGACGAAGTTGGAGACCGCCAGTTGTTTGGACCTGATTTGATTAAGGAGTCTGAACATAAGGTGAAGTTGATTCACGATAGGCTCAAGGTAGCCCAGTCCAGGCAGAAGAGCTACGCAGATTCTAAACGCAAGGAGACAGTTTACGAAGTCGGAGACCGCGTTTATCTTCGAGTATCTCCACTACGAGGAATTAAGCATTTTGGAGTTAAGGGAAAGTTAGCGCCACATTTTGTAGGACCATATCGAGTTTTGGAACGTATGGGAGAAGTGGCCTACAAGTTGGAATTGCCCGAAGGATTGTCAGGAGTTCATGATGTATTCCATGTTTCCCAGTTGAAGAGGTGCCATGCGGAGATGGCTGATATACCACTAAGAGATACAGTGCCATTGGAAGCGATTCAGTTGGACAGTGATTTGACCTATGAGGAGAAACCCGTCAAGATTCTTGAGTATGCCAGCCGAGTAACCCGTAGCAAGGTTATCAAGTTTTGCAAAGTTCAGTGGAGCCACCACACGGAGGATGAAGCCACCTGGGAGCAAGAGGAAGATTTGCTGAAGGACCACCCTCACCTATTTTCTAGCCAACCCGAATCTCGAGGGCGAGATTCATCTTAAGGGGGGTAGGTTTGTAACATCCCAAATTTTCAATTTGGAATGTTATACACTAGATCATCATTGCATATCATATTTATTGTATTTTGTTTTATCCTAGAAATTTTTCGCAACTCAAGGACCCTCGGAGAGAATTGGGGATTTTGTTATTTTCATAATTGAGTTGTCTCAAATTTTGAAAATAGGATCATTTGATTTTATTTATTTTATCTTCAATAATTTCTATTACAAAAATATGAGAGAGGGAATAAAATGACTTTCCCAAAATAAAGAAATATTGAGGATTTAATAAAAAATCAAATAAGATTTTTATTTGGTTTTATTTGCTATTTTATTTGAATTTAGGAAAAATGCGCGTTTTTCAAAATTGCATTTAGGCCCCAAATAAATGTTCACTTTGTCCGGCTTGATTTTAGAAATTGGGGAAATTTTATTTCGGGATTTTTGGGGTCCATTTAGTATCTCTTTTATTTGTTTTTCTGCGCGTTATTATTTAAAAAAACGCGAACCGACTCCGGGCCGTACCCGAACAGGACTCCGCCCGGGGCAGCCCTTATAAGCCGCCGCCCGGGGCCTGAGCCAGCCCAGCCCAGCCCGAGCCGCCCCAAACCCTAGCACCTGCCCGCGCCGCCGCCTCGCTGCCGCCCGCGCCGCGCCGCCGCCTCGCCGCGCCGTCGCCCCGCCCGCTCGCCGGAGCCGCCCCGCCGCCTCGCCGGACCCACCGCCCGAGGTAGCCGCCGTCGCCGGCGGTTTTCTCTAGAAAACCGCCCGGTTTTTTAAAGCGGCGGTTTATTTTTTTTATCAAATCGGTTTTATTTCGGTTTATGCTATTTAGAGAGCGTTCGCTCGATTCGTGCGTTTTAACGAACGTGTTCGTCGTTTAGATCCAGTAAACGAATGTTCGTTCATTAAACTGTTTGTCGTTTTTCTTTTTTCTCGGATTTAATCCGCGATTTTTCTGATCACGATTTCTGATCCGATTTTCGTTTTAGTTTATCTTTTCGCTCGTTTATCGGAATCAGGCAATTCAAGCGCCTGGAGTTTCGTATCGAAACCCTCTTTCCGTTTAACAAACTTAAACAAGTTTTTGCTTTTGTAAAAAATTTCCTTAGAACCAGAATAGTAAACGAAGCCTGTTTCTTTTACCGTTTGTTTTTCGTTGCTTCGTTCGATTTGATTTCTTTTTGCCAACCGGAGTTCTTAAGTTGAACCTTCTAGTTAGATCTCTTATTTGAGTTTTACCTGTGCATTAGTTGAGTACTTATTGTATGCTTGTTTGTTTGCGATAGAGTACCCGGAGTGCGCCGCTTGTTACTTCGAATCGTTAGCTTTCCCGGATCATCAGCAAGGCAAGTAACACTTTGATCATACCTTCTACTACCCAGTTTTATTGCATTAGATCAATCCTTACACATTGCATGATTAGGATCTAATTAAATGTGGGTTTGGGAACTAGTTGAGGTAGTACCTATTACCCGTTTATTATCAAACCTTTGGGAGTTACTTCTACATTTTCTTATTATTGCTATGCTATGCTAGTAGACATGGATTGGATGAGTGATATCCATGACCAATGTGAGATTTTTAAATCCATGGTTTATCTAAGGTGGCAACTTAAATACACATCTGGGTGGATTGAGGCACCTAGGTATTCCAGGATTGCCTGTTTTCTTTTGGACCGCCACCCAGGTTCAAAGGGATCGTGAGATTATTCATGCTAGAAACTTCCGTGTGCAGCCACAAGCTATTATGGGCTCTAGCATAGTTGACTAAGTCGTGCGAACTCTTACAGTGGTAGACTAGCAGATGTTGGGGATGTAGGTGGTACGGTCTACCCATCGTAAGGTGCTAGTGCTTCTGAAAAACTATGTCTCGGTCATCCATTTCTCAAACACCGTGTAGTGCGAGAAACCTAACGGAGGCGATCGAGTCTTGTGGGGAAAAGTGCGCAAACCTCTGCAGAGTGTATAAACTAATCATGGTTAGCCGTGTCCCCGGTTATGGACATCTTGAGTATCCAGTACCTGGATTATCATGTGAATCTCATCATGTCACTATAATTAATGATGTTGGGATTTAATGATGATTATTTTAATTGGGATTGAGGATGTTGTCAACCATTCTCAATGTTTAACAACCACCATAATAGTTAAATAAATTTATTCCTTTGCGGTAGGAAAAAATTGGCTTTACGCAAAATTGTAACCATAGAGCTTTTCCACTAGCCAAATATGCATGTAGAATAGCTGTGTCTTTCCATTATTCTCTATGTGTTACTTTGCCAGCATATTCCATGTGCTGACCCGTTTTCGGGCTGCAACGCTAATGTTGCATACTTTTCAGACGAAGATTAAGGAGTTTTCGGTCGTGGTTCTATACTCAGTGATGCCGTTGGAGTTGATGGACTCACTTATCTTCCAAGCTTTCCGCTGTTATCGTTATTAGATGGCCTTAAGCCATAATTATTGTAATAAGTTCTCTATTGAGACACTCGATGTAATAAGTGTGTGATTGATACTTTGTTATAAACCCTTCAAGTATTGTGTGGTGTCAGCATTACTGATCTAGGGATGACACCGGAGCCAAGAGATTGGACCATTTGAGGTTTGGTCGCTACACTATCGCATAGCGATAAAGTAAAACAATTGTTTGGCGCTTCCATCTTATGCAATAAAGAGACAACCACAAGGCTTCTGCCAGTTGCCGATAACTTCAACAAAACATCATCATCTCATACAACAACTTATATCTCATCAAGTCTTGACCATATCACATCACAACAAGCCTCGCAAAAACAAGTTAGACGTCCTCTACATTGTTGTTGCAAGTTTTACGTGGCTGCAACGGGCTGAGCAAGAACCGTTCTTACCTATGTATCAAAACCACAACGATAATTCGTCAAGTTAGTGTTGTTTTAACCTTCAACAAGGACCGGGAATAGTCACACTCGGTTCAACTAAAGTTGGAGAAACTGACACCCGCCAGCCACCTGTGTGCAAAGCACGTCGGTAGAACCAGTCTCGCGTAAGCGTACGCGTAATGTCGGTCCGGGCCGCTTCATCCAACAGTACCACCGAACCAAAGTATGACATGTTGGTAAGTAGTATGACTTGTATCGCCCACAACTCACTTGTGTTCTACTCGTGCATATAACATCTACGCATAAACCTGGCTCGGATGCCACTATTGGGGAACATAGTAATTTCAAAAAAATTCCTACGCACACGCAAGATCATGGTGATGCATAGCAATGAGAGGGAAGAGTATCGTCCACGTACCCTCGTAGACCGTAAGCGGAAGCGTTATGAGAACGCGGTTCATGTAGTCGAACGTCTTCATGATCCGACCGATCCAAGTACTGAACACACGACACCTCCGAGTTCAGCACACGTTCACCTCGATGAAGTCCCACGAACTCCGATCCAGCGGAGCTTCACGGGAGAGTTATGTCAGCACGACAGTGTGATGACGGTGATGATGTTGCTACCGACGCAGGGCTTCGCCTAAGCACTGCTATGATATGATCGAGGTGGATTATGGTGGAGGGGGGCACCGGCACATGGCTAAGGGATCAATAATCAACTTGTGTGTTCTAGGGTGCCCCTGCCCCTGTATATAAAGGACCAAGGGGGGAGGCCGGCCTGCCCTGTAGGGTGCGCCAGGAGGAGGAGTCCTCCTTCTGGTAGGAGTAGGACTCCCCTTTCCTACTCCAACTAGGAGGAGGAAAGGAAGGGGGAAGGGGAGAAGGAAGGAGAGGGAGGAAAGGAGGCAAGGGGGGCCGGCCCCCTAGTCCAATTCAGTTTGGGCTAGGGGGGGGCGTGCGCCCGGGCTCCACTCTTCCACCACTTGGCCCATGAGGCCCAATACTTCCCCGTATTCCCGTAACTCCTAGTACATCGAAAAATACCCGAATCACTCGGAACCTTTCCGGTGTCCGAATATAGTCTTCCAGTATATCGATCTTTACGTCTCGACCATTTCGAGACTCCTCGTCATGTCCCCGATCTCATTCGGGAATCTGAACTACCTTCAGTAGATCAAATCAAATAAACTCATAATACCGAACGTTAAGCGTGCGGACCCTACAAGTTCGAGAACTATGTAGACATGACCGAGACACGTCTCCGGTCAATAACCAAGAACCTGGATGTTCATATTGGCTCCTACATATTCTACGAAGATCTTTATCGGTCAAACCGCATAACAACATGTGTTGTTCCCTTTGTCATCGGTATGTTACTTGCCCGAGATTCGATCGTCGGTATCTCAATACCTAGTTCAATCTCGTTATCGGCAAGTATCTTTACTCGTTTCGCATTGCATCATCCCGTAACTAACTCATTAGTCACATTGCTTGCAAGGCTTATAGTGATGTGCATTACCGAGAGATCCCGGAGATACTTCTTCGACAATCGGAGTGACAAATCCTATTCTCGATCTATGCCAACTCAACGAACACCATCGGAGACACCTGTAGAGCACCTTTATAATCACCCAGTTACGTTGTGACGTTTTGTAGCACACAAAGTGTTCTTCCGGTAATCGGGCGTTGCATAATCTCATAGCCATGGGAACATGTATAAGTCATGAAGAAAGCAATAGCAGTAAACTAAACGATCAATTGCTAAGCTAACGGAATGGGTCATGTCAATCACATCACTCTCCTAATGATGTGATCCCGTTTCTCAAGTGACAACTCATGTCTATGGTTAGGAAACATAACCATCTTTGACCAACGAGCTAGTCAAGTAGAGGCATACTAGTGAAACTATTTCTCTATGTATTCACACATGTATTATGTTTTTGGTTAATACAATTCTAGCATGAATAATAAACATTTATCATGAAATAAGGAAATAAATAATAACTTTATTATTGCCTCTAGGGCATATTTCCTTCAATTTTGTGAGAAAATAACTTATGGGAGCAACAATCAGCTAGCATAGGAAGGCAAAGCAAGCATAACTTCGATATTTTCAACACATAGAGAGGAAACTTGATATTATTACAACTCCTACAAGCATATACTCCTCCCTCATAATAATTTTCAGTGGCATTATGAATGAATTCAACAATATAACTATCACATAAAACATTCTTTTCATGATCCACAAGCATGGAAATTTTATTACTCAACACATAAGAGAATTTATACTCATGAATAGTAGTGGGAGCAAACTCAACAAAATAACTATCATGTGAGGCATAATCCAATTGAAACACTACAAAAAAATACACTTCCATGATGATACCTGTTTGTCACAGTAGGTCGTGTTTTCTGTCATGCAAGTACATCCATGACAAATTTATGACAGAATCAAGATAGTCATACCTGTATTGTCGTAGAAGTGTTACATGACATTACCAAAATTATAATCACGGAAGTGTCCACTTCCATGACGATAAATCACGCGTCACAGAAGTGCTTTCGTCAAGGGTGACTGACACGTGGCATCCACCGTAAGGGAACGCCGTTAAGCTATCGGGTCGGGTTTTGGATCCGATAACCCGTTAACAGCCCCGACCAACGGGGATTTTCCACGTGTAAAATCATCATTGGCTGGAGGAAACACGTGTGGGCTCATCGTTGGGACAGATGTCAACCACTCATTGGACGGAAGGCGCCTATGATACGTCGACACGTGGCATGGCCCAACAGAGGCCCATTCTGTGAAAAGGCCAGCCCGTTTGACTTGGTCAAAAGCTGGTGGGCCGGCCCATGGAAAGCCTGTTAACGGCCTGTTCGAATATAGCCCATTTACAGCCTGCTAACCCAAGGCCCGTTACGCCCTATCCGAATTAGGCCAAGTAGCGTCATCTGGGCCATCCAATATGATTCCATCCCATTTTCACTTCTGGCCCATGTATGGCCCATGACGTCTTTCGGCCCATATGAGGCCCTATGTAACTCTTGGCCTACTAATAGCCCGTGGTGAAACTGGCCCGTAATGAACAGTGTATCACTTTACACCCATTAACGGCCCCTGGTGAAACTAGCCCGTAATGAACAGTGTATCACTTTATACCCATTAACGGCCCGTTATTCCATTGGGCCATTTCCAGCCCATGTTATCTTTCGGCCTTCTCAGAGCCCATTTATTCTTGGTCTCATTTCCAGCATTCGTTTACTTACGGCCCGTTACTGTCATTTTCTTCTTGTGGGCCAAATTCAGCCCGTGGTTACAGTCGGTCCGTTTGTGGTCCGTTAATACGTTGGGCCGATTTCATAGCGTCATCAAATACGTCCTATTAACGATGGCCCGTTATGGTTGGCCCATGAATGCACGATTCCAACTCTAGCCCATTTACGACCATAATGCGGTCTGTTTGGCCCATGTTTGGCCAATCGATTATACGGCCCGTATAAGGCCCATTGATAATACGGCCCGCAAAAGGCCCATTGTTTCTACGACCCGTAGAAGGCCCATTGTTTCTATGGCCCGTAGAAGGCCCACTGTTTCTACGGCCAGTAGGAAGCCTAGTGTCACTATAGTAAATATTAGCCCATGGTTATTGTGGCCTAGTTTTAAAAAATAAGTTATTGCAGCCACTAGCTAACTGCGGAAAAAGAACTGGAATGACTACAAGCAAACAAATAAACAAGACAACAAGGAAATAAATAAGCAAGCAACTAACGCTAGGCTATCACGGCTATTACACATATTACATCCACTGGGCATCAAAGTTCGCCACTAGTGCAAATATAGGGAATAAAGCAGCATATCATATACACTGGTTGTCAAAGTTGGCGACCAGCGCAAATAAACGCCGCAGCAAAACAAATCCAGAACTGAAACCACTTCAGAAGATCTCAAGAAACAATATCCTGGGTACCCATAATGCTGGCACGATGCTTAGCAAGCTTATTAACTTTCTCTTGTTTGGCGCTTAAATCCTCCAGCGCTTTCTGTTGCACCAGAAAATATGCATCTGAATTCTGCAGGGACTTCCTTAGTCCTTCAGCTTCCTGTCACAGCACATCTAATCGATGTCTTTCAACTTGAAGTTGAGACTCAGGAAGACGAACTGATTTAGGCAGCGAGTTCGAAGAGCTTGTGCCAGCAGTAGTGGCCAGTAACTCGAACACTACATCAAGACAGGACTTTTGGGTTCCCTCACTGTCATCAAGATAGTTTTTATCAGCTTTCTTGGAGACCAACAGGGATGTCTCACTATCTTGAACCTTATCTACATTACTTCCTTTACCATTGGATAACGCGGTATTGTTCTCCAATATTTTGTCTGCATTCTAAAAGAGAAACAAGCAGACACATCACATGTTTACCATGTTGTATATGAAACTCATTTTGGTAAATGAGTTCAGTAGTAAAGTGGATAGGATAACAGCATGAAACAAACATATATCTATGTACCATGGTCACTTTATGGTCTGTATCATTCTAGTTTCTGTTGCCAAATCAAGATAGAGACACAGTTCAAATAATATTTGTTCAAGACAAAGCAGAATAGAAAGAATATAAGTGTGGGTAACTATAGAGCAATAACAACACTTGTAATGTGCATGACATGAGAACATAACTGTTTATTCAATTGAAACTGAAATCAACATAGAGCAGGTTACAATAGCAAACCATTTAAAGAAACAGGTTTAAAACATACCTGTTGCGCCATTGGAGTTTCAATTCCATCCTTCAAATTTGAAAATAGTTGGTATGAGTAAATACAGTCATGCAAGAGCAAAGGAGTATGAACCATAGCTACAGAACCTGGCCTGAGAACAAATCTTCTTCTCCTTTAAGCATTGAGTTGGGATTCGGAGTGGTGGTCCTCGTGCTTTGGGCACTGCAGTTCCCTTACTAACTTCTCGTGTTTGGGTGCTCTATGGTGGAGACGGTGATGTGTCAACTGGAACTGAGTTACTATCTGCCGGGGTTGGGGTTAGAAGCGGTGTAGCTGGTTCTCTGTCCAACTGGGTAGGGGTACAATCTGCGAGAGTCTGGGTTATGTGTGGTGGATTTGGTCCTTGGGCAAGTACAACCGTGGTTCTATCTGCATCAACTGGTAGCACTATCTTTTCTGAAGACCGTGTTGTTACTCCCTTAGATACTGCCATCACGCTCTCCAATTCAAATGGCTGATAAACAAGAAAAGTAATTGAAAGTATAGACATTGTATGATAGACAAGTGCAATGGATAGTGGGGGGTAAAAGAGGGCATGAAATAATTCATATTTATGTTGTCTAACCAAACAGGATAGCATGACACAATTTCACATATATGATGGCTAACTAAACAGGATAGCATGACACAATTTCACATTATGATGGCTAACTAAAAAAGATGGAAAGACATAGTTCAAAATATGAGACTATGTAAACAGGATGACATGACATAACTATATAATGTGTTTATTAAATAGGTTGGCATGCCATAATTCGCATACATTCATGGATAGAATGCCATAATTCAAAATATGATGACTGTAAACACTAAACAGGATGAGATGATATAACTACATGATGTCTTTATTAAATGGGTTGCCATGCCATAATTCAGATAGATGATGTGTATGTACTATGTAAACATGATGGCATGATATAATTCAAATATATGATTTATATAGTAAGCAAGTAAGCATATGGCAATCCATATATGATGTAAAAGCTAAGCAATGCAAGACAACATCCATGACATGGGTAATATAACCCTGCCAAATTTGACCATAAACCTCAGGGGGGAAATAGGACTGGTCATCAGTCTCTGAATCCTCCTCTGAAGAGCTCTCTGTAACCAGCAAGATGTCTGCTTCAGCAGGTAGCATTGTCTGCTCTAAATACCTTGTTTTCAATCCAGATACTTCCATCACCGCTTCAAATGGCTGATGCACAGGAAGAGTAGTTGAATATACAAACGTTGTCGACAAATGGAACACGTAATACAAAAAAATGATAGCATGATATAATTCACATACATGATGATTGGCTAAACAGCATGGCATTGCATAATTCACATATATAATGCCTTTGCAACAAGATAGCATTGTATAATTCACATATATAATGTCTTGCAACAAGATGGCAATGCATAATTCGCATATATGGTAATTAGACACTGAACAGGTGGCATTCACACAAAGCATGTCTAAACTAATCAAATGACATAGCAATGCGAGACACCATACGCACGATATGAGCAACATAACCCTGCCAAGTTAGAGCATACACCTCGGGGGGGAAATAGGACTGGTCATCTGTCTCTGAATCCTTCTCTGAGGAGCTATCCGTAACCAGCGAGATATGCGCTTCGTCAGATAGCATAGTCTGCTCTGAAGACCTTGTTTTCACTCCAGAATTTGCCATCACCGTGTCAAATGGATGATGCACACGAAGAGCAATTGAATGTAATAACATTGTTGACAAATGTAATATGTAACGGAAAAAAAGGATGGCCTGATATAATTTACATATAAGATGACTGGCTAAGCAGGATGGCATTGCAAAATTCACATATATGATGCCTGGCTAAAGAAGATGGCGTTGCATAATTCACATAAACGATGAATAAACTAAACAGATGGCATTTGCATAAAGGATGTCTAAACTAAGCAGATGACATATTTGATGTATAAAGTAAGCAATGCAAGACACCATATGCATGATATAACCAACATCAGCATGCCAAGTTAGAGCGAAGACCTCAGGGGGTAAATAGGAGTTGTCTTCTCCTTCTGAATCCCCCTCAGAACAGATATCTTCCTCTCGATTACAATCCGAAATGCGTGGAGGGGGCGCTGCCTTTGCGCCTACCATGGAGCGACGTCTACATGAAATTTTATTGCCACACAAGGCTCGTCTCTTTTGCTCTACATGTTCAGTACCATTGTTTACAATAACTGTCATGCATAGGAATAAAACATAGTGAGATTATGTAAGGAGTGCATGCAGAAATCCAGAGTGATGGTAGCAACCTATGGATAGACCCAAAACCAATAATAGCAGGCAGATAATGTCTTCAGTTAAAAAATACAGATAATGGCTTCTTTATTGTTTGTGTCCCACCCAACATGAAACTGATAGTAGACACCGGAGATTAACCAGATAGTAGATAGATACTATTGATAGCGGCCCCAATATGTACCCCACAACAATTTAAAAACTCAAGTTTGACCATTAGTTTGGAGCTGACTCAAAGTCTAATCGGTGAACAGGATGATAAAGTAGCATGTAATATTAAGCGATGCATAACGTAAGCAGACACGAAAGAGTGCGACCTCTCTTGCGGACCTGTGTAGTCCTCGAGGTCATCTGCTCGGTTGATGATGGTAGTGCAGTTTTCATGGCTGCCAGCGGTGGGGAAGAAGATCTGAGGTGGCGAAAGGCAGTCTGGAGGTCGGATCCCTGCTGTGCTGGACCCTTCTATCGTTGGAGCAGCTGAGCTGGGGTCGACGATGGCGCAGCAGGAGCGGGACAAACCACGCAAGGTTTTCTTTGACAACTATCTATAAGAGAAGTAATTCTGTAAGGGCTTGTTTGAATTGGAGGATTCCAACAATGCAGGGATAGGAAATAGACAGGAATAGGATAGGAATGCACGTGCAAAATAGCTAATTTAAAAACATAGGATTTCTGCCAATCTGGGTGTTTGATTCACAACAATTGGAAGATCACAGGATGCAAAGAAGCATGGTGAGATTAAGTCAAACCACAAGAAAATGTACGGTTATAATACTATTATGCTACTATCTCTTAGTCTTGTGCTTCATGAATAGGAATTTGAAAAGGAGGACAAGTGAAAATTAAAATTCCTATGTTTTTTCTTTCAAGGAGACACTAAAGGAACAAATCCGTGTGCTCAGTGGACAATATATATACAACATGTAGAGTAAAAAAGAGATGCAACAAGTGTACAACCTCTTTGGCGAAGCCATGTCGATCTCAGCGTGATTGGGTTAGCCAGTGAGGATGCTCCGGCTGACTTGGCTGTCGGAGAAGGGGAAGAAGATCTTAGGCGTCTGGAGATGGAGCCCGAGGTACTGCTCCGCTGTGATGGAGGGTTTCGTCGTTGGAGCAGCTCCGGTGAGTTGTACGACGCCGAGACTGAAGCAGGACAAGAGAGACAACGAACAACGTTAACCTGAGTGGAATTCTAATAGCATCTCCAATACATGACGTAAAATACATAAACACAAAGTGCTAGATGTAAAATACATACGCCTCTCATCTCTGAACTTAACTGTCGAAACTGAATTTAACTATCAAAACTGAACTTAACTGTCGAAACTGAACTTAACTGTCAAAACTGAATTTTGCTGTCGAAACTGAACGCACTAGCAAGGTGAGGCTACACGTCGGTTGACTGACTTTTTCATCTCTGGTCAGTCAATTTTGCAGCCGTTGGATACGAAATCAAGGGCCTGCGGTTCATCTTCAACCTCCACCCCCCTGAGCCGGCCAAACAGCAGCCCCCCACCGCCCGCGGCCGGTGCGCCGCCCCGCCCGCCCCGAAAACACTCCCCACCGCCGGTCCGCCGCCGCCCCGGCCATCCCTCTAGGCCCCCCCGTGCCGAGCGTTTTCTCCGGCGATCCCCACGCCACCGCCCCAACAACGCCCCGCCACCACCGGCGACCACCGCCCCCATCCTGAACCCTAAGATAGATAGTGGGGTACCTCTCCGGTGAGCCCCCTAACCGCTGCGGCTGGTTCTTCCTTCATCCCGGTGGAATCGGAGTGAAGTGTAGCTAAATCAGAGCAGCATCGCAAGCAAGAGCAAGGGCGAGAGCAGCAGCACGAGCAATAGCAAGAGCAGACCAGGCAGGGGACCGAGAGCAAGAGCAGAGCAGCAGCGCGAGCGAGAGCTAAAGAAGCAGCATGTCCTACTGATGTGCACGTCGCCGCCAAGGGAGCGACGCCGTGGAGGAAGTGGCTGGCGACGCCACCGTGGATGGAGCCGCGCCGTGTCGGCTCGGGACCGAGCGCCGGCAGCACCATGAGATCGAATCAAGAAGAAAATGTGGCGATTAGTGTACAACCTCTTTGGTGGTGCCGATTAGGCCGCAGCTTCATCCGAGGAAACGGTGATGATGATGCTCTTCCGTTGGTGCAGATGAAGATGGCGGTGTGGGAATGGAGGTGGCGCGAAAGACGAGGGGAACGTCGGGGCAGCTCCTTGGAGGTGGAGGACGGGGTGGCTGAACCGGCGGAACGATGAGATCGACGACGGATCCTCATCTGGTACGGTGGATGAGGGACGTCAAGGTGTTGCTCTGGACGACATCGTCGGGGAAGAGGCTCTGGCTGGGTGGCGGACGGATCAGGGTGTGGGGTTTCATCACGGGTTTTCACGGCCTCGGTGTACGAATGGGTGGGCGGATGGGATGGAAGTGGGGAACCATGGCTTAGAGACGCGCTTGTCCGAAATGTGGGGTAAGTTACGAAAGTACCCCCACCTATTTGAGGCGGTTCTTTCAGTTCAGGGGTACCACGGGCATTTCGCGTGTCGGGATTTCACAGGAGGTGGGAGTTTTCGCGCGCGTTGTAATTTCGGAATAGCAAGGCGCGGATTGAGATGGAGGGAGTTGTCGGAGCACAACGAGACAAAGATATATCTTAAATATTTCGGGCTAACAAGGCGCGGGTTGAAATTTCCGGACAAGCCTAACGTGTACTTTACCAAATCAATGCGCCCTACAAATGTCATGTTATGTTCAATTAAAATATTTCGCTACGTGTATAATACATGCAACCTACTACTCAAATGAACGTTTTAGTGCATTCCAAATGTATATACTACCGCTTCAATATGAACTAAATTTGAATTCGTTTCTCTATTTGAATAAGATCTACAGTAATCATTGTTGTGAAGTCAAAGCATTTGAATTCATTTCTCTGTTTTAATAAGATCTACAATCATCATTATTGTCAAGTTAAACCATCGTTTGTGTATTATCTTCACAGCACACCACATGATTAGTCTCGAGTTACATATGAACTATGTGTACTATATGAACTCGAACTAGATTTTTTTGAATCCACTTTATTTTGATTTCAAATCACATTACATTTCTAGCTCTAGCTAGATCTTCATAATCTAAACCATGTCTCATATGTATAATCTGTTTATGACATTATGTATGGTGCCCCGCCCCCTACGCCTACAAGTATTTAGATGTGAGTTGCAAACACCACACATTACCACAAATTCAAATAAAATGTGAGAATGTTCGATATATAGTATTGTTTATATTGTTCGATATTTAGTTGTAAGCTGCAAACGCCACACATTATCACAAATTCAAATAAAATGTGAGATTGTTTGATGTATAGTATGGTTTAGATTGTTCGGCATTTAGCTGTGAGTTGCAAACGCCATGCATTATCACATTATGGTATAACATGTGCACATCACGTGTAACACCGCTATATTCATGCATGCGATGTTTAAAACACTATGATCTCCTATTCAAATATATGAATCCGCTTTCATATCAAATTATGATCTTTGTTAGTCTCTTACACCCACACAATCCTCTAACCTTTGTAGCTACCACTAACTTTCTCTCGTGCATGCACACGCCCTCCTCGCCCTCCCCCTCCCTCGGCATTCTATCCACCGGGCACATTCATTTTTTTCTTTAGGTCGTTCTCAAAGAGTCTCCACAACTCCTTTCCGACACACACCGATCGATAAACCTCTCCAGCGATGCCTGCCTACAACATACAAACACACCTTCAATCTCCTCCTTTATGTGTCCTTGCCTCGTGTCTCTCATACGGTCAGACACACGTGTAAACTCTCGCCCCTCTTTTCATCGCTCTCACAACCGCACACTCCTCCCCCTATCTAGCTAGTAGTTGGGCCTCTCGCACCACCTCCTAGCTCCATTCTCTCTGTCTATCCATCTCGCTGGGCCTTATTTGCCTCTAACAAATGGACGTACACTGACCGATCTCTCGCTATACATATAGCTAGCTAGGTCCTTATAACTCGTTTTTACCCACATGTCAATCGATCTACCTCATTAGTTGTGTCTCTCCCTTCCTCCGACAAACAACAATTGATCTACCGATCTAGTTAGGTTTCCTTACCAAACACATGGTTCCCCTTCATCATCCATGGATGCGTCCCGACAGATCTATCACGCACAGGCACACACAGAAACACATCCCCACTCTTATTGATAACATTGCAGTTCCACCCTCAGTTTGTCTAGTAGGCCTCTCCCACCATCTTCGAGAAGCAACTCCATCACCCATCCAGCACTCTACCCCTCTCCCTCCCTCTCCCTCCCTCTCCCTCCCTCTCTCTCTCCTCTCTCTCTCCCATCATATTTCCCGTCCTTCAGTTATGTATGGATGTCGACCGATCTCCCTCAAGACATTGCTGGGTCTCTCCTTCTCAACACATATACGAGTCGTTCTACCTCTATAGTTAGGCCTCTGCCTACCCCTCCCACCACCCCCTCCCCCCCACACACACCGATACATCGAGCGCTCTAGTCATGTCTCCCTGCCACACACAAACTTGACGTGTGCGCTCTAACGTTCCGGTAGGCCAGTCGCCCTATATCTTTGACTTGTACACACACACAATTTCGATGGCTCTATTCATCGATCTCGCACCCACCCACTTGATCCTCTCTTCGACTCTATCGATAGCTATGACCCCTCCCTCTCTTCTTGTGGATTGCCCGACCCTCTATGCATGATATGGATAGGCCTCCATTTCACACACATTGCATGCAAAATTTTGTTTGAGATGTCATCGACACATATTCCCACAAATAATTCATGAAATCAACCCCCCACCCCACCCCCACCCCAAAACAAAAAACACTCACGAACGCGGTTTGTATCGCTCACACACACCCACGCAGGTGGGGGACGTGCACGAAGAGAAGAGGTGCATGCACGGCGCACGTACTCCCGTCTCTTTCCCAACCACACCCGTGTGGGTACACGGTGGAGCTCATTTCTGTACAAAAAAGGCAGCCCACGTGGTAATTTGGCACGTGTACTGGTTGTCCACTTGGTGGAGGAAGGATCGTCTACCACAGGTGAACAAACAAATTGCGACTTGACGTGTTATGTTAAAAAAAGAGGCAAACC
Organism: Triticum urartu; assembly: GCF_056163025.1. Taxonomy (NCBI): domain Eukaryota; kingdom Viridiplantae; phylum Streptophyta; class Magnoliopsida; order Poales; family Poaceae; genus Triticum; species Triticum urartu. The sequence goes on from NC_141879.1 coordinate 299,951,275, forward strand.
ATGTGGGACCTACCTTAGAGGCAAGGTTCTATACACTGGAGTACTTTTGATGTGTCCCGTCAACTCACAGAACCAGGAGAAGCTTGCTTAGTACGCCGTCTCCCCCGCCCACGGGCGCGGTGGCTCGCGGGATGAGGTGAAGCTTGCTTACTACGCCTTACGCCCGCTCCCTCGCCCATGCGCGCCGTGGCTCGCAGGACGAGGAGAAAATTTACTACTCCCTCCGTTTACTCCTCGTCCCTACTACCTTGGTTATAGAGATTATATCCTATTGTTCGGAATATATATGTCCTTTAGTAGATTTCAATATGAACTACTAGTACATACTCCAAACACTGATGTATATAGACGTATTTTAGAGTGTAGATTCACTCATTTTGCTCCGTATGTAGCACTCTCGCTCGCCTCTCGACCCTCGCCCACATGGTGGACGTGCAACAATTCATTCGGTCTCATATAGCCAGAACGATATATACTGCACTACCATTATTGCTCAACTTCCCGAAGAGGCAAAGAGCCAATCGCAAGGTTAATATTTTGGAGATGCCAAGCGCAAGGTTATAGGAGAACGAGTAGTAGGTGCCGCGTCATTTATAAATAAAGTTTTTTTTCTTCAGTGGCACATACGCAATATGATAGGTTCATATGGAGAGAAAAGGAAACCGCTCCACTATATACATAGTCAGGACGGGCCAGCCTACACGGTTGCTTGCTGGGGTTGCTCTCTTCACACTCTCTCGCACAAAACGACTGTGGCCACATCTGTAACATCCCGGCGGATCACGTCTGCTTGGGGAAGGGCTGGATGCTTAGTGTATATGCGGTGGCCGTCGCCGACGGTGAAAACCCACTGTCGGCACGTCCCAATCAGGGGTCCCCGCCGTTCTCTCTCACAAAGCCGGTGAGGTTGCCTTCGTCCCTTGCTCACTGCCGCGACGTGGGCAGTTGCCGCCTCCCGCCGCCCTCCTCAAGGTTGAGCTACGTCCCTCAGGTACAACTCCCTTTACAGCTGGCTTGCACCACTGCTCCAGCTGCCCACATCACTACCTGTGGATATTTCTCTACTTCTTTGCCCCGCACATACCTCTACTGGCTTCTAAGTACTGTATTTGTGATGAGTTTATGTCTCATCAACTAGTCCCAATAATCTTATTCTAATCACGCTTGTTCAATTTCTTTGCCACAGGGATGCTCATCTCGATTTTGGTGAAACTGCACAAAATGATCCGATGGTCAAAAGGTTGCAAACTTCATTTATTAGGAAGCTCGAATGTTGCTAGCAAATTGAAGCCTGGTCAGGGTTCACGGTTCAGGGGCTAGGGACTGCATGGATCGTTTTTTCTTTAGCTGCCTCTGTTCCAAAATAAGTGTCAACTTTAGTAGTAGTACAACTTTGTACTAAAGTTTGCACAAAGTTGAGAAACTTATTTTGGAATGGATGGAGTACATATTTGCTATGATCTGTCAATCATTGAGATGCAATAGCATGCATGTTAGTCTCCTTTGTATTTGATGAAATGTTGCAACGGGCAACCTTGGACGCAAGATACATGTAACAGAAGCTGGAAGCTTCATAGCATTGTACAAATTTATCTCGCTGATAAATTACAGTACATACTATACTAGTACTTCCTCCGTTCCTAAATATAAGTCTTTGTAGATATTTAACCATGAACCACATGCGGATGTATATAGATGCATTTTAAGTGTAGATTCATTCATTTTGTTCCGTATATAGTGGAATCTCTACAAAGACTTATATCTACTAGTAATAGCTAGCCCCCACTACTAGGAATTCTCTATCCTCTCGTTGAGCCACGTCATCAAAATTGATGTAGTCGTTAGATGAAGTAAATCAGTCCATAATAGTCGTCTGATCTTGATGTTGAGAGGCTCCGCACTAAGCCACATGCAAGCATGCAGAAATACCATGCCACATGCATGTGAGTGGGTTTTAAATCACATCAACATGTCTTCATGCAAGCATGCACCGGTAGCATGCATGTAAGTGAGCTTTTAAGTCCCATTAACATGTCAAAAAGAAAAATATAATCCCATTATGCAGTAGGAGTTGGCTGATTTTTTTTCTTTACGTGGGATGATCTAAATGATGATGGGAGTTTATTTAGTTTGGCTACCACATTTTTCATGCGGTTATAGAGTTTTTCGTGTTCTATGAAATCGATAATTTTGCGCAGAGAGATATACCGCTGTTCCGCGCCAACGCGTGGGGACTCATCTAGTAATATTTAGGAATGGAGGGAGTACTATGTAAAGAGTTAGGTGTCGCACAGTGATAGTGTGAGGTGGGCCATGTAATCACTGAGCCTGCATGTTTTCACTGCTCTTACACGCCTCCACTGTAAGAATGGAGAAAATTGTAATCTAGTAGTAGTATACCTCCTTCCGCCAAAAGCGTGGGACATCCAGCAGTCCTACCACCTCAGTAATAAAGACCAATGAGCCATCAAATCACATAGACCCAACAGTAAGTTGGACGGACGAAGCAACCATCACTCTTGTGCCAGTGAGAGATCGCGTCCGCTCTGCCCGGGCATGAATGCGGCACCGATTCTTTGGAGCGGTGCTGACGGTTTCGAGCGAGAAGCGCGCGCGGGCGATGGAGGGGCTTTGGGTGGGCCAGGCTGGTCAGGAGCGGGCGTGGCAGCTGTCCGCATGTCCCTACCGGACACGCCCGGAAACGAGAGGATGCGCCGACTCTCGCGGCTAAAATCGTACACTACACAACATCTCTCTGTAGGAGTAGGTCGATCTGTCGCTCTCTCTAACACACACATGGTGTTAAACACACACACACACACACACACGCACGCACCTTGGTCCCGTTGCACCTTCTAATGTGACTTATTACACCTAGACGGAGGGAGTAGTAAGTATACGAGATACAGTGGCACACTGACATAAGTCGAATACAAGTGCCCAAAATTTGTGTGCATGTTATAATAAGGACTCACTTAAAATAGTACGTGAGCGAACAGAGGGATCAATTGGACAGTGTTCCCGAGCAGTAGCGAGATGTGTGAGGTATGATACACCGCTGGCGCTTTTAATTTTTCTTATTAATTTGTTTGTTTCACCCTATGACTGGTGGGACCCAACGTACTACGTGGAGAGAGGTAAGGTGACTAAGGCTGCATTATTTCTGCACCACTGTGGATAGTCTTACCACCAAAGCCACATGACACGATTATGATTAAAATCCCAATGACTCCCACACACACAAAAAAAACACGTCATGCTTGTCACACGAATGCAGGAATGTATAAAAGGTTATTTCCCTCTCGTTGAACATAACGGGAGGGTTGTGTAGCTGGTTAGCCTGTTCGCTCATCAAACTTGAGGTCTCGGGTTCGATAACTACACTTGAGCATAATTTGTGCCAAGAGGATTCTTTGACTGGTCAAAATATTTTCTAGGGTTTGCACGCTTCACACTCTCTCTCCAGTATATATATACACGTTGGATCCTGAGCGCTTGTAGTTGCTCTCTTCACACTCTCTCGCCCTCTCCCGCTGGAGCCTCAGCACTTGTACTTGCTCTCTTCACACTCTCTCGCCCTCTCCAGATCTAAAAAAGACTTCGTTGGCCTCTCTCTCCCCTCACTGCTGCTCAAAGAGCCGGCAGGATCCGTCCGCCGGGAAGGAAAGGAGGCTTAACGTTGTCGCCATCGGCGAGGGACTACCGGCGCAGTTGTTCACTTTCCACCCAGCGGCGGCGCGGGAGGGCCTCCGACCCCTTCTTCTTCGCCGTCGTCCCGTCGCCCACCGAACCACGCCCCAAGAACCTTAAGGTATAATTTACTTACTCCACATGCATTACTCTAGTTGCATGTATACCATGAATCTAGGACGTGGTTCAAAGAGGAAAGGAGTGGGGGAAAGTAGTGGGAAAAGTTGTATATAGCATGAATCTAGGACATGGTTCAAAGAGGAAATGAAGGGGGAAAGTTGTATAGCATTAATCTAGGACGTGGTTCAAAGAGGAAAGGAATGGGGGAAAGATGTATCGCCTAAATCTAGGACGTGGTTCAAATAGGAAAGGAAGGGGCGATAGTACTAGTTCAAAAAGGAAAGGAAGGGACAATGCTATAGAGTTTGAGCAGGACTAGATTTGCTATGCTCACATAGGGAAAGGCGTCTAAAGATAACAAAACTGGGACCAACACAAGTATGCTCCTTGGTTGTTTGTTCTTTGTTGCAATAGACTGTGCATGACCACAGTACATCGGTAGATGCACATGGTCCTGGTGCGTCCATTGTCCCGTGCAACTCATTAGCTGTTGTTAATCTAAGGCCCTGTTTGGTTAAAAACTCCCTTGTCCCTGCCTGCTGGGTTCCAGGGACTAAACATGGACTAGAGGTTATTAAATGACATGCTAAAAGACCATGTTACCCCTAGTAATGAACTAATAGAGACAAGGTGCGATGTGTGGCAGGGGCAGCTGTTGGAAAAAGTCCCAAAAAGACTCCCTCGGGGTCTTCTTTCTTTAGTCCTAAATGCCCACTTTTAGTCCCTAAAAGTCCCTCCTCTTTTGTTTAGATGGGACTGACACGGAGTTTTTTTAGTCCCTACACCAAAATATCCCTGTAAACAAACACCCTCTAATAATGCCGCTGGAAAATTGATGCAATGCCATAGTTAAAAGCAAAATACATGTTTAACGAATTTTATTGTTAATATAATCTCTATGTTAATATTAATCAATGCCACCGTTTGAGAAATGCTATTATGTTGCTTTCTTTCCCATTTAGATAAGGTAGATGCTTCTTTTTGTTGGCTTCTGTGTCATCCACCATTATTGACCACTAATTGTTTCATTTGCACCTCTGTGTAAACAGGGTCATCTTCTTCACCTCGTTGCAATTGTGACCTTTTGTTGCACTGCACAAAACACTTTTGTTTTAAGAGTGTTTTGTGCAGTTCAACCAAAATGTCACACCGACAACGTTGCTTGATTGCTTGATCTTAGTGGAACTGCACAAGAGGAGATCTTACTTCCTATCCGTTAAGGTGAATTTGGTTCAGATCTTCTTCTTGTGAGTTGTTTGAATTCCGCATCATGAGAGGTCAGTACTAGCCTTCTTTCACATGATTCTGCAGTGTGCATTCATATGTTGTGCTACTTGTACGATAATGTTGCTTGATTTTAGTGAACTGCACAAATGGAGACAAGACTTCCAATCTGTATGTGCACCGTAATATCCCATTGAGGTAAGATAAGGATATTTCACAACTGCTGGCCTGTATTTTGCCACTTTCATCAGAAAATTAAGTTTAGTACTATACTTGTGCTCCCTAATTGACATGCCAAATCTTACATTGAAGGCGAAGCTTGTTTGTTATTGAACCAAGTGATGAAGGGGAAGAACAAGGGGAAGAAAAATAAAAATCAACTCTTGGTGCTGTAATGAAGCACTGGAACTATGATGACACAAGTAATGATATAGTTTTGCATCTTAATTTATTGCTATGGCTGGAACAAGCAATTGTTTTGCCACTGATTTGATGCCACTCTTAATGTAATATGTAATTATCTCTACTTGTGCAAACAGGGATCTTCTTTGAAGATACCATATATTTTAGTGGAACTGCACAACAAGATGTTGGAAACATTAAACTAATCGAGGAGTATATAGTAAGCATGGCCACCACCGTAGATAGCAACAGATGGTTCCAGAGAATTGCTTCATCTGTATGCTCTACAAAAAAAGCCTCCTGACAAAGGTTGGTACTCGCCCACTGATTTCATCCATATGATTGAGCTTTGTCATCTCTATTGGTGTTGTGCTACTGTTTAGATACTGTCATGAAAAAGTGGTACTGTCCTTGAGAAGTGCTTCATCTGTGCTGTTTTAAATATTTCCTTTCCTTTTTTCGAGCAAACAGTGATGCTAGCATTTAGTAGTCCTCTTGTCTTTGCACAACAGGATCATCTTCCTCTAAAGAAGAATATGGAGTACGTGAAGTGACTAGTTCCGATTATGCCAGGATGAAGCAGCCATGTCTATCTTATCATCAGAAGGAGCAGTTGAAGGATGGTTACAATACTCCCCTCAAGACCAAACTAACTTCAGCTCAGAAGGACTGACAAAAACTCCATTTTTGCTGTGATGCGCGAGTACAATGTTGTTCTAGGATTCTTTCTGGTGAGTTCCATTTTTCTAAAAGTGTGCTCTACATGGACCATGTATGTGCCTGTTGAAACTGTCAATTCATAGTACAGTTTGCTCTATACTAATCACTTTTTTGTATTTGTGCAAACAGGGGTGCTCAGCTTGATTTCAACGGGAACTGCACAAAATGTTCATGAATACATCGAATCATTCATTTCCACCACAAGAAAGGAGGTGCCAATAAGTTCAAGGCGTTGCAAGATATAAGGGCGAAATCATACAAGCTACGCGCGAATTTGGTTGATTTTGGTGGAACTGCACAAAAAGAACAGCTGGTTTATTTAGCACGAGGTGCCATGTCAATGTTCGAACTGATGGCAAACCCTGCCCATTCCACAATCGTAGGCATTGGATATTTTGGAATGGGACAACCTTGTCAAATTTTGCTCATTGCTTTTAGCAAGACATGTGTTTGATATTTTCGAATGGGACGCCCTTTGCTGTCAGCAGCGTCGATCAATTTTTTCTTTATTCTTTAGTTGTGAAGTAAATATTGCCTCTGACATGTGAGTCGCTGAGATGCATAATCATCGATTATTTTGAATGTTCTCTATGAATTGCCAGGCCTGTGTGTTTGATTGCAATGTACAGAAATGCTAAAAAGCTGCTCAAACTCTTTGTACTCCTTCTGTTCCTTTTTACTTCGCACATTGTGAAAGTGCATACTTTTTTGTATAAGATTGGTCAAAGTAGAGATACTTTGACTGCAGACAAAACTTGTATGCAGACTAGAAAGGACCAGAGGGAGTACATGTGAAACTGCTGCAAACGAGGTGATCACCCTGGGAATAATGCTAGTACATATTGTTTTGCATGTTCATCCAATGCTAGTGATACAGGAATTCGAACTAATCGAAATAAATTCATTCATACACGGTCGGATTTCATATAAACATGCCATATTTCATTACATTTCATACATTCTTCAACTAAAAAGGGGTGCGCTGGAGGTATAATTAATTAACCGAAGCTACCCACATGTGTCTCGCTGAGCCGAACAGAAGCTTCAGTGATTTAACTGTAGGTGCAGGTGCGTAACTGACATGTGGCCTGTTGGGCCCATGTGTTAGTCAGCCAACTGCACCAGCACTTAAGTAGAAGCAGCGTTATTCTCCAGCAGAACTCCCCGACTCCATGTCGCCGCCAAGAAGCTAATCGGCCGTCAATGGTCAACCCGCCTAGCTTGGCTTCAACAGGAGGGTAGCAGCGGTGGCCTTACTTGGACCCGAGCGGCGGTGACCTACCGTGTTCTACTCTTCCTCGTTTTCTATGTGGCGCGGCCTCATTGGCAGCGGGGCGGGGCCTCGGCGGAGCTGACGATGTCCTCTGTCTCGTTGCCAGCGGGCGGCGCCTTAGCGGAGCGGTGGAAATCCTCCCCCGCGTTGCCGGCAGGGTGGGGCCTCGGCTGAGCCGGCGATGTCCTCTGCCTCATTGTTGGTGGGTCGGGGCCTCGGCGGAGCAGGGCCTCATCGACGCCAGCGGAGCGGGGACTCGTCGGAGCTGGCATTGTCCTCTGCCTCATCCTCGGTCTCGCCAAACAGCACCTCGCCCGCTTCATCGCCCTCTTTGCTAGCCTCTTTGTAGGCGGCCGCAGCCTCCGCCACCCGCATGCCGTACTGCCAGCGCTCGAGGCAGCCCTTGCGGGCGGAGCGGTACGAGTCGAGCAGTGCCTCCTGCTCCGCTCGCTCCGCGGCGATCTGCTCCTCCGCCTGCAGGTGCTCCTGGAGGAGATGGTGGTTGTAGGCGGCGTCGGCCTGCGCCTCCCGGATATGCTCCTGACGCATCTGCCTTACACTGTCCATATATTGGGCACGGGCCTCGCCGATGGTCATGGTGCAATGCACCGGCGAGGATGGCGCGGAGGAGGGGGTTGGCGCCGGATCGTCGACTACCATGTTCTCCATTGGGACGTCGTCGTCCTCCGGCTGCCTGCCGGCCAGCCGGTCGGCAGCAATGGCTGCCATCTCCTTGTGGTCCGTCGTCCGCCCGTCCCGAAGAGCGCTGGAGCGCGAGGAAGACATGGTGGGCAGTAGTGGTGTGGACAGGAGAAAGGGAACGGATGCGGATGACTGCGGCTATGGCCGGCGCAGCAGTGTATATAGCAATGGTGGGCGGGCGGAGGGACGGACGTGTGGTACCGGAGTAGCCGCCTCGGCAACCGCGTATCATTAATGTGGGCGGCAGATGGATGGACGAACGGCACTTGTGTCGTTCGAAGGCGGAGCAATCGCCTGCATCGGGAAGCGGGGCGGGCGGCGCTGACTGTTTCGGGCGGAAAGTGCGCGCGGGTGAGGAGATGACTTTACTTGGAGAGGATGACAATGGGGACCCACTAGGTCCATAGCCTCACGTACGCAAGTGCCTCCTTATTATATATATATATAACTATACTCCCTCCGTTTAGGTGAATAAGCTGTATTAGAAGGTGCATCACGACGTAGGTGCAAGCAGATTGGTGGAAAAGAAGAATATTTCTCTCTTCTAAACACAACATTTAATCACAGCAGTTAAGAGGATGCCTTACTAGCTACCCATGCAGGCCATCGTAATTCATAGCATGCAAAGCACTTTTATTTCTTGCCTAATAACCGCATGGACGTGATGCATGCATTGGTCCTTGGCCGAGCAAAAAAAAGGGAGGAAAGGGGTTTCCATGGGAGACAACGAGGCAGAGGTGGAAGCGCTCGCTGGAGTAATTTATTTTGCTTCCCCCTGGTTCCCTGACATCACGGTCCCACACCATTTTCAACCTATGTAGTAGTCAATAAACGAGAGAATTGCACAAGAAGCGGTCGAGAGCTGGGACCAAGCAGCTTGAGCAGTATTTGTGTTTTTGAGGTGTGAGCACTGCAGAGTTTTTTGATGTTTAGCCCAGATATTAATTTTTCTCCTTTGAACAACAATGAAAACATTGCTGCAGGTATTAACTGGGTGGGTTGTGGCCCATCTAGCCCAGGCCAGATATCCAGCCCAGATATTAATTTTTTCAAGCTGAAAATGGCTAGCCTAGCTATACTTTTTTTAGGAATACCCAGGCAAGGTCAAGTTGTTATTCTCCGCCCCGCTGGGCTGCAAATCTTTCCTAGGAGGGATGCATTAGACTTAACGAGAAAATGGGCTTTAAGAAATAATAAATGGGATGTAATTATAAAAAATGGGTAGTAACTATAAAAAAATGCACCAAACACGTGATTACTTTATAAAATATTATTTTTGGATATTGAAAATTTTAATTTCATTAATTGTTGCGAGCGCAATGTTTCATTGGATTTTTACGTAATATAAATTTATATTGAAATTGTATTTAATCTGACTAGAAATTTCGGGATAAAAATATTTCGGATCCCATCAAAATGTGGGAAATTTTATTGAATTCTGTTTTGAACGGTTGGTTGAAATGGGCTGTACTTTTAGCAAACTGTAAATGGGTTGTAGTAAATTCCATTAGAATTCAAAAATGGGCTACACATTCTTACAAATCTCAAATGGGCTATAAGTTCTCTGCCACACACTTCTGGCCTTACTAAGTTGACGCGTCCCCTAAAAAAACAGAGTTGACGCGTATGCAAGGCTTTGTCAACTTATAGTCAACACACGGTTCTAGCAGCAGTGGCCGTTGGATGTCCATCCAACGGATGCCGTGCTTCTTATTCAATCTCGGATATTCTAGCTTCACCCGCCCAAAAAATGATTCCTCCCCCTGACATCTGGGGCGCACCGTTTCGGAAGCTGACCTGTGGGCCTACTAAGTTGACGTACCAAGGGCTTTGTCAACTTAGTCAATATAAACGATTCTAGCTCTAGTGACCGTACGATGTCCATCCAATGGCCGTAGTGCTTCTTCAACCTCTAGTCTTCTTGCTCCAGCCGCCCAAAGCAGCGCCGATCGTGCCGCCTGCTCCTGCCTCCCATGGCCGGCTGGGCTGCCGCGGAGGCCTCACCGCCCCCTACTATTCCCACCGCTGGCCAGGCCCTGCGGTGACGGCAGCCTCACACCGCAGCCAAACGAGTGAACCCTCATACTCCTCTCCGCGTGGGCATCCACTGCCGCGTCTTCACCGGCTCCGCGTCGTCCCCTTCCTAGGCCTCGCCATCGTCCACCGCCCTGGTGCTCTCGGCGCGCCGTGGTCAACATGGTCAAGGAACGACTTCCATCGGACATGGACTGTACATGGAGAGGCTGACAGCTGGGTCCACGGAGGCATCAAGGAAGTGCCTCCTTATTACGCGGAAAATAATGATTCCTCCACCTGATAGTAGGGACCCACCGGACGGGCCACCAGTATTTTGCGAAAAAAATCATTTCCCCCTTACTGCTGGGACCCACCGGACGGGCCATCGTATTTCGTGAAAAAACATTCCCCCCGCTGTCAGCTCGGACCCACCGGAAGTGCCTCCTTATTACGCACAAAAAAATTGAATACTCGCCCGGCTAACTGGGACCCACCTTGCTGGGAGGCTGACTTGTGGGCCTATTAAGTTGACGGGGACGAAGGGCTTTGTCAACTTAGTCAATATGAACGATTCTAGCTCTAGTGACCGTACGATGTCCATCCAATGGCCGTAGATCTTCTTCAACCTCTAGTCTTCTTGCTCCAGCCGCCCAAAGCAGCGCCGGTCGTGCCGCATGCTCCTGCCTCCCATGGCCGGCTGTGCTGCTGCAGAGGCCTCACCGCCCCCTACTATTCCCACCGCTGGCCAGGCCCTGCGGCGACGGCAGCCTCACACCGCAGCCGAACCAGTGAACCCTCGTAGTCCTCTCCACGCGGGCTTCCACTGCCGCGTCGTCCCCTTCCTAGGCCTTGCCGTCGTCCACCGCCGTGGTGCTCTCCACGCGGCGTGGTCAATGTGGTCAAGGAACGACTTCCATCGGAAGAGTACTGTACGTGGAGAGGCTGACAGCTGGGTCCACGGCCACAGCCCAGTTTTTTGTGATTTGCCAAGTAAGTCGCTTTGTCAGGCCTGTTGGACTGCAAATCTTTCAAGACGAGGAGAGCATTCATTCGGCTGGCCGAGAAAATGGCCCATCAGTAATGAGAAATGGGTTGTACATTTTTAAAACACATCAAACCGGCAATTAGTTTCAAATATCTTTTTTTTCATTTCAAGATTTTAAATTACATTTTTTTTTATGCGTGGAGAATTTGTTGGATTTTATATTGATATACTTGTATTTTTGAAATGAGTTTGAATGTGAGTCGAAATTTCGGGATTAAAAACAGTTCAGAACGCACCGAAATATGCAAAATTTCGTATAATTTTTTAATGGTTGCCACAATATGGGCTGTAATGCTAACAAAAAGAATATGGGCTCCAAAAAAACCTTAAGAATTAGCAAATGGGCTGTAAATTATTAGAAATAATGGAAGATGGGTTGTATGTTGTTTTCCACAGATTTGAGGCTTTCCTAAAAAAAAGGTTGACGCACAAGCACTGACTGCTGGATGTCCATCCAACGGCCGTCGTGCTTCTTCAATCTCTGCTCTTCCTACTCCAGCTGCTCAAACAAGCGCCGGCGGGACTGCCTGCTCCCTCCTCCTCGCGGCCGGCTGTGCTGCCGCGCAGGCCTTACCGCCCGACCGTACTCCCATCGATGGCCAAGCCATCCCTCTACTCACCCACACCTGCTGTTATTCTCCAGCGACGGCAAACGAACCAGTAAACCCTCGTACAGTCGTACTCCCCTCCGCGTGGGAAACAACTGCCAAGTCTTCCCTGCCTCCGTGTCGTCCCCTTCCTAGGCGTCGCCGTCGTCCACCGCCCTGGTGCACTCGGCGCGGCGTGGTCAACATGGTCAAGGAACGACTTTTATCGGATGTGGAATGTACGTGGAGAGGCTGACAGCTGGGTCCACGGCCGCAGCAAGGAAGTGCCTCCTTATTACGCGGAAAATAATGATTCCTCCACCTAACAGCTGGGACCCACCGGACAGGCCACTGTATTTCACGAAAAAAACGTTCCCCCTGATTGCTGGGACCCACCAGCTACATCTTCGCACGCAAGGAAGTGCGTCCGGGCAAAAAAAAAACGATTCGCCCCCTGACTGCTGGGACCCACCAGCTACATCTTCGCAGGCAAGGAAGTGCCTGACAGTCGGTACCCACCTGGTCGAAGCGTACGTAGCGTTGTCATTCTGGTCGCGAACGTGTACGTACATACTGGTCGATGTAGAGGCGCGCACGTGTCGTAGTAGAGGCGCGCACGTGTCGTAGTAGAGGCGCGCACGTAGCATGTACACGTACGTACGGCGGCCAGGGTGCAAGAAAGAAAATACAGCCACGTATGTGTACATATGGGCGGGGTCTCGAACGCCTACTCGCGCATACGTACGGCCAGGGCTCATGTTCATGGGGAGGCAACGGAATGCGTCGTGTTCATGGGGAGGCAACGGAATGCGTCGTGTTCATGGGGAGGCAACGGAATGCGTCGTGTTCATGGGGAGGCAACGGAATGCGTCGTTTTCATGGGGAGGCAATGGAACGCGTGGGAGCGAACTGGCTAGCTCGGAATGGAATGCGTGCTCGTGTTCATCGGGAGGGCTTGGACGGAACAGGCGATAGAAACGAGGCCCGGCGTACCGCAAAATGGAGAAAACGGCCTTGTGTTCGACCGGCCACGTTCGAAACGGGATCCTATTCAACGGGAGGGGTCTGGCGTACAGCAAAACGGAGGAAACGGACCTCCTACGGTCGAAACGGGGGTCCTGTTGATCATGAGGGATGTGGCGTACCGCAAAACGGACGAAACGGACTTGTGTTGGAGCGCTACGGTCGAAACGGGGGTCCTGTTCATCGGGAGGGGTGTGGCGTACCGCAAAACGGGACTCCACGGGATACTGTTCATCTCCACCGTCAACCCCCTCCAGCCTCCACGAGCTACTGTTCATCCACCGTCGACCTCCTCCAGCCTCCACCTGCGACTGTTCATCCACGGGCTCCTGTTCATCCAGCCTCCACCGCGTGCTACTCCACCGGCTACTGTTCAACCAGCTCTCCCCACGGGCTCCTGTTCAACCACCCCTCCATGGGCTACTGTTCATCCTGCCCTCCACTGTCTACTGTTCATCCTGCCCTCCACGGGGTGGTCCTGTTCATCCAGCCCTCCACGGGGTCCTGTTCATCCAGCCCCAACCGGCTCGATCAATCGGGGTCCTGTTCATCCAGAGGCAACACCACGGGGTCCTGTTCATCCACCCCCACCGGGAACTGTTCATCCACACCCCCCCCCCCGCAACGCTCACTGTTCATCCAGAGGCAGCATCGATCGGCTTCAGTTAGCTGCAGTAGCGAATGAATCGCTCGATTGGGTTCAGTTAACAGCCATCGATTGATCGCTCGGGTTCAGTAACGTGTAGCCTGCAGTGCAATCGCTCGGGTTCAGTTAGAGCCCAATGCCTCGCTCGGGTTCAGTTAGAGCCAACACCTCGCACACACGCGCGTACGTGTACGAAAGAAATGCGCATCGCTCGGCCCCCGACCTCCCACCGTAACCGGGAACTCCCCGAAATTTTCCTCGCCCTCGCTTCTACCACGGTTTTTTCCGTCATGGACGGCCCAAAGAATGTCATGCAGCTGCGTCTCCGGCCCGCCCAGGACGAAAAGCCCATTTTCTGTCATGATTTTTTGTCATAGAAGTAGGATCCCACCACATCTATGATGATACCGGGTTTTGTCACAATTATCGTCATAGAAGTGTCATATGTATGATAGAAAAAAATTTCGTTCGGCCCAAAATGTCACGGATGTATCTTTTTTGTAGTGAAAATTAAAATCACGATGAAAAGTTTCGTGGTTATCATTATTATTTATAGCATACATGTCATCACAATAATCATCACAGATAGGAGGCATGCTATCATCATAATAAATTTGCACATCAAAACTTGGGGGACTAAAAATAATATCGCCATCAAACATAGCATCTCCAAGCTTGTGGCTTTGCATATCATTAGCATCATGGATATTCAAAGAATTCATACTAACAAAATTGCAGTCATGCTCATCATTCATATATTTAGTGCCAAACATTTTAATGCATTCTTCTTCTAACACTTTGGCACAATTATCGGAATCCTTATTTTCATGAAAGACATGATAAAGATGAAGCATATGAGGCAACCTCCATTCCATTTTTTGTAGTTTTCTTTTATAGGCTAAACTATTTATTAAACAAGAAACTAAAAGATTCGATTGCAAGATCTAAAGATATACCTTCATGCACTAACCACCCCGGCAACGGCGCCAGAAAAGAGCTTGATGTCTACTAAGCAACCTTCTTCTTGTACACGTTGTTAGGCCTCCAAGTGCAGAGATTTGTAGGACAGTAGCAATTTTCCCTCAAGTGGATGACCTAAGGTTTATCAATCCCTGGGAGGGGTAGGATGAAGATGGTCTCTCTCAAACAATCCTTCAACCAAATAACCAAGAGTCTCTTGTGTCCCCAACACACCCAATACAATGGTAAATTGTATAGGTGCACTAGTTCGGCGAAGAGATCACTGGTACGCATCGGTCCTAAACAAACAGGTTTTAACCCCTTTCCGCGACAGCATTCGGAACCGTCGCCAAGTGAGTGTGGGCGATAGGGGGGTCCTTTCCACATGACCCACAAATCGTTGGGGATATGCCCTCCTGACACACATGCTCGGCAAAATGAGGCCGAGTGCGACCGACGAGCACTCAAATATAGAAATATGTACAGTAGTGCTAAAAAATACAATTATACAGGCGAAATCATTTTCGGTCGTAAGTACATCCCACACAGTCAGTCACTAATAAATGTTTCCGTTCATATATGCATCCCACACAGTCACTACAAGGAAAACGTTTGCGCAAGGTGGCGTAACACAAACTGTTTTGAAGAGAATGTCGTGTGCGATTGTTCATTGATCCAACACGTTTATTCCTAGAAACTGTGTGCGTTGCCTGAGGTCATCGCCCACGGTGTTTTATCATTAACCGTTTGCAATAGGAAACTCCAATTAGCAAGCTAATTGGCCAATTAGTAGGCTCATTGCCCTATTATTAATAATCTATTTACTAATCTAATTGATATTCATATTAAGCACATAATATATTCAATTTCCATATTAAGGAAGCAGGATTTCATAATTGAAATACATCAGAGTACAACATGATATAGCTTCAGTACTTAGCTACCTCATTACACAACTGCACCAGCAGCAAGTTTCACATGCAACATCTAGAACCTTTCAAAATTAGCATCATAGACGGTACATAGAGAGATGCATCTCATCTGGAAAACTGCTGAAGTAGAAGGCGAATACTGAGCCTTCATTCATGTTGAAGGTCTTTGCAACTTTAGGCCAGTGCCTGTGGATGATTGACCGTCCATCCTTCGACCTCTTCAAGAACACTTCAATGTTGAACCGTGGTTGTTGTATGAAAACTTTCCTTGCCTCCGGACCACAGAGGTGGTTTGAGAGGTAATCATGAGTGAACACTGAAAACAAGGATGTGCATAACTATCTTCTCTATATTGGAAATGGGGCAAAGGAATAAAAAAGGCAAGGTATAATAGTTATTACAATCTTGTAAACCTCAGTGCTTCCCATTGTTTCCCTGCAACACATATAAGGTAGTTAGCCATCACGTTAAGTAAGGGTTCGCATGCTATCAGTAAAATATGTTGATGAAAAATAAGCACATTGCAGATTCATCAGATTAATTTAGGCCACATGGAAACCCCATTTATCCAAACCAAGCATGAGCAAGAACTAGGAAATATAGCACTTGTATATGTTTCTCATGTATTAAGTGCAGCCAAATTCAATTTATTCCTGACATGGTATACAATAACAGAATGCAGCCACAGCAATTGAACATCGCATTGCAGAATTGAACCAAGCAGTTAACTAAACACCACAACAAATGAACCAAATGTTAACTGAGCACCACATTGGACAATATAACATACTCCTAATAGAAGATCAGACAGTTAACCAAACCAAGCATGCTTAACAACTTGGAAATATAGCAATTGTATTTGTTTCTCATGTATTTAGTATAGCCAAATTCGATTTATTCCTCACATGGTATACAATAACAGAATGCAGCCACAACAATTGAACATCGCATTGCAGAATTGAACCAAGTAGTTAACTAAACACCACAGCAAGTGAACCAGACCACAACAAATGAACCAAGCAGTTAACTAAACACCAATTGAGCAATATAATATACTCCTAATAGAAGATCAAATAGTTAACCAAACCAAGCATGGTTAACAACTTGGAAATATTGCACCCTGAAGAATTGAACATCATATTTGTAGAATTGAACCAAGCAGTTAATTGAACACCACATTGCACGACATATAGAACATATACACTATAGCAGAAGATTGCATGGTAAAAGTAGATAGCAGAATTCACTAGAATTTGTTAAGGACGGGCAGTAGCTAGCAAACTGAACATGGGTCCTTATAGTGAGCTAATAAGACAAGCTACTCCTCATTGTCAGATATATCGATGACGATTGGCTCCTTGGACATGGAAGAGGGCGAGGCCTCCGCATCGTGGGTGCCCTCGTTGTAGTGGTGAGTTGCCTGAGCCGCTCCAGGCACCAACCTGCTAGCTCTTGAGATGAGGTAAGCACGTGCACGCTGAGAAAACACCTCGTAGTCTTCGTCGAAGGCACCGACGGTGGCCTCGAGAAAATGCCATGAACTATCGTTTAAAGTAGCCAACCGCGTCGCGGCATCGGCACGCGAGGCGTCGACGGTGGCCTCGATGGCGAGGTGCTCCTCCAAGATCTGGGGGTCGACACGAATGGCAGCCATCGCGACATCATCCGCGCGTGTGGCCGTGATTTGCTTCTCCGCTGCCAAATGCTCCTTGAGGTCCTGGCTATACTGCGTGCACCATGGATTAGGCCGGCACTTATTTGGTGGAGGGGTCGGTGATTTGGGTGGAAGGTGTCGCACTCGAGCCGGCGGTCGGGGCATGTGGGATGTGGAAGGAGGAGGAGAATGGGGGTCGGGTGTGAATTACCTGCCTGGATAGGTGAGGCCGAGTAGCGTGAAGGAGGGTCGCCGAAAAGGAGGCATGGCGCCGCAAGCAAGGAGTGAAGGTTTCAACTTGGAAAGGAAGGCGGAAACAGGGGAAATCTGGCTTTTGGTAAGGGGGAGGTGGTGGGGAGGTAGATATTTCCATGGAAGCCAAAAATTTGGAATCGCTTCAGCCAAAAAACTGGTGTGCAAAGTGTCATCAGACACGGTCCCTTATTCAGACACGGTCCGAAGATATTTTGTGCTTCATCTCACACGCTTGGTTATAATAAACGGTGTGGGATCTACTTGATTTTTCGTCTTGATATGAACTACATAATGGGGTCACAGCGGCCATGGACGGTGTTTGAATTGCTAGACCTTTTATCTGCAGTGAACATGCAACTATATGTGTGTCATAAAAGAATTGGAATTATTCAAGGTTTGTTTGGACATTTTTATGCATTAAGTGAGTTTTCAATGCATTTATGTGCATAATTTAAATTTGAAATACATGCACATGCTCCAGTGCATATAAATTGGTTGAAAAATCAAATCTCTGTCCTTGGGTGCATGCTTAGGTCCCATGCAAGAAATGTGAATGAATTTCAAACACCACGGCACCATTGATGGCCGGCAAAGCACTGAGATGACTGGCTTTTAAATTCTAGTAAATCCAAAACTCGTCTGAAATTCATGAAACTTGGCATGCTATCATGGAGTGGCATAAACATGTCGTGGTAAATTTTTTGTCCCATTTGGGGCAGGTTTGGGTATATGCTTCTCACAAACCAAAGCTTCTCACAACAAGCATGATCGTTTCGGTAGGGAATGCCCCACCTTTGGGGACGAAACGATATCCATTATCTCTTATTGCTTTCAAAAAATTTCTCGTGTCAACATAGAACAACATGAGTGTTTTGTTATTTTTTGTGATTTTTCGGGGTTCCTTTGGACATTTTTATGCATTATCTGAGTTTTCAATGCATTTATGTGCATAATTCAAATTTGAACTATATGAACATGCTCCAATGCATATAAATTGGTTGAAAAATCAAATCTTTTTCCTTGGGTGCATGCTTAGGTCCCATGCAAGAAATGGGAATGAATTTCAAACACCTGGACATTGTTGATTGCTGGCAAAACATTGAGATGCCTGGTTTTTAAATTCTAGTAAATCCAAAACTCGTCTGAAATTCATGAAACTTGGCATGCTATCATGGAGCGGCATCAACATGCCGTGGTAAATTTTTTGTACCATTTGTGGCAGGTTTGGGTATATGCTTCTCACAACAAGCATGATGGTTTCAGTAGGGAACGCCCCACCTTTGGAGACGAAACGATATCCATTGCCTCTTATTGCTTTCAAAAAATTTCTCGTGTCAACATAGAACAAGGGGAGTGTTGTGTTACTTTTTGTGATTTTTTGGGGTTCGTTTCGACATTTTTATGCATTAAGTGAGTTTTCAATGCATTTATGTGCATAATTTAAATTTGAACTACATGCACATGCTCTAGTGCATATAAATTGGTTGAAAAATCAAATCTTTGTCCTTGGGTGCATGCTTAGGTCCCATGCAAGAAATGGGAATGAATTTCAAACACCAGGGCACCGTTGATTGCCGGGAAACATTGAGATGCCTGGTTTTTAAATTCTAGTAAATACAAAACTCGTCTGAAATTCATGAAACTTGGCATGCTATCATGGAACAGCATCAACATGTCGTGGTAAATTTTTTGTCCCATTTGGGGCAGGTTTGGGTATATGCTTCTCACAAACCAGAGCTTCTCATAACAAGCATGATGGTTTTGGTAGGGAACGCCCCACCTTTCGGGACGAAACGATATCCATTGCCTCTTATTGCTTTCAAATTTTTTCTCATGTCAACATAGAACAACAGGAGTGTTGTGTTACTTTATGTGATTTTTCGGGGTTAGTTTGGACATTTTTATGCATTAACTGAGTTATCAATGCATTTATGTTTATGATCCAAATTTGAACTACATGCACATGCTCTAGTGCATATAAATTGGTTGAAAATTCAAATATTTTTCCTTGTGCGCATGCTTAGGTCCCATGCAAGAAATGGGAATGAATTTCAAACACCAGGGCACCGTTGATTGCCGGCAAAACATTGAGATGCCTAGTTTTTAAATTCTAGTAAATCCGAAACTCATCTAAAATTCAAGAAACTTGGCATGCTATCATGGAGCGGCATCAACATGTCGTGGTAAATTTTTTGTCCCATTTGGGGCAGGTTTGGGTATATGCTTCTCACAAATCAGAGCTTCTCACAATAAGCATGATGCTTTCGGTAGGGAACGCCCCAACTTTGGGGGCGAAACGATATCCATTGCCTCTTATTGCTTTCAAATTTTTTCTCATGTCAACATAGAACAACAGGAGTGTTGTGTTATTTTCTGTGATTTTTCGGGGTTTGTTTGGACATTTTTATGCATTAAGTGATTTTTCAATGCATTTATGTGCATAATTCAAATTTGAACTACATTCACATGCTCCGGTGCATATAAATTGGTTGAAAAAACAAATCTTTTGTCCTTGGGTGCATGCTTAGGTCACATGCAAGAAATGGGAATGAATGTCAAACACCCTGCCACTATCACTCGGCCGCAAACATTGAGATACCTGGTTTTTAAATTATAGTAAATCCGAAACTCGTCTGAAATTCATGAAACTTGGCATGCTATCGTGGAGCGGCATCAACATGTCATGGTAAAAAAAATTTCCATTTGGGGAAGGTTTGGGTATATGCTTCTCACAATCCAGAGCTTCTCACAACAAGGATGATGGTTTCAGATAGAACACCCGTATGCAAAGTGAGAGCAGGATTTGTGCATATCTTGAACACAAACGGTTCTTTTGGATGACCCATATGAACCACTTACAAACAATTTGGTGCGATTTACATCTGTCATATTGGGTATGTTGCCATTTGTCAAACTAGAAAGATTGACATTTGTTGATCTAGTAACATTGCCATTTGCCAACCTTGTAACACTGCGATTTGTCAAAATATGAAGCTAAAATTCACTAGCAGTGTCTAATTTTTGCAACTCAAATTCAGTAATTAAGCATAGATGGAGGTGAGGAGGGGTGTTCAGTCAGGCATGCAGCGGGTGGCGTAGTACTATTTGATTTGACAGCGGGCGGTGCAGTTCCCGATACGGCTTTAATGCAGATGAGGGAGAGGGTAGTTGTTCCCGAAATGTTGAACGGCCAATGATGCATCCTCCTTCAATTAGCATCGTGTGAATGCATGAGGGAAGTAATGGGAGGACCGGGAAAAGAGGCAGCACGATGTGAATGCAACGCAGTTTGCACTCATATAAAGGCGCCCCTCCATTCCAATGCATCTATCACATCGTACGCACCTAAGCATTTTCCTAAGCACCTACAATAACAAGCGCAAAAGTGCCCACTCTAGACCCATGGCGACGATGCGCGCGAGCAGCCATCGGCTGTGCCAGATGGTCCTCAATGCCGGCTTGCGGCATGGCACCGTGGATCGTGTCCATACGGTGTTGGAGACCGGCTGGTGGATGGTTGCCATCGACGCCAGCTACGACTCTCAGTTGGACCAGATGATCATTCGCGCCACCAACAGGTTCACTGTCGTCAAGAAGCTCGCAAACGACATCACCGTACTCATCCAGCCCGCGCGCCCGGGCTCAATGCCTGCCACCCTAATCGGCCTCCATGGTCGGAACCTCTTTCAAGCACTGGTGTCCCTACGACTGCCCGTCAACGCCACGAAGAGTGTCCACCTGGAGGTCGCGCTCGCCGCGAGGCGCCTCACCCTGCAAGAAACTGTCGACTACACATCCACGTGTACGAGTGAATCGTGTACATAGGTATCTACAAGGCTAGTGAGGATGCTACGACATTGGCCTTCTTCAGCCAGCTAGAAGCCTTGGATGCCTTTGTTGAGAAGCACCTTGACCTCGCCACAAAAACCGCCGCTCCTTAGCCACCGATCGGTGGCCCGGCCAGTGCACTGAGTTGAGGAGGAGGGGGTCATACATTGATGGATGCATCTTTCTTCTTGCCTCCTGTAACCACAACTGCGATCACATCATCGTGGCCTTAATTCTTATTTTGCCATTGCATTCTCGTTCCAGTCAATACAGACATGTGTGATCCCTTTACTCAATACAAACATGTCTTTTCCAGTCTTATTTGATTGGCTTGAATGAAGGTCTATCCCGCCGTTAGGCGCCGCAGCATGTTGTGCTCGCCGTTAGGCGCCGCGGCACGCTCTGCTCGTGTCCGTTGGCACACTCTGCTCGCGTCGGTCGGCGCGCTCGGCTTGTGGATAGCTCTTCCTTGCACGTTCAACTGCTATATGCATATATATATATATGGTTGCTCGCCTGTGAGGCGACCGTGGAGCGCTCTTCTTGCATCCCTCCGTGCGCGCTCTGCCAGCGCTTGGGCGTGCGCATGATCATGTCGGGGGGGGCATATGCATGCGGTTGCACCGTGCGCGTTGCCACGCGATGCAGTTACATGCGGCATGATGGAGTTACGCACTGCAAATTAGAACCGCCATCAGGGCCTGCCGATATTCCTGGCCGTCCGGTTTCCCCTTTAATTCCCGCGGCCATTATAACCTTAGTCTCTTCAACCTTTCGATCGCGCCCCACAACACAACAAGCACACCCACGATGACACATAGAGAGGGGATGTCCAGCGGCGCTCCAATGGAGTTTGGCGAGCATAGAGTGGAGCCCCGCGCGAGGGAGACGGATCTCTCAGTGGTGTACACCATCGAACCGGCCATGGTGGATGACTACATCAACAGCGTTGAGCAGTTGCTTGCTGGAGACAAGTACAAGGTGGTCGGCATCGACCTCCAGTACACCGTCGGTCGTCCTGGCATAGATCAGAAGGTTGTCGTCGCCTAGTTGTGCGTGCGCCATCATGTCCTCATCTACCACTACCGCATGGCCACAGAGCCTTGCGACTGTTTCAACAGGTTTGTCAACAGCACCGACTACAAGTTCGCCACAGTGGAAACCACCAACGATGTAAAAGCGCTCAGTGTTACGGGCTTGGCCTGCAAGAACCTTGTCAAAATCTGTGACCACTATAGTGTCTGGGGAAGCACGAAGGACTCCCTGGTCGAACTCGCCTCGGCCATCATCGACCCCTACTACGAAAAGATGAAGCGGGATGCCCAGAGAACAAGCCCAGTATCCTGGCACGGGGCCAGGATGCGACAACTGGATGAACCTCACCTCAGGTTCGCGGCCAAGAGCGTGTACACATGCTACGAGATGCACAGGTGGATCGTTTATATGAGGAAGTGCCTCGTTACCCAAATCGACGAGCCCGGATCGAGCCACAAGCAAAGCAAGCGTAACAAGAAGTAGATGATGATTAGATGATCGTTTATGCTAGTTAATCATGCATGTAATATATAGTTTACACTATTGGTGTGTGGAAGTGTCATGTGTGTAGTAGCCACCTATATAATTATGCATGTAATAGTTTACTTTGGTGTGTGTAAATGCCATGGTTGTAGTACCCACCTATGTAAGTGGATGTTTAATTTGGTTATGCAAGCATGTCCTTATAAGTGTGTGTGTGTGTGTGTTGTTGTTGTTGTTGTTGTTCTGTATGCAATCCCATCGCACAACACACACATGTTATTAGCAGCAATTGTCTGTGTTATTATCGGTATTCACACACATTTCTGATTACAGACCTGTTTGCCGCGTATCACACACATCTTGTTAAGTTGAACTGTTTATGTTCTCATGTCTGAACGCAAACAGTTCATCCGAGTGACGCGTGCCATATACCGCGCACACCATGATCTAGCTGACCGTTTCTTTTGTGTTGCATAATCACAAACAGTTCATCCGAGTAAACCGTATGCTATATATCGCACACACCTCCATCTGGCTGCCCATGTCTTTTGTTCCTCCTCATCACAAATAGTTAATTGAACTAAAACGTATGCCCTGCATCACACACGCAACTAAAATCTGAACCATGTTTGATGGCTCCGCCATCGCAAACGTTTTGCACCTTTTTTGACAATTTATTTTACACCATTGTTTGCGATTATGGCATCGCACACAGTTTCGTCGAAGGGTCTTTGATCGTAGTGTCGCGTTAGCAGCATCCTGCAGTAGTGGATGGTGATACAAGTGCAATATGGATGGTAGACATAGGTTTTTGTAATCTGAAAATATAAAAACAGCAAGGTAGCAAGTGGTAAAAGTGAGCGAAAACGGTATTGCAATGCTTGGAAACAAGGCCTAGGGTCCATACTTTCACTAGTGCAAGTTCTCTCAATAATGATAACATAATTAGATCATATAACAATCCCTCAACATGCAATGAAGAGTCATTCCAAAGTCACTAATAGCGGAGAACGAACGAAGAGATTATTGTAGGGTACGAAACCACCTCAAAGTTATTCTTTCTGATCGATCTATTGGGCTATTCTTATAAGTGTCACAAACAGCCCTAGAGTTCGTACTAAAATAACACCTTAAGACACACATCAACCAAAACCCTAATGCTAGATACTCCAATGTCATCACAAGTATCCGTGGGTTTGATTATACGATATGCATCACACAATCTGAGATTCATCTATTCAAACCAACACAAAGAACTTCAAAGAGTGCCCCAAAATTTCTACCAGAGATTCAAGACGAAAACGTGTGCCAAACCCTATGCATAAGTTCACAACATCACAGAACCCGCAAGTTCATCACCAAAACATACATCAAGTACATCACGTGAATATCACATTGTCGCCATAGATAAACACATGCAAGACATACATCAAGTGTTCTCAAATCCTTAAAGACTCAATCCGATAAGATAACTTCAAAGGGAAAACTCAATCCATTACAAGAAGGTATAGGGGGATAAACATCATCAGATCCAACTATAAAAGCAAAGCTCGTGGTACATCAAGATCGTGCCAAATCAAGAACATGAGAAAGAGAGAGAGAGAGAGAGAGAGAGAGAGAGAGAGAGAGAGAGAGAGATCAAACACATAGCTACGAGTACATACCCTCAGCCCCGAGGGTGAGCTACTCCCTCCTCATCATGGAGGGCGTCGGAATGATGAAGATGGCCACCGGTGATGATTTCCCCCTCCGGCAGGGTGCCGGAACAGGGCCCCGATTGGTTTTTGGTGGCTACAGAGGCTTGCGGCGGCGGAACTGCCGATCTAGATTTATTTCTGGAGGTTTGGGGATATATAAGAGGTGTTGGCGTCGAGAACAAGTCAAGGGGGCCCACGAGGCGACAACAAGGACGGAGGGCGCGCCCTAGGGGGGTGGGGCGCCCCCACCCTTGTGTATGCCTCGTGTCCCTTCTCCAATATCTTTTCGTTCCAGTATTTTTCATATTTTCTAAAAATAATCTCCGTAAATTATCAGGCCAATTGGACTCCGTTTGATATCCCTCAAAAACAAGGAAAAACAGAAACTAGCACTCGGCTCTAGGTTAATAGGTTAGTCCCAAAAATCATATAAAATAGCATCACTGGTGTGCGTCGGTCCTAAACAAACGGTTTTTAACCCCTTTCTGCGACGGCAGTTGGAACCGTCGCCAAGTGAGTGTGTGCGATTGGGTGTCCTTCCCAGACGAACTAGAAATCGTCGGGGATAGGCCCTCCTCGGACCTAGGCTGGGGCCGTATGCGATCGGGCGAGGCATCGAAACCCAATCATTTCCGTAGGTATGTACATCCCACACGGTGAATCCCAGAAATCATTTCCGTAGGTATGTACATCCCACACGGTAAATCCCAGAAATCATTTCCGTAGGTATGTACATCCCACACGGTGAATCCCAGAAAATCATTTCCGTTCGTATGTATATCACACATAGTCAATCCAAGGAATACGTTTCCATTCTTATGTACATCCCACATAGTCAATCTAGGAAAAACGTTTACGTTAGGACATAAATCCCACACAATTTTATGTGTAGGCTTGTGTGTGAAAGGTGTAAATATCACACACGGTCTTCCTTGGTTAACTGTTTTCTTTTATCAGCTATATCACACACGATTCGATTCTGAAAACTGTGTGGCATTGGGCTATCCATCACAAGCGCTTTTACTGCTAGAACCGTTTGCAAAGGTCCATGACACATTTAGCGGATTTATTAGTTTACAATTAATAATTCCAGTATTACGCAAATTCACATTTCATATCGAACAGCTGTTTGCCAATTTCTTATCAGGCACATAAATATATTATAACATCACAGTACAGTAGCTAAATGAAAACAGCACAGTACAACATATAGCTAGTTCAACATCATAAGAAAAATATATTCATTTCCCTAATCGAGATCATCCAGGCTCGTCTTAGCCACCTCTGGTTTCATTTCAGTAAGAACCCGTTTTGCACGGGCCAACTAGGAAAGTGCCTCCTCCTTCGCCAACACCATCTTAGCAAAGTCTGATTTATAAAATCTGAGCTGATTCTCCACCTTCAACTTTTTATCCCGCATCTTGAAATATGCTTCAGCGTTGACAAGACTTTCTATAAGCCTACGTGTGTTCACTTCCTCATACATGCTCCAGAGCTTTGTTAGGCACATCTTCAAAGACTCTGGCCACTCTTGATCAATCCACTCCAAGTAAGAACACTTCCGTTCATCCTATAATATTTAGAACCAGATCAGTAATAATTGTAGGGGAAATTGGTTTATAGCAACATAGAAAATCACCAATGCTTATTTTGAAAAACTGAAGAAACATGTTGATTATGACATATCTTCTCAAAAAGATCAATGTGCAAATGAAATAATTGGATCTGAGACAACAACCAAATTCTGGAACATCAGAAGCTATAATTAACTACAACGATGCTACAAGTTCTTACTCATGTATAACAAATAACAAATTGAACATTTTATGAGGAAGGTAAATATAACTGCAACATCATAGCGACAGTGTTTGGATGACAACAAATTGATACTAACAGGTGTGTACATGCACAAATTTGGTAACATAGAACTGATAGCACTAAGGTCCTCCACTATGTATGCCAAAACTGGTGTAAAGACAATTGTTGCTACATCTCACACCGGTGCCCTGAACTGGCGAGCCGATGCGGCGGAAAAAAATCAGGGACCCGGACTCCAGAGCACGTAGTTGCTCCGTCCCAGTTCCTTTGTGCCATAAAGATTTAGTATTTTACTACTTGGCTGCTCGGATATGTGGACCAAAGTTGGCTGCAAAAATTGCTGAAGCGGTGCCAAATTATTTTCTAATGGCACCGCTGATGAGATGGCAACATTTTAAGATACTAGGTACAAACTGTGACACTATCTTAGGATGCGTTTGTTTGAAGGTGTGGTATGAATGGGTTGGGACCGTGACAATGTCTAAATCACATCTAACAAATGATTTGTAACAATGGAAGAGGGTCTAACCTTCTCTGCACATGCTAGAAACTTCCTCCCAGTGTCCACAGAATCAAACGCAAGTAGCTTCACGCATGGAGATTGATGGTGACAACGAGCAGATAGATCTTCAGCCACCCCGCTCCATTTGTTGCCACTGATGGACTTAGGGAGCTACAAGAGGAAGAAACGACACAAATCAACCTCCGGGTAAAAATCCTTTATTCCAAGTCATAGCCCGAGAGAGATAGAAGAGAGGCATACCCGGGTGGTGAAGGAGTAGCCGCCGGAGGAGGAACCGCTCGAGATGTCTTTGAAGAAGACCATGGCGACCCCTGCGGTAGGATGCGAGACAATGAGAGCGAGGAAGCGGCTATAGCTTATCAAGTAAGGAAGGAAGGAGGAAATAGGGGAAATGTGACTTGTGGTCAGGGAGAAAAGCCGGTGAGGAAGGGGGAAAGGGGGCGGGGGTAGATATTTTGGCAGCAGGCCAAAAATTTGGAAATGTGGATGGAAACTTTGCGTGTGGTGCCGCCGGACCATTCACTTTGAATGATTGTGTGCATCGCAAACGATTCTTCTGCTTTACGCGCATGGGATGAGTTTGAAAATTCAAATTTTGGTGGAAATTTCCCCAGGTACGTCATTGCATAATTTAACATCGCTTGCTAATTTGGGCACACAAAAGAGTGTACAACAGATAGACCACACTTACTGAATCGAGCAATTTTAGTAATTACACAGAGCCTGTTGACCTAAAACTGCTCTAACAAAAGACCAGCACTAAAAACAAAGCCTAAGTACGCATAATTAAAAATCCGCCGCCGCGCCGGCCTATGCATCGCCGGTGTGAGATGAGACGTTGATGACTTGTCCTGGTGACATGCCGCCGTTGGTGGACTCCGCGTCCCCCTGCTGAAGTCGACCGCGTCCTCGTCCTCGGTGCCGCCCTCAAGGTTGTAGTACTCGTAGTAGTGGTTGCGCCAAAGCTCACGTTGGTACTCCATCGCTGATTCCTTGACATGCGGACTCTTGTCTACCTCGACCTCGGCCACGCACAACTCCTCCTCCCGGCACTCCTCGATCTCCACCACCTCCTGCATCTCCAGCTCCTACTCGGCGACCTCATGAGGAAGCAGGTGCTCCATGGCCACCATCGCCTTTTCAGACATGGGTTGCATGTTAGAGTCCGAGGTGGCCTGGAATATCTTGGCGTGTGCATCCTCGATCTTGGCGTGGATGGCCTCGACCCGGGCCAGGGCGACATCAGCGGCACGGACGGCAGCTCGAGTGCTCTCGGTGTTTGCAGCCGCCGTCGCAGCAGCAGCTGCAGCTGTCTCGTCTGCTGCAGCTTCCCTGTCAGCTGCTGCAGACGCCCTCTCGGCGAAAGCGGCCGCTCTCAATGCAGATGCGGTGGCCCTCTCAACGTAGGCGGTCGCGCTCGGGGGGGGTGGGGAACGCGGCCATCATACGGGCCTTCACAAAGCGTTTCCACGACATCATCTTTGCAAGAAGGGGGTGCGGGGATGCGGATCAAGATTTGTGGATTCAGGGTTTGCCGGCACTAGAGCAGACGAGCTGGCGAAGCTTAAGGAAGGAGACTTAAATTGACACAGATATTTTCATCGCAGACGGTTCCTAATAAACAACTTTGTGTGATGTTGTAGATATTTTTTATTAGCTGTGAAAGATGAATTTGGAATAAAGTGCCAATGGATGGTGTTTTAAATGAACGACAAATTTTGTAGTACTAATACAACTGTCATGTTAAATTTTGGAAAATTCAGGGGTCATTTGACCTTCTAAGACATTTAAGTGATTTTCTAGCCATTTAATGACCGTAATTGAAATTTGAACTACATGTACATGCAACAGCTAACCATAACGGTTTGAAAACTCATATTTCGTGTACTTGTGTGTGATTTAATTCCATGTGCAGTAAATTGGAAGAAATTTCAAACATATTGGTCTAACGGCTATGACACAATTAAGCATGGAGTGACATGGCATTTCAATTCCAAAAAAATAAAAAATAATCAGAAACACATGAAACCTTGGTTGATATAATGTCATGCCACCAAGATGATGTGGTAAACAAATTGGCATGTTTGACCAAAGTTTGGACGCACACCCCTCACAAACCGGAGCAACTCACTAGAAGGCTTGTGGTTCCGAGAGGGAACAATGCATCTTTGATGATGAACGGGAGATAGCATCCTCTTACGGCCTTCAAATTTTTTTTCTACGTCTAACATGCACTACTACAACTGTAATGTGACATTTTTGAAAATTCTAGGGGTCATTTGACCTTTTAAAGACATTTAAGTGATTTTCTAACCATTTAATGACCATAATTCAAATTTGAATTACATCTACATGCAATGCCTAACCAAAACGGTTTGAAAAATCATATTGTGTACTTGTGTGCGAATTAATTCTGTGTGCAGTAAATTAGAAGGAATTTTCAAACATATTGGTCTCACGACATGGACACATACATACGTATGCATGGAGTGACATGGCATTTTAATTCAAAAAAATAGAAAAATGATCAGAAACACATGAAACCTTGGTTGATGTAATGTCATGCCACCAAGATGATGTGGTAAAGAAACTGGCATGTTTGGCGAACGTTTGGACACACGCCCCTCACAAATTGGAGCAACTCGCTAGAAGGTTCATTGTTCCGAGAGGGAACAATGCATGTTTGATGATGAACGGAAGATAGCTTCCTCTTACGGCCTTGAGATTTTTCCTACGTTTAACGTGCAACTATCATGTGAAAAATTGGTAAATTTCAGGGGTCATTCGACCTTCTGAATAACCATTTAATGACTGTAATTCAAATTTGAACTGCATCTACATGCAACGCCTAACCAAAACGGTTCGAAAAATCATATTTTTGTGTACTTGTGTGTGAGTTGATTCCATGTGCAGTAAATTCGAACGAATTTTCAAACATATTGGTGTCAAGGCATGGGCACATGCATGGAGTGCATGCCATGGAATTTTAAGTCCAAAAAATTAAAAAATGATCAGAAAAACATGAAACCTTGCTTGATTTAATGTCATGCCACCAAGATGATGTGGTAAAAAAATTGGCATGTTTGACGAAAGTTTGGACACACACCCCTCACAAACCGGAGCAACTCATTAGAAGGTTCGTGGTTCCGAGAGGGAACAATGCATGTTTGCTGACGGACGGGAGGTAGCTTCCTCTTACGGCCTTCAATTTTTTTCCTATGTTTAAAGTGCACTAATACAATTGTCATGTGAAAATTTGGAAATTTTCAGGGGTCATTTGACCTTTTAAAGACATTTAAGTGATTTTCTAACCATTTAATGACCGTAATTTAAATTTGAACTACATCTACATGCAATGCCTAACCAAAACGGTTTGAAAAATCATATTTTTGTGTACTCGTGTGTGAGTTAAAAAATCATCAGACGATGTAAATATCTGGTGTTCAAAAAAGAAAATGTAAAGATCTAGCAAGACAACCGGCCCCCACATGATTGGCACTCTATCTTGCGGCTCGAGGTTTGGTAGGTGAATGGCGGGGATCATTAATCAGACACAGTTCTCATCAGCTATTATGTTCACACACGGATTTTGGCTATTATGTTCACACGTGGATTTTGTTGCGGGAATCATGTGTAATTCAAACTACGGTACTCATAAATTCTGGCGACCGGCATGTGTACTGTCCCCGTCGATCTATATTCCGGCCGCCAATAAATACTACCTTGCTCACGTCGTCCCGCCTGCATTCTCATCTACATCCTTCCCTCGCTCGCCCTCTCTCTCTCAAATCTCTGCCATGGCGCCGCCGGTCTGCCCACGCGCCAATGAGGAGTCGCCGCCCCCCAAGGACGCTCACTCAATTAGCAGCGATGAGGACTGCTACGCACCGCCTGACGAGGTTGCGCCGGACCCCCCAACTTTGGATTGGTTTTGGGGCCAGTACAATCATTGTCTGTGGAAGTCGCTGCCGTCGGCTGAGAAAGCCAGGCAAGTGGCATTCAAGAAGGAGATCGCGGAGTAGGAAGTCAGGTACCAGGCAGCCTATGAAGCCCGTGATGCCGCCTGAAAGAGGGAGACGGCGGAGCTTTGGGGGCTGGCGCGTCGTCTTGCCGAGGAGGTGTATGAAGACGGGTACTTCGCGAGGAAGGTCATAGGCGTTGGGCGCCTCGTCGCTGCGTGGAGGTTGGACGATAAGCTCCAGCATGCCACCGATGAGGAGCTCCGGTGGGTGCCCAACGAAATGGCAAGATCGGCTGCACGCGTCCGCCAGCAAGAGGTAGATCGGTACGTCAAGCGCTGCGAGGCGGAGGAGTCGGAGTACCGCCTCCGCATTGGGAAGACGCCGTGTACCAGGGAGCTGCTGGCGAGGGGCTGCCGGAATACTGGCCCCAGGAGGGATTATTAGTTTTAGTATTTGATCGTTTTCAATTTTATGCATTGTACCTAGTGGTTAAGTATCATCACGTATATGTGATGATATTATATATATATATATATATATATTCTGTGATGATCTAATGAACAATTAATATATATATATATATTATGAATTCCATTTTCTATCTGTTTTTGTATACTAATTTGAATCTAGCTGTTATCATCCACATATACAGAATGGAAAGTGTATATACACACATTGAAACGGAACATATAAGAATGGAAAACAGAGTACACACATTGAAACAGAGCAATACTATGATTGCTGTGAATACATAGCTATCCATGTCGAAACGACTTTGCAAAATAAAACGTGTCCATGAGACCATGACCAGCAGCCCTTGCCTAGGGTAGCTCTTGGCTCTGCCTGAACTCGTGCAGGCGTTCGTCCAAGCGGTCGACATGCTTGTGGTACATCTGGAGCGCGATCTCGAGCTCCAAGTTGGCTATTTCATCGGAGATCGCCAGCTCGAGGATGCGACGGCCATATTCCTCTACTGCGCCTAGGTGGACACCTGGGCCAAGGAGACGGTCGAGCCTATGGACCAGCGTGTTGGCGTCCAGCGGGCCGCGAACAAGGCGAACAGCGGCACCCACGCGAAAGGCACGGCGGGCGTCCGGTGCAAGTACGGCGGGCCGGCCTCTGCTGCAAGTACGGCGCTGAGGGCCTCTGCCCACTCTTGGCGAGGAATGGGGGTACTGACGGGACGTGTACCCAGTTGCGACGCCGTGTCAACAGCAGGCAAGTGCCGATGGATTCGCTGTTGCTGTGCGGCGCGGCGCGCCTCTCACTCTGCGGCGCGCCATCGATCGTGTTGTGTGGCGAGCTGCAGCCTGTTGGTGCTGACATGCCTATCTTGATCCGCGAGCTCAAGCGCCATGCGCCAAAGGTCTGCTCAACCCTGGAGATGACGCGCATCACGGCGTCGCCCATCGCGTTGCCAGGGAGCGCCTCGGCCTCGACGGGCTGTGGCGCCTGCTTGTTTTCCTCGTCGACGAGGTTGATGGCAGAGGTGGCGCTTTGGTGGGTTGGCATGCTTGGAAAAGGTGGATGTGCTACAGGCTGCGCTTGTCACCTCCGTGCGTCGTGCGCCCACTATGTGCAATCTAGCAGGGTGGCAGGAAACAAGTGAGGAAATGGCAGGAAATGGTGGCGTGTTCATAAAAGCAATCAATTAATGGAAACTTAGCATCGAGCTAGCACAAGTCGTAGATGATGATCAGATGAACACGGACCACACTAGGGAACCCGTCGGTGATGAATTCATCAATCCCAAATGGTTGAATACTAGCAAGCATTTGCCCACAACACACACGGCATATTCCATCACAAATAGGTCAGATGGATGAACTGTATGCCACGTATCACACATTGTCAAAAAGTAATGCGGTAGACCTTCTTTAATTAACTTGTGTTAAAAACAAGGACCTCCAGCCTAAGCACACTTAACTTGATAGTTTTCTTACATGAGCTACTAGTGGAACAACTAGTACTTGCGGATAGGAATGCCTCTTCACATCCTTATGGCGTATCCGGATGACCTCCCGTCCCACAATGGCTAATAGATGTTGTGTAGACAAAGCATATCACATACATTTTATTAGAAGCAATCGCATGCCTTATTATCGGTCTTCGCACACATTTTTGATTACAGACTTGTTTGCCGCGTATCACACACATCTTGTTATATGAACCATTTCCATTCTCTTGCCTAATTACAAACAGTTCATCCAAGTGAACCGTATGATGTATATCGCACACACCTTCATCTGGCCGCCCATTTCTTTTGTGTTGCCTAATCACAAACAGTTCATCCGAGTGAACCGTATGCTGTGTATCGCACACGCCTTCATCTGGCTGCTCGTTTCTTTTGTTCCTCCTCACCGCAAATAGTTAATTGAACTGAACCGTATGCCCTTCGTCACACACGCAACTAAAATCTGAACCATGTTTGATGCGTCCTACATCACAAATGTTTTACACATTTCTGATGGTTTTCATACAGCACCGTTTGCGATTATGGCATCTCACACGGTTTCTCAAAGGGTCTCTGATTGTAGTGTCACGTTAGCACCATCCTGCAGTAGTGCATATAAATGCATATAAAACATCCAAGATAGACAATATAACAGCATGGAACAATCAAAAATTATAGATACGTTGGAGACGTATCACACGCACGGAGGAGGCCCGCATGGTCGCTGTCGCGGCGGAAGCCGATCGCGCCCACGCTGAGCCCGCAAACCGGGTGCGGACATGGAATCTACCTTCGTGACCTTGAATGCCATGTGGATCCTGCAATCTAAAGGAACAATTTGGGTCAGTCGACTCTTGTGAGCCATTGGATGCAACATGGACAGCCAGAAGGGCTTGTTCAACCTCTGAAAATGATGAATTGTTCATCTTCTCTCTCAGGCATCGAGCTGCCAGGCCTATGTCGGTGTAGTGGGAACGGGGGTCCCCAGACTTGCCTGCCTGCAGCCCACGGCATGGCTGGGCTGGCAGGTCAGTACGGCCCATCTTCATCCACAGGGCATTCAAGACCCTCGCGAGGTGGACGATGCAAGACCTCCTCAGGTGCGGCCTGGCCAAGCAGGCTCACGAGTGGCGGAGAGATCAAGGCAAGGCAAACCTCGCGAGGTCCTCGTGACGTGAGCCATGACGATCGAGACCAGGCGGGCGCCAGTGCGAAGTGTCCTTGTTTCCTCTTTGGTGCCAAGGGGGCAAGCTCAGGCGCGAAGTACCGAGGCATCAAGCAAAGGTTTCCATATTGGTGCAACGATACCAAGACCAGAAGGACGGTAAGATGGAGGTCACCATGGAGCCCAAGACAGCGTCATCGCCAGAATCTTTTGCAGGCGAAGGCCGCTTTTGTTAGGATAACCTGTACTAGTTGTCCCTTTTCGAATTGGTCGTTGTTGGCTCCCTTCCCGCTCAATATTTGGGGAGAGGACGAGGGCCTCTATAAATAGGACTAGCCACTACCATAGAAGGGGATCGACCTTACCTTGGATTGGGGCCATTCCATTCTTAGCTTCACACCAACCAAGCACAAGAACACCTCAACATCGGGAGGCTATTCTTCCCCTTGTATTGTTCATCATCAGCCCAAGAGGCAATCCACCACCACCACACTAGAGTAGGGTATTACACCACAACGGTGCCCCAACCAATATAAATCTTGTGTCTTTGTGTTGCGAGTTCGTCGAGTTCGACCACGAGATCTTAGGGAGCTAGGGCGTGGATCGATAGGGAGAAAACCTTCGCGCGCACCCTAGTGTTCGAACCTTGAGGGTTTTGCCGGAACCCATGATCCGTCATTTGGCGTGCTGGGTAGGGGTGCGCCGAAGTTTCCTTCCGTCGCTCCGCGCTCCCTTGCTTCATTGTCTCCATGGAAGACGCGTGCCGCGCTCGTGCTGACCGCCAGGCTGCCCTCATCGCCCATGTCGCTCAGACGGCTCTCGTCGGCGGGCCACCTCGTCGTTCCCCGTCGCCTGCCACCAACGCTGCCACCGGCCCGGCGGGGAATGAGCAGCAAGCATCCTCGCTGCACCCCTCCGTGCAGCCGGACGGCCACACCGCCACTCCATTGCTGACCCCGGCCAGTTCTTCTTCCCATGCACGTCGCCCTCCCATGGACGCACGAGCCGCGCTCCTCATGCCGCATGAGCTCCTGCGCTACCGCCCGGTCGAAGACCTCTACGAGGACTGGCTCGACCGCATCGCCGAGCTTGTCCGCGCCGCAGGGGGCTCCCCTGCGCCGTCCCTCTCTCCGCCTCACCCTCCACCGGCTACGGGCGATGTAGCTCACGGAGCGCCTCCACCACCTTTGCCCCAAGACGGCGCCCTGGCACCAAGACGCGCAGCCCCGCGATGCGACTCGCCGTGTCCCGCGCCCTCGCTTGAAGAAAGAAGCTGTCAAGAAGTCCCTCGGCCGCAAGAAAACGCTCCGCTGCTCCTCGCGCCACCGCACTGGGACCGGCAGCTGCGGCAAGACCGCACGCCACTTATAGCGGCAGGGCGTGGACCCCATCAAGACCAAGCTCCACCCCCAAGGCGGGCCCCGGTGACCACAGCCGGATGCCACGCTTTCACCCCCGAGTTGGGTAGCGTCGCCTGGCCGGGCAAGTTCAAGCCAGATCTGCCTCCTTGCTATGACGGCACCATCGATCCCGCGGAGTTCTTGCAGCTCTACGAGCTGAGCATCGAAGCGGCCAACGGCGACGAGAAAGTCATGGTGAATTGGTTTCCCATGGCTCTCAAGGAGGGCGGCCGCTCTTGGCTCC
Source organism: Triticum urartu (assembly GCF_056163025.1). Taxonomy (NCBI): domain Eukaryota; kingdom Viridiplantae; phylum Streptophyta; class Magnoliopsida; order Poales; family Poaceae; genus Triticum; species Triticum urartu. The sequence continues at coordinate 299,986,633 of NC_141879.1, forward strand.
TGAACCTGCCACCGGGCTCGATCTCCTCCTGGGACGAGATGCGCAACCGCTTCATCGCCAACTTCCAGGGCACTCGTGACTGCCCCCGGTCGCGGGTGACCTGCGCCACATCAAGCAACAACCAGGAGACCCCTTGCAGAGGTACATTCAGTGCTTCAACAGTGCATGGATCAAGATCCCCAAGGTGACCGACGAGTCCATCATATCTGCGTTCTCTGATGGCGTCCGCGACGTCAAGATGAAGGAAGAGCTCACTATCCACGAGGAGCTGTGCACGACCCTGGAGCTATTCAACATCGCGACCAAGTGTGCAAGAGCTGAGGAGGCGCGCCTCTCCCTCCTCGAGCTCCCTGCCGCAGACCCAGAGGAGAAGAAAGCCAAGGCTAAGGACGTGAAGCGCAAGGGAGCAGCCATGCTCGCAGCGGAATCAGACACCAAGCGTGGCAGAGACCAACTAGAGTCATCCAAGAGCAGTCGTTCGTTCTGCACCTTCCACAACCTGAACACCCACAACACCAGTGACTGTCAAGAGCTTAGAGCCATTCGCGAAGGACGCTTCGGTCGATGCCCCGAGCGCGACGACCGTGGCTACGGTCGAGAAGGAGGACGTGGTGGCGGACACTGGGACGACCGTGGCCCACACCAGGAGTGGCGCGACCGGCCTCGTGAGGACCGCTGGCAGGATCAGGCTCACGAGGGCGCCTGGAGGGATCAGCCTCGTGAGGATCGTCCTCAAGGCAACGCTGGGCTCCCTCCGCTGCCGCCACCGCCAAGAAAGAATGACGAGCACCATCAAGACGAGGGGGCTAGGGGCTTCTAGGAACCGCATGCTATTTCCTGCATCTTGGGCGGAGCCCAGGCCCCAGCCTCGTAGCATATCTTCAAGCAATTTGCTCGAGAAGTGAATGCAGTCCTCCCCAAGCACGAAGCCACACGCCCGCCCATATGGTCCCAGTGCCCCATCACATTCAGCTCGGCAGATCAGCTCAAGTGTGCAGCTACCGTTGGCGCCTTCCCGATGCTTTGCTCCCTAGTCATCAGCAACGTGAAAGTTACCAAGACCCTCATCAACGGCAGCGCAGGGCTCAACGTCCTGTCCGTCGACACGTTCGACAGCCTCCAAGTGCCATATGACCAGCTTCATCCCACCAAGCCTTTCTCAAGAGTGACCGACGGTTCCAAAACACCGATAGGGCAGGTCCGCCTCCCTGTCACCTTCGGAGAACGCAAGAACTACCGCACCGAGCTCATCGACTTCGACGTCGTGCACATCCATCTGTCGTACAATGCCATCCTTGGGTATCCAGCCCTGGCCAAGTTCATGGCGGTGACCCATCACGGCTACAATTTCCTCAAGATGCCGGGAAGCGGCGCGATCATCACGGTCCCATGTGAAGAAAGAGATGCGGTGTGCTCCCTCGAGCGTGCCTTCCAAGCTGCAGCAATCGACGACCCCGACAGCAGGGGCGAGGGCCCTCCTGAGGCCATCCCCAAGAAGAAGAAGCAGTTGCGCCGTGCAGGACCTGAGGAGGGTGGCGTCACAGCCGGAGCCTCGTCGGGATCAGCGCCCGCTCCAGGGGTGCCTCCATCCATCGCATAGGAAGGCGCGCCCGGTGCCCTTCTCGGGCAGGGCTCGGGGGCTTTCTTCTGGAAGGCCTCAGACCTTGCCCACATCACGAGGGAGCCGCTTGGGCACAACTTGGAGGCGTGCTTCGCAGCACGTTTCCCTCAGAAGGGCACAGGGTAAGGATCGCCCACCGTTCAGGAGTTCATCACCAAGACCACCCAGGAATTGCAAAACGCAAGGGCCATGCACGGCGACCTCCGCTCATGAGGCACAGCTTTCCATCCAGGCGAGGATGCCGGGCTGCGCGTCTGCATTGATGTTTCAGGGCTCAACAGGGTTTCTTCTCAAGAGCTTTTCTGGCCTTCGCGTGTGGGACGCTGCGAGGGCCCACTGCACAGCTACGTTCACATGCCCTTTGGCCTGTCGAGCGTGTCATCCGCTGACCAGCACAATTTGCGGTGCATCCTAGCGGCTTAGGAGGCCAGGCACCATGCCGTCCTGATGGAGATGGAGACGGTCCTCAAGGAACCACCTGAGCCCCCAGAGCCTCCTGAGGGTCAGGGCCCCAGTGGCTCGTGAGGAGCAACCCTTTCGCCGCGCACCTTCAGCTGCCCCAACTCTCCTTCGTCAACATAACCAGGTGACAACTTTCCAAGTTCATTTAGCTGGGAGCGCCCCTCGGGTTGCATCACTCCCAGGCTGCGTGGGTCCATTCCTATGGCATGTATCCCTTTTTATGTATTTAGCTTACCTTGTTGGGAGCGCCCCTCGGGCTGCATCATCCCCAAGCCGCTCGGGCCTAACCCGGTGGCACGTATCTCCCATGCACTTACTTAAGCCTGGTACTCTCATGTTTACTCTACCTATGATTACCATTTGCTCGATTGCCACCCATCATGGGGACCGCGCGCCGGCCGTCTTTCTTCAGGACCCTTTGCATGAGTAAGTTGAGCATGGTGTATGTGCTCGGGTCCGTCCCTGCAGCGTTGATAAATCCAACGGCTGAGCTCTGTCTGGTGGGCCGGCCCCGTTTACGTCACCTCCTGGGGCCATTGGTGCTTGGCTCTCTCACGCGATAACCTCAGGAGATTCGTTCGGTGCAGGTTGTCTGACCACCTCGTAGGACAAACACAGCGAACAAGAACCAAGACCAGGCGCAACCCGCCTTGAGGTAGGGCCTCGTGAGTCCTGCGCTGGCTCACGAGTGCCCAGATACACCTCGTCTAGCCCTGTCGTGCAAGCCACGTGTCAGGGCGGGGCTGTACATGCCCCGGGGCTCTTCGCAGAGGGAGCCCCCCTCCCACGCACAAGTAGAAGCACCATGCTCTGCGCTGGCCGTCGACACTGCCGAGGAGCGGCTATGCCCGTGCACAAGCGGAAGCACTATGCTCCACGCTGGTGATAAACAACTAAGGGCGGCTTCGCGGTTGTACCAACCTCAGGGAGCCCCAGAGATCAACGTCCGGCCTCACCGCAACGCCTCCCCTCGGGAAAGCCGCGCGAGGGGGCTAGGCACGGGAGCTGCGCTCGGGTCACGCCCAAGCGTACGCCACCTAGCCAGGTCTCCCGGACCTGGTCGTCGCACGCCCCTCCCGAGCCGAGCATCGGCGAGGGCAAAGGTATAGAGATTGTTTGCACGTCAAGGGGGACTCCTGAGCATCACGGCTCAGGAGCCTAACTGGTCACGTTGCCCCTCACTCCTTGGTCCGTCCTGGTCTCCGGCTGGCCCAACGGTGGTTGAGGTATGCGCGGGGCCGGGCTCTGCCGACGCAAAACAGAAAGCAAATAGGAAGAAAATCGCAAAATCTCGAAGCAAATATTAAAAGGCATATTGTTCTCACAATATCAAATGAAAGTTTAATGCCTCCACTCGCCTGATGCATATTGCAGGAATGAAACAGGAAAGCAGCCGCAGGTCACCCATGGACACCGCCATTGCCTACAGAAGGTGCTCCTCCCTTGGTAGCGTCGCCTTCACCCGCACCACCAGCCGCAGGATCGGTGGCATCAACGGTCGAGGGCGCGAGGACGAAGCCGCAGAACTTCTTCAGCAGGGCCTCCACCTGACCTTTCACGGCTGCGGCAGCGGCCGCACAATGTTCATCAGCTACAAGCTCTAGCAGCTCGTCGAGACGAGCATTGGGATCACGAAGGTACAGATGGCTGAAGACACGCGTCAGCGCAGCTGAAGAAAGGACACGAGCCTCTGCCTCAGCCATGGGACCGATGCCCTCCACGACTTCCTCAAGAACCTTCACCAAGTGGGGAAGCAGCTGAGCAGGGCCATCCTCGTCCGTGGTCAGCGGCTTCTCCAGGCCCTTCTTGTACAGTGACTTCAGCGCCACGCTGGACCTCTTCTCAAGAAGTGAGAAGGCCGCGCGGTCTTCGGCCAGGACCTTCGCCTTTGTGTCGAGATCGGCCTCCCTCGCCTTCACCTTCTGCTCTAGCCCCTCTAGTCGACTGCGCTCTGCGGCCTGCGCCTTCGTCAGCTCCCCCAGCTCGGTGTCATGGCCCTTGATGGCATCCTCCCGAGCCTTCATCTCCTCCTCCCTCGTTTCGCGGTCACGTGCTTATTTTGCGTGCTCGTCGCGCAGCCTCTTCAGCTCGCCCTCTAGCTCTCGGCAGCGGTCGCGGGCGGCCTCGGCGTCCTTCAGCGCCGCCTCGCGATCGGCCGCGGCTTTGGTAGCGGCCTGCTTCTCCTTCTCGAAAGCCGCCGCAGCCTGGCTCACTGATGCTTGAACTACAGAGTCGGAGTGAAGCCAGCCCGAGGCCAGCTCCAGGCGCCCGGCCACTAGGTGCGGGTCCGCGCCTAGGAGGTCTTCCCGCAGCTTGGCCATCCCTGAGAAGACACGCTCCAAGACTGTGGAGGAGGCAGAAGAACTTGGGGCCAGAGGCACAGCAGGAGGAGGAGGCGACATCGTTACCAGAGCCTGGAAGATCGAGGGCTCCGGAGCCCTTGGGACCCCATCAGCAGAGCCGGGTGCCGGCACTTCCGGAGCCAGCGGGGCCACAGGGGCTGATTCGCCCTGTCGATGCTCCTCTTGGCCTCGTGAGGGCGACTGGGCTGGGGAGATGCGGGTGATATCGCCTCTCTTCTCCGCAGAGGGGGGCACGGCCGCGGCACCCTCTTTCCTCTTCTTCACTGAAGACACCGGCCTGATCAATCAAGGGCGAATGTCAGAAAATGGCAAGTACAAGCAGGAACAAGACGAAGCTCGAAGCACTCACTGATCCACTGCGACATAGTCCACCTTCCGCTTGGTGAGCCTGAAACCCGAAAGCGTCGGGGCCTGAGAAGTGGGCACACGGGCTCCGGGAGCAGAAGACGGCGCAGCAAAAGGGCCGGAGCCGGCCCCAAGCGGTGCCAAGTCGGAGGCAGCATCTCGAGAGATCAGCGATGATCTACCCCTTGTTGGGATGAGGGGCAGCTCCCTTTGGCGGGCGTCGGCCTCGGCGTCGTCTGGCAGAGCGCGGAGGATGTCGGCCTTGCTCAAGGGGGAGTTCTCCCCGATCTCCTCGGGGGTCTCCTACGAGTCCTCCTCCCCCTATGCCTCCCCGCGGGACTCGTCAAAAGACACCTCCACCGGCTTCGGCATTGCGGAGGCCCCAACAAGCGCTGGCAGCACTAGCTCGCGCGCGTCAAAGGTCGGCCTGGAGGCAACGAATTGCTCCCAGTCCTTGCGATGGAACAAAGGAATAAAGGCACTCGACGGGTACTCTTGGTTATCCCCAACCAAGAGGCGCAGAACTGCAGTCAGCTCGTCATCAGGCAGGGCCATCGGGCTCAGATGAACCTTGTCTTCTTCATCTCCAAGCTTCCACAAAGGGCGAGTGCACGCCTGGAGTGGAGCAACACGCAGCGTCAAGAATTCCCTCAGGAGCATGACCCCGTCACCTTGGCCGCCTTCGCATTGCCCGGCTTCAAATCGATCTTCATCTGTTCCAACACCAGCGACGCCCGCTCGTCCGTGAGCTCTACACGAGACCACCCCTTGTCCAACTAGGGCGCCTCCGTCAGCAGTTCCAAGCATGGATGGGCGCACATGGCACTCATCATGACCCATTTGGCCCTAATGTTGTCAACCCTCTTCCCGGTGTTCGAGATCAAGTTGGCCTGGCCGGCCGCGATGAAGTTGGTGCACCCAGAGATATGGCCACCGGTGACGCGAAGGAATAAGAAGTGGCGTAGCAGTGCCACAGACGGCATCACGCCCAGGTACGCCTCGCAATAGTAGGCAAAGATAGACAAGAGAAGAACGGAGTTGGAATGGAGATGCAGCGCCTGTAACCCGAAGTGGTCGAGGACCTTGAAAAAGAAATAAGAAAAGGGGGGAACCAACCCGGCGGCGATGCTGCTCGTGAAGAAAGGGAAGAAGGTGCTTCCCTCAGGCTCCGGCTCGTCGGAGGCAAGCCGGAGCTCCGTCTTCCCCCTCTCGTTGCTCGCCCCCGCCGTCAGCAAGCGCGTGGCGTCTAGGTTCTTCTCTGTAATATTGGGCACATCAAGGGCTGGCTCAACCAAGCCGGCGCCGAGGAGGACTTGACCTTGCACGGCGCCATTGGTCACCGTTGCAGAGCGAGGTAGAAGCGGATCTAGAGGTTTCGGCAGCAAGGAGCGAGAAAGGGGATCTGGAGCAAGGCAAGGAAGAAGCAATGAAGGCAAGCACTGTCCGCGCCAGCCTTTTTGTCAAGTCGGGCAGTTGTCAAGGCAGCATGGCGAAGCGGAGGCGCCCATGTCCAATCAACAGCCACGCGTCAACCAAGGCTGCAGGCTTTTGGGGCCTGCGGCGCTCCGCGCTTGACCTTTGGCTTTGCCCCGAAGCCAAGCCCGAGCACACCTTGGGCCCGGGGGCTACTGTCGACGTTTTGGGAATGGAGGTCCCCAGACTTGCCTACCTGCGGCCCACGGCGTGGCTGGGCTGGCAGGTCTGTACGGCCCATCTTCATCCACAAGGCATTCAAGACCCTCGCAAGGGGCCAAGCCTCGCGAGGCGGATGACGCAAGACCTCCTCAGGAGCGGCCTCGCCAGGCAGGCTCACGAGGGGCGGAGAGATCAAGGCAAGGAAAACCTCGTGAGGTACTCGTGACGTGAGCCATGATGATCGAGACCAGGTGGGCGCCAGCGCGCAGTGTCCTTGTTTCCTCTTTGGTGCCAAGGGGGCAAGCTCAGGTGTGAAGTACCGAGGCATCAAGCAAAGGTTTCCATAATTCTGCAACGAGACCAAGACCAGAAGGACGGCAAGACGGAGGTCACCATGGAGCCCAAGACGGCGTCATCACCAGAACCTTTTGCAGGCGAAGACCGCTTTTGTCAGGATAAGTTGTACTAGCTATCCCCTTTCGAATTGGCCGTTGTTGGCTCCCTTCCCGCTCAATATTTGGGGAGAGGACTGATACGTCTCCAACGTATCTATAATTTTTGATTGCTCCATGCTATATTATCTACTGTTTTGGATGTTTATGGGCTTTATTATACAGTTTTATATCATTTTTGGGACTAACCTATTAACCCAGAGCCCAGTGCCAGTTTCTGTTTTTACCTTGTTTTAGAATATCGTAGAAAAGGAAAACCAAACGGAGTCCAATTGACCTGAAACTTCACGAAACTTATTTTTGGATCAGAAGCAACCAGGGAGACTTGGAGTCTACGTCAAGGAAGCTTCAAGGAGGCCACGAGGTAGGGAGCGCGCCCACCCCCCTAGGGCGTGCCATCCACCCTCGTGGGCCCCTCGTGGCTCCCCTGACGTACTTCTTCCGCCTATATATCTCCATATACCCAAAAACGACCGGGAAGCACAATAGATTGGGAGTTCCGCCGCCAGAAGCCTCCGTAGTCACCGAAAGCCAATCTAGACCCGTTACGGCACCCTGCCGGGGGGGAATCCCTCTACGGCGGCCATCTTCATCATCCCGGTGCTCTCCATGACGAGGAGGGAGTAGTTCTCCCTCGGGGCTGAGGGTATGTACCAGTAGCTATGTGTTTGATCTCTCTCTCACGCGTTCTTGAGGTGGCATGATCTTGATGTATCACGAGATTTCTATTATAGTTGGATCTTATGTTTGTTCTCCCCCTCTATTCTCTTGTAATGGATTGAGTTTCCCCTTAGAAGTTATCTTATCGGATTGAGCCTTTAAAGATTTGAGAACACTTGATGTATGTCTTGCCGTGCGTATCTGTGGTGACATTGGGATATCACGTGATTCACTTGATGTATGTTTTGGTGATCAACTTGCGGGTTTCGCCCATGAACCTATGCATAGGGGTTGGCACACATTTTCGTCGTGATTCTCCAGTAGAAACTTTGGGGCACTCTTTGAGGTTCTATGTGTTGGTTGAATAGATGAATCTGAGATTGTGTGATGCATATCGTATAATCATACCCACGAATACTTGAGGTGACATTGGAGTATCTAGGTGACATTAGGGTTTTGGTTGATTTGTGTCTTAAGGTGTTATTCTAGTACGAACTCTAGGGATGTTTGTGACACTTATAGGAATAGCCCAACAGATTGATTGGAAAGAATAACTTTGAGGTGGTTTCGTACCCTACCATAATCTCTTCGTTCGTTCTCCGCTATTAGTGACTTTGGAGTGACTCTTTGTTGCATGTTGAGGGATAGTTATATGATCCAATTATGCTATTATTGTTGAGAGGACTTGCACTAGTGAAAGTATGAACCCTAGGCCTTGTTTCCTATCATTGCAATACCGTTTATGCTCACTTTTACCATTAGTTACCTTGCTGTTTTTATATTTTCAGATTACAAAAACTATTATCTACCACCCATATACCACTTGTATCACCATCTCTTCGCCGAACTAGTGCACCTATACAATTTACCATTGTATTGGGTGTGTTGGGGACACAAGAGACTCTTTGTTATTTGGTTGCAGGGTTGCTTGAGAGAGACCATCTTCATCCTACGCCTCCTACAGATTGATAAACCTTAGGTCATTCACTTGAGGGAAATTTCTACTGTCCTACAAACCTCTGCACTTGGAGGCCCAACAACGTCTACAAGAAGAAGGTTGTGTAGTAGACATCAAGCTCTTTTCTGGCGCCGTTGCCAGGGAGGTGAGTGCTTGAAGGTGTATCTTTAGATCTTGCAATCGAGTCTTTTAGTTTCTTGTTTTATCACTAGTTTAGTTTATAAAAGAAAATTACAAAAAAATGGAATTAAGTTTGCCTCATACTCTTCATCTTTTTAATATCTTTCGTGAGTATGATGGAAAGGATAATTGTGCTCAAGTGCTAGAAGAAGAAATCTATAAAATGTTTGGCACTAAATATTTGAATGATGAGCATGATTGCAATGTTGTTAGTACAAATTCTTTGAATATCCATGATGCTAATGATATGCAAAGCCACAAGCTTGGGGAAGCTATGTTTGATGAAGATGATATTTTTTGTCCCCCAAGTTTTGATGAGCAAATTTATTATGATGAAAGCATGCCTCCTATCTATGATGATTATTGTGATGACACGTATGCTTTAAAGAATAATAACAGTGAACCTTGTCATCTTGATCTTAATTTTCAATCACATGATAGTTATTTTGTTGAGTTTGCTCCCACTATTATTCATGAGAAGAATTTTGCTTATGTGGAGAGTAGTAAATTTTCTATGCTTGTAGATCATGAAAATAATGCTTTAAGTGCTGGTTATATTGTTGAATTCATTCATGATGCTACTGAAAATTATTATGAGGGAGTAATATATGCTTGTAGGAACTGCAATAATATCAAGTTTCCTCTCTATGTGCTTAAAGTTTCGAAGTTATACTTGTTCTGCCCTCCTATGCCAATTGATTATTGTTCCCATAAGTTGTTTGCTCACAAAATCCCTATGCATAGGAAGTATGTTAGACTTAAATGTGCTAGTCATATTCTTCATGATGCTATCTTTATGTTTCAATTCGTATCTTTTATTTGAGCATCGTCGAAATCATCATGCCTAGCTAGGGGCGTTAAACGATAGCGCTTGTTGGGAGGCAACCCAACTTTACTTTTGTTCCTTGCTTTTTGCTCCTGTTTATTAATAAATAATTCATCTAGCCTCTGTTTAGATGTGGTTTTATGCATTTAATTAGTGTTTGTGCCAAGTAGAACCTTTGGGAAGACTTGGGGGAAGTCTTTGCGATCATGCTGTAAAAAACAGAAACTTTAGCGCTCACGGGAATTGCTGCCATTTTTATTTGGAGAGTTCAGTTAGTTAATTCTTTTTGCATATGATTAATATATAAATTCCTCAGGTCCAGCAATTTATTTGAGAATTTTATGAGTTCCAGAAGTATACGTTTGATCCAGATTACTACAAACTGTTCTGCTTTTGACAGATTCTGTTTTTCATGTGTTGTTTACTTATTTTGATGAATCTATGGCTAGTAAAAGAGTTTATAAACCATAGAGAAGTTGGAATACAGTAGGTTTAACACCAATATAAATAAATAATGAGTTCATTACAGTACCTTGAAGTGGTGATTTATTTTCTTATACTAACGGAGCTTACGAGTTTTCTGTTAAGTTTTGTGTTGTGAAATTTTCAAGTTTTGGGTAGGGATTCGGTGGACTATGGAATAAGGAGTGGCAAGAGCCTAATCTTGGGGATGCCCTAGGAACCCCAAGGTTATATTCAAAGGACAACCAAGAGCCTAAGCTTGGGGATGCTCTGGAAGGCATCCCCTCTTTCGTCTTCGTTCATCAGTAACTTTACTTGGAGCTATATTTTTATTTACCACATGATATGTGTTTTGCTTGGAGCGTCAATTTATTTTGTTAGGATTTTCTTGATTTTATTTAGAACAATGTTTTGCATCTTTTATTTCAATAAAAGTGGCATTGATAGACTTTACTATGCCTATTTTAGAAGTCCATATGTTGCTGTTTGAAAACAGAAAGTTTACCGCTGTTGAAATAATTCCCTAGAAAAGTCAGAATGTGATAAAATGTTGAAACCTTTTGCATATTAAGCTCTGATAAATTTAATACCGTGGGAATTTTCTTCCATAATTTTTGGAGCTACGGAAGTATGGATGTTGCTGCATTCTTTACAGAATGTCCTGTTTAGGCAGATTGCTGTTATGATTGCATTGTTTACATATGTTTGCTTCTTTAATGATTATATTTGAGGATAGGACTATTAAATATGCAGAGGCATTTAGTATGAAATGTTGAATAATAATTTTAGTGATTTGCTACAGTAGAGTATGATAAGATTTTTGCAATGTGTTATACTAACTTATCTCACGAGTCCTTGTTGAGTTTTGTGTGGATGAAGCTTTTGAGATTTAGGGAGACCGTGATATGAGAGGAATTAAGGAGACACAAAAGCTCAAGATTGGGGATGCCCAAGGCATCCCAAGATAATATTTCAAGAATTCTCAAACATCTAAGTTTGGGGATGCCCCGGTTGGCATCCCACCTTTCTTCTTCAACAACTATCGGTTAGTATCGGTTGATCCTAAGTTTTTGCTTCTTCACATGATGTTTGATATTCTTAGATGTAATTTTATTTTTCTTTGCTTGCTGTTTGAATAAATTATCAAGATCTGAAATTATTAAATGAGAGAGAGTATTCACATAGTTTCGTAATTATTCGACTACTCATTGATCTTCACTTATATCTTTCGGAGTAGTTTGTCATTTGCTCTAGTGCTTCACTTATATCTTTTAGAGCATGGTGGTAGTTTTATTTTGAAGAAATAGATGAACTCTCATGATTCACTTAGATTATTTTGAGAGTCTTAAATAGCATGGTAATTTGCTTAAAATCCTAATATGCTAGGTATTCAAGATTAGTAAAATTTTCTTATGACTGTTTTGAATACTAAGAGAAGTTTGATGCTTGATGATTTTTTTGAGATATGGAGGTAATAATATCAAAGTCGTGCTAGTTGAGTAGTTGTGAATTTGAGAAATGCTTGTGTTGAAGTTTGCAAGTCCCGTAGCGTGCACGTATGGTAAACGTTGTGTAACAAATTTGAAACATGAGGTGCTATTTGATTGTCTTCCTTATGAGTGGCGGTCGGGGACGAGCGATGGTCTTTTCCTACCAATCTATCCCCCTAGGAGCATGCGCGTAGTACCGAGGTTTTTGATGACTTGTAGATTTTTGCAATAAGTATGTGAGTTCTTTATGACTAATGTTGAGTCCACGGATTATACGCACTCTCACCCTTCCATCATTGCTAGCCTCTTCGGTACCGTGCATTGCCCTTTCTCACATTGAGAGTTGGTGCAAACTTCACCGGTGGATCCAAACCCCGTGATATGATACGCTCTTTCACACATAAACCTCCTTATATATTCCTCAAAACATCCACCTTACCTACCTATTATGGCATTTCCATAGCCATTCCGAGATATATTGCCATGCAACTTTCCACCATTCCATTTATCATGACACGTTCATCATTGTCATATTGCTTAGCATGATCATGTAGTTGACATAGTATTTGTGGGAAATCCACCGTTCATAATTCTTTCATGCATTTCACTCTTGATTCATTGCATATCCCGGTACACCGCTGGAGGCATTCATATAGAGTCATACTTTGTTCTAGTATCTAGTTGTAATCATTGAGTTGTAAATAAATAGAAGTGTGATTATCATCATTTTTAGAGCACTATCCCAAGTGAGGAATAAAAAAAGATAAAGGCCATAAAAAAGAAAAGGCCCAAAAAAATAGAAATGCCATAAAAAAGAGAAGGCCCAAAAATGAGAGAAAAAGAGAGAAGGGACAATGCTACTATCCTTTGCCACACTTGTGCTTCAAAGTAGCACCATAATCTTCATGATAGAGAGTCTCTTGTTTTGTCACTTTCATATACTAGTGGGAATTTTTCATTATAGAACTTGGCTTGTATATTCCAACAATGGGCCTCCTCAAGTGCCCTAGGTCTTCGTGAGCAAGCAAGTTGGATGCACACCCACTTAGTTTCTTTTATTGAGCTTTCATACATTTATAGCTCTAGTGCATCCGTTGCATGGCAATCCCTACTCCTTTCATTAACATCAATCGATGGGCATATCCATAGCCCATCGATTAGCCTCGTTGATGTGAGACTTTATCCTTTTTGTCTTCTCCACATAACCCCCTAATTATTCTATTCCACCCATAGTGCTATATCCATGGCTCGCGCTCATGTATTGCATGAAAGTTTATAGGTTTGAGATTACTAAAGTATGAAACAATTGCTTGGCTTGTCATCGGGGTTGTGCATGATGAGAGCATTCTTGTGTGACGAAAATGGAGCATGACCAAACTATATGATTTTGTAGGGATGAACTTTCTTTGGCCATGTTATTTTGAGAAGACATAATTGCTTAGTTAGTATGCTTGAAGTATTATTATTTTTATGTCAATATGAACTTTTGTCTTGAATCTTATGGATCTGAATATTCATGCCACAATTAAGAAGAATTACATTGAAATTATGCCAAGTAACACTCCGCATCAAAAATTCTGTTTTATCATTTACCTACTCGAGGACGAGACGGAATTAAGTTTGGGGATGCTGATACGTCTCCAACGTATCTATAATTTTTGATTGCCCCATGCTATATTATCTACTGTTTTGGATGTTTATGGGCTTTATTATACACTTTCATATCATTTTTGGGACTAACCTATTAACCCAGAGCCCAGTGCTAGTTTATGTTTTTACCTTGTTTTAGAATATCACAGAAAAGGAAAACCAAACGGAGTCCAATTGACCTAAAACTTCACGGAACTTATTTTTGGATCAGAAGCAACCAGGGAGACTTGGAGTCTACGTCAAGGAAGCTTCGAGGAGGCCACGGGGTAGGGGGCGCGCCCCCCATCCTCGTGGGCCCCTCGTGGATCCCTTGACATACTTCTTCCGCCTATATATCTCCATATACCCTAAAACGATCGGGGAGCACAATAGATCGGCAGTTCCGCCGCCAGAAGCCTCCGTAGCCACCGAAAGCCAATCTAGACCCATTCCGGCACCCTGTTGGAGGGGGAATCCCTCTCCGGCGGCCATCTTCATCATCCCGGTGCTCTCCATGACGAGGAGGGAGTAGTCCTCCCTCGGGGCTGAGGGTATGTACCAGTAGCTATGTGTTTGATCTCTCTCTCTCTCGTGCTCTTGAGGTGGCACGATCTTGATGTATCGCGAGCTTTGCTATTATAGTTGGATCTTATGTTTCTTCTCCCCCTCTATTCTCTTGTAATGGATTGAGTTTCCCCTTTGAAGTTATCTTATCGGATTGAGTCTTTAAAGATTTGAGAACACTTGATGTATGTCTTGCCGTGCGTATCTGTGGTGACATTGGGATATCACGTGATTCACTTGATGTATGTTTTGGTGATCAACTTGCGGGTTCCGCCCATGAACCTATGCATAGGGGTTGGCACACGTTTTCGTCGTGATTCTCTGGTAGAAACTTTGGAGCACTCTTTGAGGTTCTATGTATTGGTTGAATAGATGAATCTGAGATTGTGTGATGCATATCGTATCATCATACCCACGGATACTTGAGGTGACATTGGAGTATCTAGGTGACATTAGGGTTTTGGTTGATTTGTGTCTTAAGGTGTTATTCTAGTACGAACTCTAGGGTTGTTTGTGACACTTATAGGAATGGCCCAACGGATTGATTGTAAAGAATAACTTTGAGGTGGTTTCATACCCTACCATAATCTCTTCGTTGGTTCTCCGCTATTAGTGACTTTGAAGTGACTCTTTGTTGCATGTTGAGGGATAGTTATATGGTCCAATTATGCTATTAGTGTTGACTGGACTTGCACTAGTGAAAGTATGAACCCTAGGCCTTGTTTCCTATCATTGCAATACCGTTTATGCTCACTTTTACCATTAGTTACCTTGCTGTTTTTATATTTTCAGATTACAAAAAACCTATATATATCATCCATATTGCACTTGTATCACCATCTCTTTGCCGAACTAGTGCACCTATACAATTTACCATTGTATTGGGTGTGTTGGGGACACAAGAGACTCTTTGTTATTTGGTTGCAGGGTTGTTTGAGAGAGACCATCTTCATCCCACGCCTCCCACGGATTGATAAACCTTAGGTCATCCACTTGAGGGAAATTTGCTACTGTCCTACAAACCTCTGCTCTTGGAGGCCCAACAACGTCTACAAGAAGAAGGTTGTGTAGTAGACATCAAGCTCTTTTCTGGCGCCGTTGCCGGGGAGGTTAGCGTGTAACACCCACGATGCGGATATATCTCCCACGTGTCGGGGCACGACTTAGAGGCATAACCGCATGGTAGGCATGTCGCAAGAGGGGTAATCTTTACACATCCCATGTACTGAGTAAGGAAGGGATAAAGAGTTGGCTTACAATCGCCACTTCACACAATACATAAATATAGCATTACATCATCCAGAATACAATCAAGGTCCGACTACGGAACCAAATAAAGAAAGACAACCCCAAATGCTAGATCCCCGATCGCCGCAATTGGGCTCCACTACTGATCGTCCGGAAAAGACACATAGTAATGTCCCGAATCCTCGTCGAACTCCCACTTGAGTTTGGTCGCGTCCCCTGCACTGGCATCATCGGCACCTGCATCTAGTTTGGGAAGTAATCTATGAGTCACGGGGACTCAGCAATCTCACACCCTCGCGATCAAGACTATTTAAGCTTATGGGTACGAAAAGGTAGTGAGGTAGAGCTGCAGCAAGCACTAGCATAGATGGTGGCTAACTTACGCAAATGAGAGCGAGAAGAGAAGCAAAGCACGGTGGAGAAGCTATAAAGATCAATAAGTGATCCTGAAACTACTTACGTTCAAGCATAACACGAGACCGTGTTCTCTTCCCGGACTCCGCCGAAAAGAGACCATCACGGATACACACGCGGTTGATTCATTTTAATTAACTTAAGTGTCAGGTTTTCTACAACCGGATATTAACAAATTCCCATCTGCCCATAACCGCGGGCTCCGCTTTCGGTAGTTCAAAACCCTGCAGGGGTGTCCCAACTTAGCCCATCACAAGCTCTCACGGTCAACGAAGGATATTCCTTCTCCCAGGAAAAACCCGATCAGACTCAGAATCCCGGTTACAAGACATTTCGACAATCAGCAAAGCCACCCGAATGTGCCGACAAATCCCAATAGGAGTTGCACATATCTCGTTCTCAGGGCACACCAGATAAGCAATCCGTACAACTAAAACCAAACCTCAAGTTTCCCCGAGGTGGCGCTACAAGGGGCTCTAGTTTGGACCAACACTCAAACGAGCACTGGCCCGGGGGGTTTAAAATAAAGATGACCCTTGAGTTCACGGAACCCAAGGGAAAAAGTCTTAGGTGGCTAATGGTAAAACCAAGGTTGGGCCTTGCTGGAGGAGTTTTATTCAAGGCGAACTGTCAAGGGGTTCCCATTATAACCCAACCACGTAAGGAACGCAAAATCAAGGAACATAACACCAGTATGACGGAAACTAGGGCGGCAAGAGTGGAACAAAACACCAGGCATACGGCCGAGCCTTCCACCCTTTACCAAGTATATAGGTGCATTAAAGTAAACATGATATAATAGTAATGATATCCCAACAATATCCATGTTCCAACATGGAACAAACTCCATCTTCACCTGCAACTAGCAACGCTATAAGAGGGGCTGAGCAAAGCGGTAACATAGCCAAACAACGGTTTGCTAGGAAAGGTGGGTTAGAGGCTTGACATGGCAATATGGGAGGCATGATATAGCAAGTGGTAGGTATCGGGCATAGCAAAAGAGCGAACAACTAGCAAGCAAAGATAGAAGTGATTTCGAGGGTATGGTCATCTTGCCTGCAAAGTTCTCCGAGTTGACGAAATCTTGATCCTCGTAAGCATACTCAACGGGTTCCTTGATCATGTAATCATCTCCCGGATCTACCCAAAGGAACAACACAAGCAAAGGAAACAACAATCAACCACGGTGCAATGCGCAAGCAACATGATGCAAAACATGACATGACATGCGGGATGTGATATGCAATGCATATGCATGCTTCAGAAGGGAAAGATTGAACCAGGCCTCAACTTGGCAAACCAAGTGTGCCTCTAGAAAGATGAGTTAATTTCGGTCGAAATCGATATAAAGATCACCGGAACCGGATGCACGGTTTGCAAATGGCAAGCAAAACAATAATGGCACAATTCTGCGATTAACAGCATGATGCCATCTAGAATGCAACAAGAAACTAAGCTACTGCACTCCAACATAGCAACAGAGCACATGGAAGTGGTCTACTCAAGATGTTTGACAAAAGATGAACACTAAGCTGCGGCTAAATCACACAAGAGCAGGTTCAAACAAGCATGGCAAAAGTGCAAAAGATATCAGCATCCCAGACTTAGTGAAAATACTAACATGTCAGGAATTAACATCAGGAAGCAATGTTTAGAGCAAGCAAACAACATGCTACATGAACATATCATAGCAATACAAGCCATGGCATGAATCTACTCAAAGCATAGAACAAAAAGTCCCTTACTGACCATAAGCCAAAAAGGATCAGAAGATATGATGGCACCCATGTAAACATAGCAAGTTTCGTTAACAGATTCAGACTTGGCAGAAAAACTGGGCATGGCATAAACAGAATTATGAAGGCATCTTTGCGAGCTTGATTCACTCATCACAAAGCCTTGCATGACAAACTAAGCATACTATCAGCAAAAAGACATTATCATGAAGCTAACCAAAGCAAGAACAAGCTTATAGCATGCTTGGATCAACTACAACAACCTTGGCGAAATTGATTAACATGTAAACAATCTGCCAGGAACATTTTTAGCAAAAGTATAGCAATACTGAGACATGCTAGGGCACTCCATAATTGCAAACAGGGGCATGGATGGATAGAGCACAACCATATGTCCAAATCATCATTACTGAACATACTCAAAAGAAGTATGGATCTCACTATAGCAACATGAATACATGGCATAAAAATAATAGTAGGTAAAATGACATGGTGAAATTCTAAGTCCCTGAAATCAGCAATATCACGAGAGCTACTTTGCATGCTTGTGCTAGTCACCACATTTATCACAAAAATATATGGCATACACCCCTGTAAAGATGGCATGGCATAGCCCAAAACACATGCAGATCTCATGCCCATATGCAGCACACAACAAATGTAGCAAAAATGACAAATGCTCATACTCAGCTAAGAATCAGCACCTAACATTTTATAGCACTCTTGCATCAATGATTTGGGCATCAATATGGACTCAAACAAGCAGGTCACAATGGAACACAATGAAGAGCACATCACGATGAACATTTTGATATATCATGCATGCAAAACGCGTCTACGGATGAGGAGATATGCCATGTTGAACATGGCCTGAAAATACTACAGAAAATGACTTAGAGGAAATCTAGACCTCTAGATCTAGGGTTTCACTTGGCGCGGATTACGAGGTTGACCGGATCTCTCGCCGGAGTTGTCGCGGTCGGCCGGAGAGGAAGACGGAGAGGCGGTGACGTCGAGGCGGCCGGATCCGGTCCGGCCCGACCGGATCCACGGCGCGGGGCCTGGGGCGCCGGAGGCGGCGCGGCACTGGCATCCGAGGCGGTGGGGCGGCGCGCGGCGGAGCGGCGCGGAGGTCGTCGGCGAGGAAGGCGACGACGCGGGGAGGCGGGCAAGACCGGGCGGCGGCGGGCGAGGCGCGGGCCGGGAGGGCCCCGCGCAGGCCTGGTGGGCCGGCGTCGGTGGAGGCGGAGCAGGGCCACGTGGCGCGATGCTACTGGCTCGGAGCGGCGGCGCGAAATGTCTGGCGGGTGGCGGACATGTCCGGCGGCGCGGAGGGAGTTGGATCTAGGGTTTGGACCCGAAATTTTAGAGGGGTGCACATATTTATACATAGAAGGAGGTGGGAGTGTCCAAATGAGGTGTAGTTTTTGACCACGCGATCGTGATCAGACGGCGGAGGACATTGGATAGGTTTGGATGGGTTATTGGGCCATTTGGAGGGGTGTTGGGCTGCAACACACACGAGGCCTTTACGGTTCCTCAGTTAACCGTTGGAGTATCAAACGGACTCCAATGGCACAAAACTGGACAGGCAGTCTATCGGTGGTGTACCAAGGCCGCTTGGCAAATCTTGGTCCATTCCGAGAATGTTTAACACCCGCACACGAAAAGAGGCAAAAGGGGGCGCCGGAGGACGTAGGAGTGTCGGATTGCAAAACGGACAACGGAGAAAATGCTCGGATGCATGAGATGAACACGTATGCAACTGAGATGCACATGATGACATGATATGAAATGCATGACATGAACAAAATGCAAAACGAAGACAAACCCAACCACGAAGGGAAATCATAACTTAAAGCCGGAAATGGCAAGAGTTGGAGTACAAATATGGTAAGTTACATCTTGGCGTTACATAGCGCTTGAAGGTATATCTTTAGATCTTGCAATCGAATCTTTTTGTTTCTTGTTTTATCACTAGTTTAGTCTATAAATGAAAACTACAAAAAAATGGAATTAAGGTTGCCTCATATGCTTCATCTTTTTAATGTCTTTCGTGAAAAAAAAGGATTCCAATAATTGTGCCAAAGTGTTAGAAGAAGAATGTACTAAAATGTTTTGCACTAAATCTTTAGATGATGAGCATGATTGCAATGTTGTTAGTATGAATTCTTTTAATACCCATGATGCTAATGATATGCAAAGCCACAAGCTTGGGGATGCTATGTTTGATGAAGATGATATTTTTTGTCCCCCAAGTTTTGATGAGAAAATTTATTATGATGAAAGCGTCCCTCCTATCTATGATGATTATTGTGATGACACGTATGCTATAAATTATAATGATATCCATGAAACTTGTCATCATGATTTTAACTTTCAATTGGATTATGCTTCACATGATAGTTATTTTGTTTAGTTTGCTCCCACTACTGTTGATGAGAATAAATTTTCTTATGTGGTGAGTAGTAAAATTTCTATGCTTATAGATCATGAAAAGAATGCTTTATGTGATGGTTATATTGTTGAATTTATTCATGATGCTACTGAAAATTATTATGAGGGAGGAATATATGCTTGTAGGAGTTGCAATAATATCAAGTTTCCTCTCTATGTGTTGAAAATCTTGAAGATATGCTCGTTTTACCTTCCTATGCAAGTTGATTCTTGTTCCCATAAATTGTTTGCTCACAAAATCCCTATGCATAGGAAGTGGGTTAGACTTAAATGTGCTAGTCATATTCTTCATGATGCTCTCTTTATGTTTCAATTCTTATCTTTTATGTGAGCATCATTGAAATCATCATGCCTAGCTAGGGGCATTAAACGATAGCGCTTGTTGGGAGGCAACCCAAGTTTATTTTTGTCCTTTACTTTTTGTTCCTGTTTAGTAATAAATAAATCATCTATCCTCTGTTATGATTGTGTTTTTATGCTTTAATTAGTGTTTGTGCCAAGTAAATCCTTTAGGATCTTCTTGGATGATTGCTGTTTGATCCTGCTGAAAAATATAGAAAGTATGCCCTCACGAGAATAATTTTCGTTTTTTTCAGAGAGCGATAAAATACCAATTCCAACTGCAGTAGATCAATATACAAATTATTTAGGTCTTCCTAATTTGGTAGAATTTTTGGAGTTACAAAAGTATTCAAAACCTACATATTGCTACAGACTGTTCTATTTTTGATAGATTTTGTTTTCTATGTGTTGTTTGCTTATTTTGATGAATCTATGAGTAGTATCAGAGGGTATGAACCATAGAGAAGTTGGAATACAGTTGATATTACACCAATATGAATTTACAATGAGTTCACAACAGTACCAAAAAGTGGTGATTTATTTTCTTATACTAACGGAGCTCATGAGATTTTCTGTTGAGTTTTGTGTTGTGAAGTTTTCAAGTTTTGGGTAAAGATTCGATGGACTATGGAATAAGGAGTGGGAAGAAACTGATCTTGGGGATTCCCAAGGCACCCCAAGGTAATATTCAAGGACAACCAAAATCCTAAGCTTGGGGATGCCCCGAATGGCATCCCCTCTTTCGTCTTCGTTCATCGGTAACTTTACTTGAGGCTATATTTTTATTCACCACATGATATGTGTTTTGCTTGGAGTGTTATTTTCTTTTCTTTTGTTTTACTTGCTGTTTGAATAAAATACCAAGATCTGAAATTCTTAAATGTTAGAGAGTCTTCACATAGTTACATAATTATTCAACTACTCATTAATCTTCACTTATATCTTTTGGAGTAGTTTGTCGTTTGCTCTAGTGCTTCACATATATCTTTTTAGAGCACAACGGTGGTTTTATTTTGAAGAAATAGATGAACTCTCATGCTTCACTTATATTTTTTGAGAGTCTTTTAGAACAGCATGGTAATTAGCTTTGGTTATAAAATTAGTCCTAATATGATGGGCATCCAAGATGGGTATAATAAAAACTTTCATATGAAGTGCATTGAATACTATGAGAAGTTTGATTCCTTATGATTGTTTTGAGATATGAAGATGGTGATATGAGAGTCATGCTAGTTGAGTAGTTGTGAATTTCAGAGATACTTGTGTTAAAGTTTGTGATTCCCGTAGCATGCACGTATGGTGAACCGTTATGTGATGAAGTTGGAGCATGATTTATTTTTTGATTGTCTTCCTTATGAGTGGCGGTCCAGGACGAGTGATGGTCTTTTCCTACCAATCTATCCCCCTAAGAGCATGCGCGTAGTACTTTGTTTCGATAACTAATAGATTTTTGCAATAAGTATGTGAGTTCTTTATGACTAATGTTGAGTCCATGGATTATACACACTCTCGCCCTTCCACCATTGCTAGCCTCTCTAGTACCGCACAACTTTCGCCGGTACCATAAACCCACCATTTACCTTCCTCAAAACAACCACCATACCTACCTATTATGGCATTTCCATAGCCATTCCGAGATATATTGCCATGCAACTTTCCACCGTTCCGTTTATTATGACATGCTCCATCATTGTCATATTGCTTTGCATGATCATGTAGTTGACACCGTATTTGTGGCAAAGCCACCATTCATAATTCTTTCATACATGTCACTCTTCATTCATTGCACATCCCAATACACCGCCGGAGGCATTCACATAGAGTCATATTTTGTTCTAAGTATCGAGTTGTAATTCTTGAGTTGTAAGTAAATAAAAGTGTGGTGGTCATCATTATTAGAGCATTGTCCCATGTGAGGAAAGGATGATGGAGACTATGATTCCCCCACAAGTCGGGATGAGACTCGAGACAAAAAATGAGAAAGAAGAGGCCATAGAAAATAAAGAGAAGGCCCAAAAAACAAAAAAATGTGAGAAAAGAGAGAAGGGGCAATGCTACTATCCTTTTACCACACTTGTCCTTCAAAGTAGCACCATGATCTTCATGATAGTGAGTCTCCTATGTTGTCACTTTCATATACTAGTGGGAATCTTTCATTATAGAACTTGGCTTGTATATTCCAATGATGGGCTTCATCAAAATGCCCTAGGTCTTCGTGAGCAAGCGAGTTGGATGCACACCCACTTATTTTCTTTTTGAACTTTCATACACTTATAGCTCTAGTGCATCCGTTGCATGGAAATCCCTACTCACTCACATTTATATCTATTGATGGGCATCTCCATAGCCCGTTGATACGCCTAGTTGATGTGAGACTGTCTTCTCCTTTTTGTCTTCTCCACAACCACCATTCTATTCCACATTTAGTGCTATATACATGGCTCATGCTCATGTATTGCGTGAAAGTTTGAAAAAGTTTGAGAACATCAAAAGTATGAAACAATTTCTTGGCTTGTCATCGGGGTTGTGCATGATTAAATACTTTGTGTGATGAAGATAGAGCATAGCCAGACTATATGATTTTGTAGGGATAGCTTTCTTTGGCCATGTTATTTTGACAAGACATGATTACTTTGTTAGTATGCTTGAAGTATTATTATTTTTATGTCAATATTAAACTTTTGTATTGAATCTTATGAATCTGAATATTCTTGCCACAATAAAGAAGATTACATCGATAAATATGTTAGGTAGCATTCCACATCAAAATTTTTGTTTTTATCATTTACCTACTCGAGGACGAGCAGGAATTAAGCTTGGGGATGCTTGATACGTCTCCAACGTATCTATAATTTTTTATTGTTCCATGCTATTATATTATCCATCTAGGATGTTTTATATGCATTTATATGGTATTTTATATGATTTTTGGGACTAACCTATTAACCTAGAGCCCAGTGCCAGTTTCTGTTTTTCCTTGTTTTTGAGTATTGCAGAAAAGGAAAACCAAACGGAGTCCAATTAACCTGAAAATTCACGGAGATAACTTTTGGACCAGAAGAAGCCCATGGAGTATCGGAGATGGGCCAGAAGAGTCCTGAGGCACCCTCGAGGGTGGGGGCGCGCCCCCTACCTCATGGCCGCCTCGGGGATCCCCCTGACTTGTTCCCGACTCCAACACCTCTTATATATACCCAAATTCCAGAAAGAAACCTAGATCGGGAGTTCCGCCGCCGCAAGCCTCTGTAGCCATCGAAAACCAATCTAGACCCGTTCTGGCACCCTGCCAAAGGGGGGAATCCCTCTCTGGTGGCCATCTTCATCATCCCGGCGCTCCCCATTACGAGGAGGAAGTAGTTCACCCTTGGGGCTGAGGGTATGTACCAGTAGCTATGTGTTTGATCTCTCTCTCTCTCTCTCTCGTGTTCTTGATTCGGCACGATCTTGATGTATCACGAGCTTTGCTATTATAGTTGGATCTTATGATGTTTCTCCCCCTCTACTCTCTTGTAATGGATTGAGTTTTTCCTTTGAAGTTATCTTATCGGATTGAGTTCTTAAGGATTTGAGAACACTTGATGTATGTCTTGCATGTGCTTATCTATGGTGACAATGGGATGTTTACATGATCCACTTGATGTATGTTTTGGTGATCAACTTGCGAGTTCTATGACCTTGTGAACTTATGCATAGGGGTTGGCACGCGTTTTCGTATTGACTCTCCGGTAGAAACTTTGGGGCACTCTTTGAAGTTCTTTGTGTTGGTTAAATAGACGAATATGAGATTGTGTGATGCATATCGTATAATCTTACCCACGGATACTTGAGGTGACATTGGAGTATCTAGGTGACATTAGGGTTTTGGTTGATTTGTGTCTTAAGGTGTTATTCTAGTACGAACTCTAGGATAGATTGAACGGAAAGAATAGCTTCGAGTTATTTTACTATGGACTCTTGAATAGATCGATCAGAAATAATAACTTTGAGGTGGTTTCGTACCCTACAATAATCTCTTCGTTTGTTCTCCGCTATTAGTGACTTTGCAGTGACTCTTTGTTGCATGTTGAGGGATTGTTATATGATCCAATTATGTTAATATTGTTGAGAGAACTTGCACTAGTGAAAGTATGAACCCTAGGCCTTGTTTCAATGCATTGCAATACCGTTTTCGCCCACTTTTTATCATTAGTTACCTTGCTGTTTTTATATTTTGAGATTACAAAAACCTATATCTATCATCCATATTGCACTTGTATCACCATCTCTTCGCCGAACTAGAGCACCTATACAATTTACCATTGTATTGGGTGTGTTGGGGACACAAGAGACTCTTTATTATTTGGTTGCAGGGTTGTTTGAGAGACCATCTTCATCCTACGCCTCCCACGGATTGATAAACCTTAGGTCATCCACTTGAGGGAAATTTGCTACTGTCCTACAAACCTCTGCACTTGGAGGCCCAACAACGTCTACAAGAAGAAGGTTGTGTAGTAGACATCATGCATGTCACCAAAAACTATATCGTTGGTTTCGTATTTGAACATAGTTTTCAATGATATAATTTTTGGTGACATTCATGAGCATTTATCATACTATATATAATGTTGGTTAAATTTATTGTCGTGCTATATATAGTAAGGTGCCCGTGCGTTGCACGGAACAGTGAAATGCATTGATCGGGGAGTTTTTTATTTTGACAAAGTATGTGGGGGTCATCTCATGTGTAAGGAGTATCGATAGGTTTCTTCGGATATTATTTCTTCTCTAGAGATCACAAGCATCCGGGTGAATAGTAAATGTAGCTAAATAGATCAATGACAGCGTTCAACTGTTCAACCCGCATCCAAAACATTTGAAGAAATAACACTTATTGTGCTTTGCAAGAAATGATCTTTAAGATTTTTTTTGAGTATCAATTTTGTTTATTTGTTCTAAACCACCATGAATGTAAATCAGGATGAGTTGGAAGGGGTAGATGGGTGCTGGAATAAGTGAGGGGGACCCACGTGGGACCCACAAGCCACCTAGGTGCACCTAGGGGGTGGGCGTGCCCATGGCCCACTGGTGCATCCTCCTGCTGTGTTCTCAGTGCCAAAAATTCTCAACAATTCTAGAAAAAATCATACTGAATTTTCAGGGCATTTGGAGAACTTTTATTTTTAGGATATTTTTTATTGCATGGATAATACAGAAAATAGGAGAATAATAGTATTTTTGATTTATTTATTCTAAATAATAGAAATTAAAAACTGGGTACAGAAAGTTGTGTTTGCTAAATTCATCCATCTCATGCCCATCAAAAGGAATCCATTAACAAGGTTGATCAAGTCCTATTAGCAAACTTCTTCTGAATGACATGAAACCGAAGAATTTTCGTATAACGCTAGGTTACCTCAACGGGCATATGCATGTCCCCAACAATAAGAATATCATATTTATTTTTGACAGTAGGAATAGGGAATTCAAAACCCCCAATAGTAATCGTTGAAATTTTTCCAATAGAATTGATACTATTCACTTGAGGTTGTTTCTTCGGAAAGTCTACCGTATGCTCATTATCATTAACATGAAAAGTGACATTGCCTTTGTTGCAATCAATGGCAGCCCCTGCATTATTCAAAAAAGGTCTACCAAGGATGGTCGACATACTGTCGTTCTCGGGTATATCAAGAATAACAAAGTCTGTTAAGATAGTAATGTTTGCAACCACAACAGGCACATCCTCACAAATACCGATGGGTATAGTAGTTGATTTATCAGCCATTTGCAAAGAGATTTTAGTAGGTGTCAACTTATTCAAATCAAGTCTATGATACAAAGACAAATGCATAACACTAACACCGGCTCCCAAATCACATAAAACAGTTTTAACATAGTTTCTTTTAATGGAGCATGGTATAGTTGGTATTCCTCGATCTCCTAATTTCTTTGTTATTCCACCCTTAAAAGTCTAATTAGCAAGCATGGTGGAAATTTTAGCTTCTGGTATCTTTTTTCTGTAACAACTTCTTTCATATACTTAGCATAATGACACATTTTCAGAATATCAGTCAAAAGCATACGCAAAAAGACAGGTCTAAACATTTCAACAAAGCGCTCAAATTCCTCATCGTCCTTTTTCTTGGATGGTTTAGGAGGAAAGGGCATGGGTTTCTGAGTCCATGGTTCTCTTTCTTTACCATGTTTCCTAGCAATGAAGTCTCCCTTATCATAACATTTATTCTTGGGTTGTGGGTTATCAAGATCAACAAAAAGTTCAATCTCCACATCATTATCATTACTAGGTTGAGCATCAACATAAACATCATTATTAACATTATCGCTAGGTTCATGCTCATCACCTGATTGTGTTTCAGCATCAGAAATAGAAATATCATTTATATTCTAGGGTGTGGCTATAACAGGCTCACTAGAAGCATGCAAAGTCCTATTAGTTTTATTTTTCCTCTTTGAAGGAATAGGTGCATCAGTATTAATTCTCTGGGAATCTTTCTCAATTCTCTTAGGATGACCTTTAGGATACAAAGATTCCTGAGCCATTTTACCACCTCTAGTCATAACTCTAATAGCATGATCATTCGTCTTATTATTCGTCTCATGGAGCAAATCATTCTGTGCTTTGAGAACTTGTTCTACTTGAGTTTTTACCATGGAAGCATGTTTACTAATAATCTTGAGATCATTAACAGTTCTACACATATAGTCACCCAAGAATTCAAGCATATAAGCATTATGTTTCAAGTGTCTACTAACATATGCATTGAAGTTTTCTTGTTTAACAACAAAGTTACCAAACTCATCCAAGCATTGACTAGTAGACTTATTATG
Organism: Triticum urartu; assembly: GCF_056163025.1. Classification (NCBI taxonomy): domain Eukaryota; kingdom Viridiplantae; phylum Streptophyta; class Magnoliopsida; order Poales; family Poaceae; genus Triticum; species Triticum urartu. The sequence goes on from NC_141879.1 coordinate 300,013,305, forward strand.
AGGAATATCACATTCATTAAATCTATAGAGAGAATTTACCTCTACTACCTACGTCGGATTATCAAGACCATGTATTTCTTCAATAGGTGGTAAATTCTTAACATCTTCAGCTTGTATACCTTTTCTTTCATAGATTTCTTTGCCTCTTGCATATCTTCAGAACTGAGAAATAGAATACCTCTTTTCTTCAGAGTTGGCTTAGGAGGTGGTTCGGGAAGAGTTCAATCATTATCATTACTCAATATATTATTCAATAGCACTTCAACTTGTTCAATAGTTAGTTCCCTGAAAACATAACCAACACAACTATCTAGGTGGTCCCTAGAAGCATCGGTTAGTCCAATATAAAAGATATCAAGTATTTCATTTTTATTGAGAGGATGACTGGGCAAAGCATTAAGTAATTGGAGAAGCCTCACCCAAGCTTGTGGGAGACTCTCTTCTTCAATTTGCACAAAGTTAAATATTTCCTGTAAGGCAGCTTGTTTCTTATGAGCAGGAAAATATTTTTCAGAGAAGTAATAAATCATATCCTGGGGACTACGCACACAACCAGGAGCAAGAGAATTAAACCATATCTTAGCATCACCCTTTAATGAGAAAGGAAACAACTTAAGAATATAGTAATAGCGAATCTTTTCCTCATGAGCAAACAAGGTGGCTATATCATTCAATTTAGTAACATGTGCCACAACAGTTTCAAATTCATAACCATGGAAAGGATCAGATTCAACCAAAGTAATTAACCCAGGATCAACAGAGAATTCATAATCCTTATCAGTAACAAAGATAGGTGAAGTTGCATCCTTAGGATCATATTGCATTCTAGCATTCAAAGATTTTTCTTTCCACTTGCATAATAATTTCTTAAGATCATATCTATCCTTACAAGTAAGAAAGTCCCTAGCTACCTCTCCATCCATAACATAACCCTTGGGCATAACATGAATTTCATATCTAGGACAGCTAACCTTATCAGGTGTTTCAAAATTTTCAGTTTCAATAATTTCATCAGTTTCAGAAATATCATCATCTTTCAACATTCTCAATATCATTAACTCTAGCAATTTGTTCATCAAGAAATTCACCCAGTGGCACAGTATTATCAAACAAAGTAGTGGTATCATCATAAGCATCATGTATAGCAGAAGTAGCATCATCAATAACATGCGACATATCATACTCAATAGCAGGTGTAAGTGTCGCAAGTTTACTCAAAACAGAAGGTGAGTTAAGTGCAGAGCTAGATGGCAGTTTCTTACCTCCCCTCGTTCTAGACGGAAAAATCTTGGTTTTGGTATCTTTCAAATTCCTCATGGTGATCAACAGATATTAATCCCAAGTGACTCAAAGAATAGAGCTATGCTCCCTGGCAACGGCGCCAGAAAAAGGTCTTGATAACCCACAAGTATAGGGGATCACAACAGTTTTCGAGGGTAGAGTATTCAACCCAAATTTATTGATTCGACACAAGGGGAGCCAAAGAATATTCTCAAGCATTAGAAGCTGAGTTGTCAATTCAACCACTTGAAAGACTTAATATCCGCGGCAAAGTATTTAGTAGCAAAGTAATATGGAAGTAACGGTACCGGTGGCAAAAGTAACATTAGCAGTTTTGTAGTGATTGTAACAGCAACATCAATGAAAGTAACTTAGCAAAGATCAATATGTGAAAATCTCATAGGCAATGGATCGGCAATGATAATTGTGTCGGATGATATTCATCACGTAGCAGTCATAACCAAGGGTGACACAGAGCTAGCTCCAATTCATCAATATAATGTAGGCATGTATTCCGTATATAGTCATACGTGCTTATGGAAAATAACTTGCATGACATCTTTTGTCTTACCCTCCCGTGGCAACGGGGTCCTAATGGAAACTAAGGGATATTAAGGCCTCCTTTTAATAGAGAACTGGACCAAAGCATTAGCACTTAGTGAATACATGAACTCCTCAAACTACGGTAACCACCGAAAAGAATCCCAATTATTGTCACCTTGGGGTATGCGGATCATAACTCATAATAGGTGTCTACAACTTGCAAGATAGGATCAAGAACACAAAATATTCATGAAAACATAATAGGTTCAGATCCGAAATCATGGCACTCGGGGCCTAGTGACAAGCATTAAGCATAGCAAAGTCGTAGCAACATCAATCTCAGAACATAGTGGATACTAGGGATCAAACCCTAACAAAACTAACTCGATTACATGATAAATCTCACCCAACCCATCACCGTCCAGCAAGCCTACGATGGAATTACTCACACAAGGCGGTGAGCATCATGAAATTGGTGATGGAGGAAGGTTGGTGATGATGATGGCGACGAATCCCCCTCTCCGGAGCCCCGAACGGACTCCAGATTAGCCCTCCTGATGAAGAACGGGAGGCAAAGGCGGCTCCGTATCGTAAAACACGATGAATCCTTCTGTCTGATTTTTCTCTCCGTGAAAAGGTACTTATAGAGTTGGAATTAGGGTCGGAGGAGCTTTAGGGGGCCCACAAGCCTGCAGGGCACGCCCTAGGGGGTGGGCGCCCCCCCAGGGCTTCTGACCTCTGGGTGGCCCCCCTCTAGTTGATTCTTGCGCCAATATTTTTATAATATTCCAAAAATATTCTCCATAAATTTTCAGGTCAATCTGAGAACTTTTATTTCTGCACATGGCAATTTTGCTGAAAACAGTGTCAGTCCGGGTTAGTTCCATTCAAATCATGCAAGTTAGAGTCCAAAACAAGGGCAAAAGAGTTTGGAAAAGTAGATACGATGGAGACGTATCAGGGAGTCGCTAGATCGGAAGTTCCACCGCCGCAAGCCTCTATAGCCACGAAAAACTAACCTTGACCCCGTTCCGGCACTCCGCCAGAGTGGGAAATCATCACCGGAGGCCATCTTCATCATCCCTATGGTCTCCATGATGAGGAGGGAGTAGTCCACCACCCTCAGGGATGAGGGTTTGTACTAGTAGCTATGTGTTTAATCTCTCTCTCTCTCTCTCTCTCTCTTTTCGTGTTCTTGAGATGTCATGATCTTGATGTATCGCGGACTTTGTTAATATAGTTCGATCATATGGTGTTTTCCCCTCTCTATCTTGTTGTGAATTGAGTTTTCCCTTTGAGATTTTGTTTTATTGGATTGAATACTTTTATGGATTTGAGGGAACTTGATGTATGTCATGCTATGTATACCCGTGGTGACAATGGGGTATCATATTGATTCACTTGATATGTGTTTTGGCACTCAACTCGCGGATTCCCGAGGTGACATTGGAGTAATCTATGCGTAGGGGTTGATGCACGTTCTCGTCTTTGTTTCTTCGGTAGAAATATTGTGGCACTCTTTGAAGTTCTTTGTGTTGGATTGATTATTATGAATCTGAAATTGTTTGATGCATATCCTATAATCAACTCACGGATACTCACGGTGACATTGGAGTATCTAGGTGACATTAGAGTTGGTTGATGTGTATCATATGGTGTTATTTTAGTACGAACTCTTGGTTAGATCGATCGGAAAGAATAGCTTGGTGTTATTTTAGTACGAACTCTAGGATAGATTGATCGGAAAGAATAGTTTTGACATGGTTTCGTACCCTACAAACAATTTCTTCTGATGTTCTCCTAGATAGGAACTTTGGAGTGATTCTTCGTCGCACGTTGAGAGATGGTTATATGATCCAATTATATTAGCATTGTTGAGAGATTTCACTAGCGAAAGTACAGACCCTAGGCCTCATTTTCAAGCATTGCAATACCGTTTGTGCTCATTTTTGTTACTTGCTACATTGCTGTTTTTTATTATTCTTATTACGAAAATCAATATCTACTATCATTACTACACTTGCATCATCATCTCTTCGCCCAACTAGTGCACATATGCAAATTACCATTGTATTTAGTTTGTTGGCGACACAAGAGACTCTTTGTTATTTGGTTGCAGTGTTGTTTGAGAGAGATCATCTTCATCCTACACCTCCCACGGATTGATATACCTTAGGTCATCCACTTGAGGAAAAACTGCTACTGTTCTACAAAACTATGCGCTTGGAGGCCCAACACGAGTCTACAAGAATTGTGTAGTAGATATCATAGGGTTCTTCCTTTTCATTGACGAGATGCCGAGTCGCGGTGGTAAAGCTGCTTCTAGCGGATAATTGTGGTTGTTGCCCTCAGCCTCTTAAAATGTGCTCGTTGTTACTATGTTAAGTATGTAGATATAGACCATATGGTTGTCAAAATTGTGAAGTGTCGTCTTACCAAGATCCACCTTTTGTCGAATAGTGTCAGCACTATATATGTTACTCAAATGTTGTCAGCCAAGTTCTTAACTTTTCATCAAAAGTATTAATATCGTACACAGTTCATTCAGTTTAAGCGCGTGCCCTGTAGAGTAGAGGATGTCCATGTTTTCGACATGGCGATCAAAACCGATATCTAAAAGGAATTTGCATATTAATTATTCATATTGCATATTGAGATAATATATGGATAGGCCAGCCCATACAATTGACATATTTGACATGCATAAACAAATCAATAGTTCGTTGAGTAGTTTACAAACCATTAGCTCGCTAATTTACAAGAATATAATGAACCACACACGTACAAAGAGCTATTGTGCACTTGATGTCAACTCACCACGCATAGCAGCCATCGTCCATCAGCGTGTTGATCATGGGCTCAGTGGGAGCAGAGGCCGCCAAGTCGATGACCTACACACCTTGATCAATCGAGGCTGGGGCACACTCGACATCATGGATCGCCTGTACTGCCTCGGGCGCAGCGCTCACCAGGGCTATCGCGATCGCCGGGTCTGCCCCGGCAACGTCTGACAAGATGACGTTGGCTCTCGCCAGTGCTACCGTGACGCCCCCAGGAATGCCTCGGCGACGTTCGGTGTTGTGCCCTCCTCCATTTGGGACATAAGCGTGCGCGTCATGCGGTGACCGCCACTGCCGCAATTGTCCTTGGGTCGTCCCGGTTCCTGCTCCGCCACCCGCACCATCCGCCGAACTCTGCGCCAAGCTAGCAGTATCGCCCGCTGGCGAACCCTGTTCACTTTTAGGACGACCCTGGCTAACTTGGCGGCTTGCTCGTACCGCGTTTCCTGCTTCCTCTGGCCGTTGTCGGGAGAGGCGGCGGCATGGCCGTCGACCACCAAGCCGACCATCGTTCCATCAGCCTCGATTCCACCGTCGTGCAACTCCATCTTGTCGTCGGCCGTTGGGGGTATGCCAGGTGGACTGGGATGTACAACCGCTCCCGCACCTGCGGTGGCGTGCCGCGTCTAGCCAGCGGCGACATAGCAGGCTGCCCGCGGGAAGAGCTCGCTCCGGCGCTGAACTTCCCGTTCTTTCCTCCCTTCCAATTGAAGAATCCCATGGCTGACTGGATGCTTGCTGGCTGGCTAGGGTTTGCTAGCCGTCGGTGAGGGAGCAAAGGCGCCCAGATGTGGACGAGGGTTGTGGATGAGGCCGGCCCCGCCGCACGTGTCCATTAAAAAGGACGGGCACGCGGCCCTTCTACACAGTGCCAGGTGGGCCCGGTGTCGGTGGTCATCATAAATATGACTGTGGGCGGTAGTTGGGAGGCCGACATGCGGGGCCATGGCGGACACCGAGGGGGTGCGCCACGCGTCCGCTTCGCGTCTGCGTCGACGCATTTCAGTCGCAATTTTGGACAGGAAATATGTCTGCGCGAACATAAAACGAACGTCTAGGAATGGGTCGACGCGTTGGGACAACATTTTTGTTCACGACGATTCAAACAGACGTGGGCAGACGAAATAGGTCATCTGGTTAGAGTTGCTCTTACTCGTAAGCCGTCAGCGGAACGAGTCGTCTTCCTCCCCCACCTCAAAGTTTAACAGGATGTTCCATAGCTTGAACGATCAGCGATAGCGGGGATCGAGGGGGTGCCACACAAATCGTGAATCCAATTTTAGGTGGATTAGTGGGCGATGTGTATCCCAAAAGCAATTTCTCTAATTTGAATCTAATTTCTTACAAATAGAAGGAACCCCGCGAATTTTTCTGTATTTCTTCACGAGCATGCACATTACTGCATTGAAACAAAGTCAGTACCGCTTCTAAGCTGACCTCTCTTTCCAACTAAAGAAAATGGGTCCTATTATATTTGAACCCCCAAAGGAGCATTGATGCTTAAGACGTACACATAGTACTAGTATATGCTACTCCCCCTTTAACTAATCTGCAAAATTAGTTCATCATTTATACGCAAGTACCAGGTACCAGAGTAATAATACTAGTCCGCAGAGCGTGGTTTCAGCCAAAATTTAGGTACTCTCCTAGCTTAATTACGACTGGACTGGATCACTCAGAAGCCTGTATGCACTTGGCGGGCCATGTGGATCGAGTTACTGCGTTCTGCAGCAGTACTACCTCCATGGACACGGATGGTAATTACACCAATGAACTCGATGATTTGATCCACCTCGCAGTGACCTGAACAGGAGATTGGTCGACCGATGCATGAATCAATACCTTGAAATAAACGGCACTAAACGCCCCTGCAAACCCTGGCGATTCCGCAGGGTTTTTGACGTATGGGGCACGTGAATCCTTAGGCCTTGGCACCAACTCACTAGACGTAGTAGGAGTACTTGTCGGGACCATGCCGGCATCGCCTTCTCCCCACCCTAAGGATTCCTCATGAAGAGCCCTACGTGCCGTAGATCTCCAGCTACGCTGCAATATTGCACTCCGTCGCCACTCGCCTCCCTCTGCCTCGAGATCTCCCCATCTTTCTCTCTCTCATTATAGGAGAAAGGAGGACCTGAGAGAAAAGGTTGTAGTAGTAGAGGCGAGATACACTGTAGCGGCGGCGATAAAGGTCGCCGATGACATTACGGTACACTGCTGCTGCGTGCATGCGCTTTTGAGCCTGTCATTCTGTCATGTGCGATGAATCATGGCGACGATACGTGTGCACTGTTAATTCTACCGTCTCTCCCCCCGGCCGTGAGAATATATATACATGGCCGTGTTCATGTAAACCACTGGTGGCGCCATCTTTACCGGCTCCGGCCGGCCGGCGTCCTCTCCTAGCCACTGTTTGATGTGAGGTAAAGGGATTGAACAGTGACTCGTGGCGCGCTTTTGCACCCGTCGCGTCGCTGCCGGGCTCGCTTGTTTCATCCTTGTATGGGGTAAGCGACTAGGGCCAAATTATGGGTGAAAATTAAGGAGGATGCATCTTGCACTTTATGTACTGATGTACTGAATACATCATGTCGACGCGTAAACTTGCACAGTGTCTACTAAATAGTTGTATTTTTTTGTGGGGATAAATAGTTGTAAATTGATAGAGTCAACGGGCAAGTCACCTAGTAGTAATAGTAGTATTTTTATTTTTAAACATCACTATATGGGGACTCTTATTGGTAGTAGCCCCTGAACCAACTGCCCTAGCTAGGTAGTCTTCACCATGTGTTTTGGAGTACTTTTTTGTGGGAAAATGCACCTTATTTGATTTGTCCTGTTTTTGCGGGTAGCTGGTTTACATGTGGAATTTCTTCAGGCAAAAAAATCTGATCACTACGTACGGGTACGGCGACGCCATTTAACAGTTTATTAACACAAAAGCTTTCACGTTGATACGATTCACGACCAGGACTTTGGTTGCACTCACAGATCGAAAGCTATTGCATTACCGTTTGCAAATGCACGTAAGGGTGATTCGGCGGCTATAATGCTAGATGCTTAAGCACATCCGCAAAGTAGTGCATGCTTTCTCCGTGTATTGTATACGTAGGAAATCTGTTAGTACAATATTTTAGATAAAAGTATATACTAGGTTAATTGTGGCTTGTGGCCCATGGAATCTTGCGGGAGAAAAATAATAACCAGTGCGAACAAAAATCTGAAATCGCTTTTGTTCGGTTACACTTATTATATATCGCGAGCCCATATCCAGATACGATGCAGTGCAAAGGGAATGTCGGTATTAATTTGCCAACAATGTACTAGTATATACTCCCTTCTTTCCGGTTTATAGGGTTTATTTCAAAATTTTAATTTTTCCATTTTATAAGGCTCAATTTGCTTGTTCTTCATCACATGTTCAGACTTCAAGGTGCATTAAATCATTGCATGCAAGTATTAAGAGAAAACTGATCAATGCATGTACTTTATGTATGCATGCATTGCAATTAATGCATTCGTAAACATAATTTTTTGAGGAAAACAAGAGCATTAATTGGGTGCTTTTGCAAACTACAAAAAATATTTCACCACTCATCATCTATCTTGATTGGTGAGATTTTTGAATTGAGCCTTATAAACGGAAAGGAGGGAGTAAGTAACTGACAAAGCAGGTCTTATCATCGCCTCCTCCTTCAAGAAAAGCTAGGGTTCGTGCCTCTCACCGACTCTGCCGCAGGTCCGCCTCGTCTCCGGTGGCCCTAGGGCCATGGAGCGCGGTGGATCCCGGCAAGGACCGACGGGAGGGCTCCGTTGTTAGTCGTTCCTTTGAGATTTGTTAGGGTTTGTGTCCTGCTTAGTAAGGCGAGACGGCGACAGCTTCCTGAAGATGAAACAAAGGTCTCCCTGCCTAGTCCCCGTTCCAGTGGTATGTCTAGTATCGTTGGTGGGCATCGGAGGTGTGTTTCCGATGGATCTATCCTCGATAGATTTGCTCGGATCTGGTTGTGGTTTGTCTATATTTGAGCGTCTTCAGGTCGGGTCTTTTCGATTTACGTTATTCTTCATCAACGGCGATTGATGTTCTGGTGTGCTGGTCCTACGGGGTCTTAGAGCAACTCTAGCAGACCCCGCAAAAATACGACCCGCAAAACGCGTTTGTGGGTTCACAAAAATCGCTTTTGCGGGTCAAAAACATACGCGTCCGAGCAGAACCCGTATCTAAACCTGCATAATTTGAAAAACTTCTTTCGCGGGAGAAATTGCACAAACACAGTTCATCACATACTACATTGTTCATCGCATACTACATAGTTCATCACACTACAAGCATACGTACTACGTTAAGATAGTACTAGGGGGTCGGATCTAAACGGCGGCGAGGTCGCGGCAACTGGACGACGCCGTGAAGCTCGCCGGACGCTCACTCCTCCTCGCCGGAGCTGCAGAGATCGACGAACTTCTCCGCCTGCTCCGCGCGGACGCGGCGCCACTCCTCGGCCTTCTCCTTGGCGACGAGGTTGGCGGCGACCGCCTGCCGCCACTCGAGGGCTTCGAGCTCCTCGGCATGGCGGCGGCGCTCCTCCTCCTCGCGCACGCTCCGCTCGGCGATGGCGGCGGCGACGGCGTCGAACTCCGCGACATAGTCCTTGGGCCCGACGACTCCGCGGCGGCCGAGCGGAGCGGGCTCCTCGGGATCCTCCTTCACCGGCACGAAGGGGAACGGCGTCGGCGGCTCCGGCTCGTCCTCCTCGTCCGACCACTCCCTCTTCACGGGGAGGAAGCCCGCGGCGGAGGAGGAGGAGGATCCGGCGTACGAAGAACGCGCGGAGGAGAACGATGCGCGTCGGCGGTCGTACTCCACCGTCTCGCGGCGGTCGAAGCTCGCCGGCGGCGAAAGCCCGCTGTTGGTCCACTTCCACGCGTCACGCTTCCTCGCGCCGTCGGACCGGACGCGCCGCTCGCGCTCCGGGTCCCTCTCCCGGCCGGATCTGCTGCCGGAGCCGCGTCCGGAGCTCCACATTCGCCCCCACATGGCGGCTGGAGGCGGGGCGGAGGGTCGCCGGCGGCGAGAAATTGGGAGAGGAGAAAGGGGAATCGGGTGGCTCGCGGCGGCGGGGGATAGGGTTTGGACCCGCAAAAGGGTCGCGGAACCGCACTTATAGTGCTCAGGAGGGGCGGTTTGCGGGCTGCGGCAAAAGTTTTTGCAGGCCGGGCAAGTATGCGAGGTCTGTTCTGGCCGCAAAATCGGCCCGAGCCCGCATACTCGCCGGAATTTTTGCGGGCCAGGCGTTTTGCGGGGTCTGCTAGAGTTGCTCTTAGCATGGCGACTTCCCGACTGTCTACTACAACAAGTTGTGCCCGACTTCGGCGCGGGAAGGGTGATGACGGCAGCCCGCCTTGGGCTCGCTTCAGTGCTTGTAATCGTCGCTAGGTGGTCTACGGATCTGGATGTAATTTTTATTATTTCTGGTGTTCGTTGTACTACCATGATGGAAGATTAATAGATCAAATGTTTTTTTTAAAAAAAAGCAGGTCTTATCATCGTTCTTTTTTGGCTATGTGCAACTAATGATGAACAGACCCGCAAAAAATAAAAATAAAACCAGGGCATAAATTAACAAGAGCAATAGCTTCGCAGCATTGACTTGGGTGCGTACGCACGGGAATGCATGAGCCAGAATCAGAAACGTATGCATGACACTTCTCTCGTAGGAGTCCGAAAGTCAGTGATTATTCCCCTCTCCCATGCCTTTTGATTGAAAGGAACACATGCCAAAGAGATGAGGCTGATCCAGATCATCCATGCATCTTTGCTAGCTGTTGCGTGACCAATACAATATACATATATGCACCGGCACCGGCCGACGACGATAGTGGCCCGGCTCCCGCCAGGTTTGTGTATGGAAAAGGATGGATCAAAAGAACGTATCCTTTGTAGTAACAAACACAGGAACTATAGTACTCCCCCAGTTTCAAAATAAGTGTCATGATGTTAGTTAATTTGAGCTAAAACCACAACACTTATTTTCGAACATAATTCTTCCCGCGACAGTTCATGTATTTCCTGTTGAGTTCCTGCATGCGTTCTAGAAGATTGCTCGATAGAAGATTCTTGGTGGAAATGGCACCATATGAAATCCCATTAATTAGCTTTTTGCCCAGCTCCAACAAAGAAATTCAAGCTAATTAAAATAGAGTATCTGAAGCTCATGTGCAAGCTTTATTCTGGTTTTGCTAGCAGCTGATAATTTCAAGCTACATATGGCTACCGAGAGATTGGCACATTTTGAACGGGCAAGTGGTAGCAAGTGAATATATATCAGGTGTTGGCAATATTCCGAACTTTCTATTCTTCCTTCTTTTCTCTCAAGTTCGGTAAAGTTGACGATCGACATAACAGTACCAAAAGGGTTAGGTAGTACAGTACCCTTGATATTCTAGATCTGCCTTAGGTCAGGCGTCTTGTCTAACTCCCATCCAAGCAGAATTATCTCCATGTGAAATGAAGAAGCACAGAAAAAACGCAGAATTGATTTTCATGTGCCCCACACTCGCATTACTACCATGTTTTTTTTTCTTCTGAAAATAGCATTACTACCATGTTATGAAGTAATTAATGGATTCCGCAAAAAAGTGTTTTTCTGCGCAAAAAAATTAGTTAATGGGTGAGTTAATTAAGCCTATATGCCGCCAAACTGCCGAGGCATAAAAGTAGATGCTTTATTAGTAAATCAAATGCTACATTGATTTTAATTTTTGTAAAAAAAATGGTAGCCATTTGACGAGTTTATTTGAAGTAAGGCCAACAAGCGAACAATACCGGTATAAAAGCAAGTTACCTATCCCAATAACAAAGAACAAGACTTAAATGATCATGTATTCTCCTACAAACCTATATAAAGATAAACTTAATTTCACTAAACTACCAATTTACTTTGTAACCATTCCATCCTCTATTATTTTAAGTTAAACAAAGAAAGTAGAAATGCAAACCAGCAATGATATCTTCATTTCACAAGACGTCTTTGTATACTGGATAAAAATATGAACAATGCTACTCTATGGAAAGTCCTATGGGTAAGAAACCACATCCAATGAATTTGAAATCAAACTTCCAAGATAAGGATAACAAGCGAAACGTTGTTAGGATGAAAATGAAGGGGCTGCTAAAAGTATCTAATTGTCTCGAGGAAACTTCTGAAACAACCAGCAATTGACAGTCAATCAATGTTTCATCTAAAATAATTGCAGAGAGCAGGCAATACATAAATTTCATTTGTAAAACATGATCATTTAGAAAACAAGATCATACCACACACGTTGCTGCGGGAAAACCTGTTAATGGAAATGTATAAATTGGTGATATATAACTAAGGCATAAGCAATTGTAGGAGTGTTCATGATTTATATTTAAAAACAATAAATCATATGAAGTGTGTAAAAAGAGAAAAACTTTTGGACTGAAGTTATTGAAATGCCATTTTCCAACAAAAATGTGGAGCATGAACTACATAGATATGCTCCATGTGTGAAACGCATATACCATACATTATAACACACAAAAATAAAAAATAAAAACAATGTGGTAACTTTTGATCCACGTGCATGACTTGCTGATGTGGCATGGTTGCATGGATAGATTAATTCAAAAGATGTAATTTATCACTAATTTTCAAGACTTGTTGATGTGGCATAGTTGCATGGTTAGAAAAAAAAATGTAGTGGGTTGGAACTATTTAGGAATAGAGGATCATCACCTTCAGGACAAGTTTAAACAAAGTAAACATAGAACACGAACTTTTACGGAAATTAAAATCAATGGTTTGCGGGCAGATGCTACAGCAATAACCCCTGTATAAAACACCTTAAAATATACAAATATATACACTATTTTTAAAATTTAGAGGAGAATTTAATCAAGTCGAAAAAATATAATATAGCTGGCATTACATGCACATAGCAGATTTAGGCCTACTGTTTGAAATTAAGCAATATACCATTACTATAGTGCAAAACTGAAAATAAGTAAGTGCACTCATTATTTCGGCTTTTGGAGGGAGTACTAAGCTTCTGAGTTCCCCTAAATGCTGTGTCGTACTACATAAATGAGGTGCAATTATGTTAGTACGTGACACATAATGTGTTGCACAGTTATGTCTTGAAAGGCAGAAGCTAACAAAGGTTTTCCCTCTTCCAAGTTCCAAAATAGAAGCTGCTTCTCTATAAGGACATTCTATGCTTTAAGGCAAACAAATGCAAAATGACCATCTTTGAAGATGGTAAAGAATGCTAAACATGAAGCCGGTACGACATAGAAGTATTTGTAGTTAACTAACAGAAGAGGCGACTCAAGCAAGATAACTCTGTGTAAGCATTTGCCTTTTGTCTTATCAAAACGTACTGTATCAAGATTAATTAGATTCCTTATGGGTAGATTAGATCTTTGATTCTGTTGGTATGTTTACCACTGAGGGTAATTTGGAGGAGCATGGGGAGGAGAGGACATGCAACATATAAATGAGGTACGTGCAGAACAATTAGCTGGGAATGGTAATATACGATACCTGATGCTAAACCAATTCCAGAACAAAATCTAGATATAATTTGAGAAAATCATAATAAGAGTGTTGGAAAAAAAAACAGTGTTCGAATGAAGAGAATAGATTACTATGCAATGTGACACCGATGGTATCAAAGCTCGGAGTTAGAAACAATCAAACCACGAACCTATGAAGAGAGGAGATCACAACTATATTTGTCTCTCAATCATCTCATCATTTGATCCTGGAGCATATGATGACCGGAAGAAATATCTCAACATTAAATCCTCTCCGTTCTACCCCCTAAAAAAATCCCTCTATATCTCTATCTCTCTCTTTCTCTCTCTAGCATAGCAAGAGTATAGCGATTATTCAGAGTTCAGACCAAATGAAGAGCCAAGTAATTAGTTGTACAAGCTAGAGCCTATAGCTAGGGTGCTAGGGCTCAGCTTTTGAAGAGCAAAGATAAAGCAAAGGCGTGACACCTTATGGAAGAGCTAGACACAGGATTAGAAGCTACCTAGTAGGCCTAGTAGTAGTATTAAGAGCAAAGGCAAATGCATCCAGAACTGTAGTAAGCCACGGACAGGGAACGGCATCATCGCCACCATTGATGCAAACCAGCATGAGAGAGAGAGAGAGAGAGAGAGAGAGAGAGAGAGTATATCAATCAAACCATTCTCTATCAAGGCAAAGCAGGCAGCCAAACTAATCAACTGTCAGATTTCAATTTTTAATCATTGTTTGTTCCCTAGCTAGTTCCAGCTTTATTAGCTGACCTGACCTGATGAACTAAAGAAAACCAGCGCATCAATTTATGTATGCATCAACAAGATCAATCGAAGCCATCATGTCGATCGATCGCAGCAGCAGCAGCATTATCTAAGAATTTCAGAGTTAACGGTAAAGCGAACCAAGGCATGGCGTCTAAAGCGCGCGATGAGGTGACCTTGCCTATGATCACCTCGGGTGGTGGCCGTGGAAGAATGGCGCGCCGCCGTAAGCACCGTACGGGCCGGGCGTGGGATACGGGTCCATCACCACAGCCGATGACGACACTGCAGCGGCACCCGTAGATCCGCTGCCTCCTTCGGCGCCGCCAGCAGCTGCCGTGCTCGGGGAGGAACCTTCGACGGCGTGGTGACCGGTGCGGGTCCCGCCGGTGATGGAGGTGTCTGGGCCTACGTCGTGCAGGATGCCCTTGAAGACGTGGCCGCCGATGCTGACGGTGGTCTGGTACGCCACCTCGGCCTCGGCTTCGTCGACCGGGCCCAGCCGCACACAGCGGAACACCGCCTCTGAGCTCACCTCCCGCGGGAACCTGTCGGCCGCCATCATCTGCTGCTGATGCTCCCCTAAACCATCAACCATTCAACACACTGGATTCCATCAAGCTCACGATCTCTCGCTCTTTTGAGCTGAGGTGTACAAAAAGGAAAGAGAAATAGCTAGCTAGTGTGGTGTGGTGTGGGTGCAGTGCACTAGATTAGATAGACTATAAGAGAGAGTACCTGAGGAAGTAGTGGTAGGGGTGGTGGAGGAGGGCTGGCCGGCTTCGCGAGGGCGCTTGAACGGCTCGGCGGAGGTCTGCCCCTGCGGCTGCTGGTGATGTCGCTCGCGGCGGCGGGCGGCAGGGACCCACGTCGACTTGACGTGGGTGGCGCAGTCGAAGCCGCGGCTCTTGCAGCAGGTGCGGCAGCGCATGTGGGGGCAGTCCTTCTTGGCCTGGTTGCCGCAGTCCTGGCAGCTGATTGTGCCCGCGCCCGCGCCAGCGCCAGACCCTCTCCCTCCGCCCCGCGACGAAGACCCGGATGCGGCCGGGTCATCGGCGAAGCGGATGATGCTGGAGGAGGCGCCGCCGTAGAACTGGTGCTGCTGCTGCTCGTGCTGCGGCTGCGGCTGCCCCTGCCATAGCTGGAACCCGCCGCGCGATGGGGTGGTGGCGTAGAGGAAGGCGGCCGCGGAGGAAGACGAGGAGGGGTTGATGCCGGGAGGGTGGCTGCCGTCGTCGTCGCGTCCGCCGCGGCTGTGGTGGCCTCCTCCGCCTAGAGGGAATCCCGCCATGCGCCCAGATCCATAGATCGCGGCTGTATCGCCCGGCCTCTACTGTCTACGCCCGAGTCCCCGCGGCATGCGTGAAAAATCTGCGCCTTAACTACTCCTTGGCAGCACCTACGCGCCTGCTCTTCTCCGATGTCTCGGCGCGGCAGCTTGATCGAGCTGCTGCCTGCTGCCTGCTGCCTGCCGCGGCTACTGGTAGCTGGCTCGTGTGTAACCGCGCGCGGTGGGTTAAATTTTTGGCTTGTCTGCGCGTACGGTGGTGGTGGGGGTGGGGAGGACGGGGACGGACGGAGGCAGCTTTTTGGGGGAGAGGAGAGTGATGGAGGAAAGGGAAGGGAGGGAGTTAAGATAGGGGAAGGAGGCGACAGAGAGGGCCTGCCACGCCGCCAACGAGCCTGCTGCACGCTCCCATTTATTTCCCGAGCCCGCCGTCTCGCTCTCTCTCTACCTCTGATTCTCTGATGGTGCTGTCAACTTCGGAAAACAAAACACACGTCGCTGTTGCAAAAACAAATGAAAACAGGTGCGGTGCAGTGAAACAAAACAATTGCTCCGACTATGGAGCAGTACGTACGTAGTACCAGCTGAACAAGACCCGTTTCGGAAAATGAAACGTTTCCAACCGGCCGAGTGTTGTGTCGGTCGCGAGGGGCTCGTTGGATCTCTTCAGATATGAAGATCCTCGTTTTGCCATGTTTCCATTTGAACGTCCTACACGTTTCTTCCACGGTTTTTGCTGCAACCGTTCACAGAGGTTGCAAAACATTTCGTGTGAGGAATAGAGAGGAGCGGGGGCGGTGGGCAGCGGTGGCGCCTGGAGATCGGGTGTGGCGGTTCGTTCGCGACTAATGACGTCCCCGGAAGGTAACTTTTCTCGCTCTCCCCTTGTTTCTCCTCTCCTAACCCCCCCCCCCCCTCCCCCCTCCCCCCCCCCCCCCCCCCCCACACACACACCACCACCCATACTGGTGTTTCTGATGGTGGGGGTCGCCAACGTTCTGGCAGGGGGCGGAGATGATGGTTTCTGGTTATGCTCCATAGATTAGGTTTAAAGCAGAGGATTGGGCTTTCTGGGGATTTGTTCCTCCATGGTCCAGGGTTGAATAGATCTCGCTACAAGTAGGAGTGGGGTTTGGAGATTGTATTGCCAAAATAGATGCAACATTTTTTATACTACCTGAGATGATCTTCTATTTTTTGTTGTGATGATGTGATATTATATGTCAGGAATATCCTTTGTGCATAGAGTGTTTTGGATATGATTTTCTATGATGTTGAATCGTGCATGTAACATCCTAAATTTTCAATTTGGAATGTTATACATTAGGTCATCATGCATATCATATTTTATTTTTCTTTTGGTTTTGATTCTAGAAAATCCTAAGCAACTCAAGGACCCACGGAGAGAGTTGGGGATTTCGTTATTCACATATTTGAGTCTTCTCAAATTATGTAAACAAGATCATTTAATTTTATTTATTTTATCATTAATTATTTCTATTACAAAAATATGAGAGAGGGAATAAAATGACTTTCCCAAAATATAGAAATATTGAGGATTTAATAAAAAAATCAAATAAATTTTATTTCGGAGTTTTTCGGTATTTTATTTGAATTTAGGAAAAATGCGCGTTTTTCAAAATTGCATTTAGGGCCCAAATAAATGTTCACTTTTTCGGGCTTGATTTTAGAAACCCGGGAAAATTTATTTCGGGATTTTTGGAGTCCATTTAGTATTTCTTTTTATTTTTCTTCCGAGCGGAATTATTTAAAAAAACGCGGAACCGACTATGGGCCGTACTCGGCCAGGACTCCCTGGCCGGGGCCTTTATAAGTCGCCACCCTGGGGCGAGGGAGGCCAGCCGCCCAGCCCGAGAGCCCAGCCAGCCGAAACCCTAACCCTAGCCCAGCCCCGCCGCCGCCGCCGCCCGAGGTTCGCCGCCTCGACTTCCGTGCTGTTTAAAAAAAATCCGTTCATCATTTTTCTTTTTCGTCGGATTTTTCCGCGGTTATTTTCTGATCGCGATTTCTGATCCGATTTTCGTTTTAGTATAACTTTTCGCTCGTTTATCGGAATTAGGCGATTCAAGCGCCTGGAGTTTCGTTTCGAAACCCTCTTTCCGAATAATCAACTTAAACAAGTTTTTGCTACTGTAAAATTTGCCCTAGATCCATATTACTAGAACGAAGTTGTTTTCTTTCGTCGTTTGATTTCTTTTGCTTCGTTCGACTTGATTCTTTTTCCCAAACCAGGGTTCTTAAGTTGAACTTTCTGGTTAGATCTTCTATTTGAGTTTTACCTATGCATTAGATGAGTACTTATTGTATGCTTGTTTGTTTGTCTGCGATAGAATACCCGGAGTGCGCCGCCTGTTACTTCGAATCTCTAGGTTTCGCGAATCATCAGCAAGGCAAGTAACACCTTGATCATACCTTTTTCTACAACCCAGTTTTATTGCATTAGATCAAACCTCACACATTGCATGATTAGGAGCTAATTAAATTGTGGGATGGGAAGTATATGAGGTAGTACCTATTACTTGTTTATTATCAAACCTTTGGGAGTTACTTCTACGTTTGCTTATGCCATGCTATGCTAGTAGACGTGGATTGGGTGAGTGATATCCATGACAGATGTGAGATTGTTAATTAAGGGTTTATCTAAGGTGGCAACCTAAACACACATCTGGGTGGATTGAGGCACTTGGGGTTTCCAGGACTTGCCTGTTTTTCTTTGGACCGCCACCCAGGCTCAAAGGGATCATGAGATTATTCATACTAGAAACTTCCGTGTGCAGCCACAAGCCATTATGGGCTCTGGCATAGTTGAGTAAGTCGCGCGAACTCTTACAGGGTAGACTAGCAGATGTAGGGGAAATTAGGTGTACCAGTCTATCCATCGTAAGGTGCTAGTGCTTCTGAAAGACTGTGTCTCGGTCATCCGTTTCTCAAACACCATGTAGTGCGAGAAATCAAACGGAGGCGATCGAGTCTTGTGGGGAAAAGTGCGCAAACCTCTGCAGAGTGTAACAAACTAATCATGATTAGCCGTGTCCCCGGTTATGGACATCTTGAGTATCTAGTACCTGGATTATCATGTGAATCTTAACATGTTACTCTAAAGTTAATTTGTTGGGTTTAATGAAGTTATTTTAATTGGGATTGAGAATGCTGTCAACCATTCTCAATGTTTAACAACCACCATGATAGTAATTAAATTTATTCCTTTGAAGTAGGGAAAAATTGGCTGCGCAAAAACTATAACCATAGAGCTTTCCACCAGCCAAATATGCATATAGTATAGCTGTTGCATTCCATTACTCTCCATGTGTTACCTTGCCAGCATATTCCATGTGCTGACCCGTTTTCGGGCTGCAACGTTAATGTTGCAGACTTTTCATACGACGATTAAGGAGTTTTTAGGTCGTGGTTCTATACTCAGTGATGCCGTTGGAGTTGATGGACTCACTTATCTTCCAAGCCTTCCGCTGTTATCGTCACTAGATGGCCTTAAGCCATATTTATTGTAATAAGTTCTCTTTTGAGACACTCGATGTAATAAGTGTGTGATTGCTACTCTGCTATAAATCCTCCGAGTACTGTGTGGTGTCAGCATTACTGATCCAGGGATGACACCGGAGCACAGAGATCAGACTGTTTGAGGTCTGGTCACTACAGTGCAGCAGTGTATTGGTACATCAATTTTGTTGCTACCACAAGTGGTTTGTTTTCCATGCAGGTTTTTTGTGTTTTAGATGCACTATCAACATTCATCGATAGGGCTTTGTAGCTACTGTTGGTTGTGAATTAAAATTGTGATGACTTGTGATATTGTGAATCGTGCAGTAGCAGTGTGAATTCTGATGTAGTATCAGCATTCATAGACAGGGCTTTGTAGCTACTGAATCAATATTTTATGGGTCAGAATCATACAATAGTATCATTTTGAATTGTGCTGACTTGTGTTCATTTTGTTGTTGTTGTGGCTTTGTAGCTATTGTAGGTTGCTACAGTATTTTTGTGATCATAGGTTTCATGTATTCTCCGTAGTTGGTGGGGGAGGTGCTATTAGAACGAAGTTTTTGCTGCAATAATGTGGCTTTGTTGTTTTGATAGGATAGGTTTTTTTCAACTTGATTGCAGATGCACCTTTTTCTAGGATCTGTATTGTAGGCTTTGTTTGTTTTTTGATTGAGAGGCTCTGTTGTGGCTCTATTTTGATAGAAGTTCATTTTGTTCTAGCTACTGTATTTACTTTTATTGTAGGCTTTATTGTTATTGATTCAGTCCTTTACTTTTTCCTTTTCTAGTTGATGCAGGTAATTCTGGTGAGAATAAGGGGAATACGAAGAAGAAAGCCGCAGAGAATCTTTGCAGGTTCCAGATGAGATTCAACTCAAAATGGATGGGGAATCTTCGGAAGCAATTACCACCGGGGAAACAAGATATCATGAGGAAATGACCTTTTGAAAAATTATCGGATATCCAGCCCTTCAAAGTACCTCATGCTTATTGAGTTTGTTGTGATGCACGCAAACCACATGCTGCACCAGTTCAAATAGAAGAACAAGGTCATTAATTTTAGCAGACGTATGGTGAAAAGGATTTCAATGTGCCATGTGTTGATAGACCTGTTAACCTTCTCAAGGAGAGCGACATGTGCGACCTTCGCAACATCTACAAAGAGGGGAACATGGCCCCAATTGCCAGTTGCTGAAAGATTTTAGCAAGAAGGAGGAGGTTGGCCTTTCGTAGAAGCGGATTCGGTGCATGGCGGGCACCAATCCCCAGCACGATATGGGGGCTAGTTGGCTGGCTCTGCATGTGATTTCTTTGCGGTAAGCCTGCCTGTGGACCTAGTTGTGGCCGCTACGCCATCTAATGCCTTGTGCCCTCCTTCCCTGCAAGAGTGTGTGGATGCCTTCTGCTCTGGAATTCAGTGGGCCCTCGCACTCTGATATGTCTCCAACGTATCTATAATTTTTGATTGTTTCATGCTATTATATTATCAATCTTGTGTGCTTTATATGCAAATTTATATCATTTTGGGGAACTAACCTATTAACCTAGTGCCCAGTGTCAGTTCCTATTTTTGCCTATTTTATTCTTTCGCAAAAAAAAACAGTACCAAACGAAGTCCAAACGTGATGAAACAATGCGGTGATTTTTTCTGGACCAGAAGGGACCCTAGAAGATTTGGGAGGAGGCCAAAAGACTTACGAGAGGGCCACAAGCTCACATGGCACACCCCCAGGGGGCACCACCTGAGCTTGTGGGCCCCTTATAGCTTCTTTGCCCTAATTCCACTTCTATAAATTCCCATAAATCTTAAAACCACCAGGGTGAGACCCTAAACAATTTTTCCGCCACCGCAAGCCTTCGTTCTTCCGCGATGCCATCTGGAGGCCTCCGCCGGTACTCTGCCGAAGGGTGAATCAACCATGGAGGGCTTCTACATCAACCTTGTTGCACCTTCGATGATGTGTGAGTAGTTTACGACAGATCTATAGGTCCACAATGATTAGCTAGATGGCTTCTTCTTTTTCTTTGATCTTCAACACAATGTTCTCCCCGGAGTTCTATTCGATGTAATCTTCTTTTGCAGTGTGTTTGTTGGGATCCAATGAATTGTTGGTTTTTGATCAAATTATTCATTGTAAGTAATTGAGTCTTTTTAGAACTTTATTATGTGGGATTGTTATAGCTATGTAATGATCTCCAATATATCTATTTGGTTTGGCCAACTAGATTGATTTACCTTGAGCGAGAGTGGTGCATAGTAGTAGGTTATATGTTGCGGTGTTCTGACCTCATGATAAAAGGGATAGCGAGGCACGTATTTGTATTGTTGCTACTAAGGAGAAAACAACATGTTTCAATCATATTGCTTGGTTTTATTCTATCTACATTACGTCATCTTACTTAAAGCGTTACTCTATTTATCATGAACTTACTACCATAGATGTATGCTAGATAGAGGTAGATTGGTGGAGTAATAGTAGTAGATGCATGCTGAAGTCAGTATAACTGTCGGGGACGTAATGTCTATGTACATAATCATGCCATGAATAAAGTCATAACTATGCACTTTTCTATAAATTTCCCAATGGTAATTTGTTTACCCATTGTATGCTATTTTTATGAGAGAAGTCTCTAGTGAAAACTATGCCCCCGGGTCTACTTTAATCATATTACAAAAACCAAAAATACCTTGCTACTATTTTCTTACTTTTATTTTACATTGCAATTTATCTATCGCCTATTATCAAATTTGATCCTTGCAATTAACTAGTACAAGGGGATTGACAACCCTCTTGCCCGCGTTGGGTGCAAGTATTTGCTCTTGTGTGTGTAGGTACTGTCGAAGGTTGTTTGCGTGAATCTCTTATTGGTTCGATAACCTCTCTACTGCGGGAAATACTATCCGCTACTATATTATTTCACCCTTCCTCTTCGGGGAAAATCTGAACTCAGCTCACAAGTAGCACACCCATCCTCTCACGCCCTGCTGCACCAACCTGCAAGCCACATCAGCGCCGCCAGATCATTGGCACCGCCCGTCAAAGCGCTTGGATCACACAAAAAAGGAATGGATCAATCTCACAGCAATAGGTGATGCTCGTCAGGAGATTGGGTTTGGCACATGAAGGCGAGCGAATCGCAGACGAGGTCTACCGAACCGATGTGTTCTCTAGGCTAGTGTCTGCAAGATAGATCGCCGCGGTGACAAGCCTATTTGGCTAGGATCAGGACATCCAGCCCCTTGTGGAGCTACCCAAGGCGGTAGTAGCCGCAACATAGTGTTATCACCTATGGTGGTTTGTGGTCTTGTAGGTCTTGCATCATGTCACAACAACCTCTCAAAATACTGGTGTGGAATGTTAGTGGATTACATTCTCGAGAATGGTAGAATGCGGTGTATCAAATCATGGTTGCATTAGCCGCAAGTATCATCTTCTTCCAGGAGTCTAAGCTGGAAGTATCAAATCATGGTTGCATTAACTGCCTTGGGAATAGATTTGAGAATTTCTTTTACCTGCCTGCCATCGGGACTTGTGGTGGCATCATTTTGGCTTGGAATGCCGCGGTATTTTGCTAACCCAATCCTCATACCATAGATAATACTCTTACGGTGTCGGTGCAACAACAAGGCGTGGCACCGTGGTGGATCACTGGAGTTTATGGCCCCCAAGGTGACGCCACAAAGGTTGCTTTCCTCTAAGAGATTAAGGATATCCTAGATTTTCACACGGGGCCATGGTCAATCGTGGGTGACTTTAACCTAATTGTCAACCCCAAGGACAATAACAATGACTCAATCAACAAGAGGATGATGGCTAGGTTTCAGAGAACTCTAAACTCCCTGGAGTTGTGAGAGATTTACCTTAATGATAGGTGCTATACCTAGTCGAATGAGCATGAGCTTGCCACTTTGGAAAGGACCGATCACGTGTTCCGCACCACAGATTAGGAGGAAGCATTCCCTTCTTGCTTTCTCTTGGCAATGTCATCTGCAGACTCAGACCATTGCCCGCTACTTCTGTACCTTAGGGCAGATCTAATTGTGGGGAAATGGTTCTGATTTGAGAGCTTTTGGACTAAGGCTGAGGGTTTCGATGATACAGTGGCAGCCACATGGAACTCACCAGCATTGTGAAACCCCTACAAGTCTCTAGATGTAAAACTTCGAGCCCATGCCAAGGCTCTAATTAAGCATAGTGCTCACTGGATTGGTAACATTAAACTCCAGATTACCATCGCACTAGAGTTGGTCTTTAGGTTGGATGTAGCGGGTGACTCGTGGTCCTTGTTGGTGGACGAAATCAATCTCAGGAAGCTCCTCAAGTGAAAACTACTTGGCTTATGCTTGCTTGAGCGATCAATCGTGTGACAAAGGTCTCGTATGCTTTGGTTAAAGGATGGTAAGGCAAACATGCAATACTTTTAACATTTCACGAGCCCATGGAAGGAGGAGGAATTTAGTCACCGTGCTACATTCGAATGGCTTGGTGATCCGACCATGATTAGGTTCCCAATGAGATTGACACCTACTTCGAGGGATCCTTTGCTTTGTCCTAGAGAGGGAATACGTTGGATGCACTGCAGATTCCATCGACTGGTCTGTCTAGCCTAGAGAGGCTATTTATGACAGAGGAAATCGAGCAGGTGATTAAATCAATGCCTTTGGATAAGGCTCTTGGGCCCGACGGATTCACATGGCGCTTTTACTCGTCCTGCTGGCAAATCATCAAGGCGGATATGAGGCGGGCGATTGATCAAATATGCAGTGGATATATGTGAGGATTTGCAGCAATTAATGGTGTACTTGTCTCTTTGACGCATAAAAGGGACGATGCGGTGGAGCTGACTAATTTTCGGGCTAGTTAGTTTGATTCATAGCGCGGCTGAAATATTTGCGAGGGCACTTGTTACACGCTTCACAGAAGACTAGGCTCACCTGGTCGGCCCTCGGCAGAGTGCCTTTGTTCAGGGTCGTGCACTACATGATAATTTCATGCTTGTGCAATGCATGGCGCAACGCTTGCATGCCCTCAAAGCCCCCACCATTATGCTTAAACTGGGCATTTCAAAAGCGTTCGAGACTGTCAACTGGTCGTTTCTTCTGGAGGTACTACCTAAGATGGGTTTGGGCCAAGATGGATTGGATGGATATGTGGCTTGCTGTCTACTGTGAGTACCCCTGTCTTGCTGAATGCAGCCCGGGAGAAAGACTTCTGAACTGGTGTGGGCTCCATCAGGGCAGCCCTTAATCGCCCATGTTGTTCATCTTGATCATGGAATTTGATACGTCTCCAACATGTCTATAATTTTTGACTATTCCATGCTATTATAGTATCAATCTTGGATGTTTTATATAACTTTTTGTGGTACTTTATATCATTTTTTGGTACTAACATATTAGCCTAGTGCCAGTTGATTTTTTTGCTTGTTTTTGGTTTTCCAAGAAATCAGTACCAAACGGAGTCCAAACGCTACGAAACTTTTGGATGATTTTTTCTAGACAAGAGAGACCCTAGAAGCATCGAGAGGAGACCAAATGGCAAGTGAGGTGACGACAAGGTAACAAGGTGCGCCCAGGGGGGTGGCCGCGCCTTGTTACCTTGTGGGCTCCTCGTGGCTTCCTCTGACCTAATTCCACCTCTATAAATTCTCTAAAGTCAGGAAACCAACAAAGAGCCACCCAAAACACTTTTTCCACCACCGCAAGTTTCTGTTCTTCCGCGATCCCATTTGGAGGCCTATTCCGGTACTCCGCGGGAGGGGAACCGATCACGAAGCGCTTCTATATCATCCTTTCCACCCTCCGATGATGCGTAAGTAGTTCACCACAGACCTACGGGTCCATAGCTAGTAGCTAGATGGCTTCTCTATCTTTGATCTTCAATACAATGTTATCCTCGATGTTCTTGGAGTTTTATCCGATGTAATCTTCTTTTGCGGTGTGTTTGTTGGGGTCCGATGAATTGTGGGTTTATGATCTAAATATTTATGATAAGTAATGGAGTCTTTTCTGAACTTTATTATGCATGATTGTTATAGCTTTGTATTTCTCTCTGATCTATCGTTTGGTTTGGCCAACTAGGTTGATTTATCTTTAGTGGGAAAGGTGCTTTGTGATGGGTTCAATCATGCAGTGCTCTATCCCAGTGATAAATAGGGACAAACGTATTTGTATTGTTGCCATTAAGGGTAAAATGATGGGCTTTATTCATATTGATTGGGTTTACTTTGTCTACATCATGTCATCTTGCTTAAGACGTTACCCTGTTTTTATTAACTTAATACCCAAGATGCATGTTGGATAGCGGTCGATGGGAGGAGTAATAGAAGTAGATGCAGGCAGGAGTCGGTCTACTTGTCTCGGACGTGATGCCTATATACATGATCATTGCCTTGAATATCGTCATAACTATGCGCTTTTCTATCAACTGCCCAACAATAGTTTGTTTACCCATCGTATGCTATGTGTTCGAGATAGAAGCTTCTACTGAAAACTATCGCCCCTGGGTATACTTTTATCATACATACATACATATATATATATATATATATACATAAACACTATTCTGATCATGGGATCAGAATAATATTCTGATCACAACCTGACCTGCCCCGCTAGTAGTACGTTGAACTTCCCTGTGAACTAGGTTGAACTTCCGCCAACATTGCCCAAATGGGGCTTGCGATATACCGTTGGAAAGCTATGGACCCCAATATCATGACCCAACTTAATTTTTTGGCAAAATATAACGGTTTAAGAGCAGTTTTGAAAACCGTTTTTTCTTTGCACAAAAAACGTGAATCGTATTTTCGATCGCATTTCTAAACCGTTTGTCGGAATGAGGCATATAATACGGCGTTGGAAAGCTGCTGCAAAACCGCTCCTTCCACACGTTGAAAGTTTTCTCTAATTCCCTATGGTTAAAGAGTAATTTGAAAAAACATAAAATTTCGTAAACCGAACAACTGAGTTCGTTTTTTCGATGTCATTTCTAAATGGCTAATCCAATGGAGGCATATGATATGGCGTTGGAAAGCTTATGAAAATGCGCTACTTTTTCATATTGAAAGTTTTTTTTTTCTAATTTTGAATGGTTTAAGAGTAATTTAGAAAATGGTCCAAGTCCTACCGAGTTTGTATTTTCGAGCTAATTTTTTAACCGTGCATCCGAATGCAGCAAATGATATGGCGTTGGAAAGCTTGAACAAATGCGAAACTTTTTGGTATGTATTGTTTCTCCCAATTCTTTACGGTTTTAAGTCAGTTTCGAAAATGGCGAAAAATGTATTTTCGTCGTAATTTCTACAAACTTTATCGGAATTGGGCAAATAATATACCGTTGAAAAGCTACGGAAAATGCGAAACTTCTTCATGTTGATGGTTTTCTCTGATTCTTAGACGTTTTCAAGTAATTTCGAAAACAGCGGGATCATTCGTTCTGCCTCTATCGCGAAACAGATTCTTCGAAAATGCACCGCGTGAAGAACCTGAACTTCTCAGCATGTCTACCTGAACTTCACTCTGTTTTCGACATGCTTTTTTTGCACCCAGATCTCCATCCACTACTCGTAGTTCTCCATCCACTCCCCGGAATTCAACGAGTGATATACCGATGGAAAGCTGCTGTAAACACGCGACTTTCCCGTGTTGATTATTTTCTCATACTTGCGATGGTTTTAAAGGTTTTTCATCTGAAATTCATTCAGTGTAGTAGTTGAACTTTCTGCTGTTTTCACGTTGAACTTCCATGACGTATTTTTACTTTGTAATTTTCTCATCCATTTTCGTTAGTGTTACACAAATGATATTCCTTTTGTACAAACCTCTCTCACAATAATTTTTTTAACTTTCTTCGACCGACGACTTGAACTTATAACAACAAAACTTTAGCCTTTATTTTTTTATTCTTTTTAATACAAAATGCACACCGTGTAATACGTGAACTTCTGGCAGTTATCAATCTGAACTTCTCTAGGTTACGTGAATATATCTGAGTTTTTTTTTATGATTTTTAATCTGATTTTCTTAATCATTTTTATGAAATTTTGAAGCGCTCTATTATTAAAAGTAAAACTTCTTGTTATTTAATTTCTTAACTTCTTGTTTCCATTTTTTAATAACGAGAAAAATCTGAGTTTTCTATAATCATCAAACTTCTCCATCTTTTTAATATGGACTTCCTGGTTTTTTCTTAATCTTTTTTATGAAATTTTGAAGCGCTCTATTTTTTTTCTAAAAGTTGAACTTCTTTTTATTTAATTTTTGAACTTCTTGTTTTCCATTCTTTATTAACGAGGGAAATCCGAGTTTTCTATAATCATCGAACTTCTCCATCTTTCTAATTTGGACTTCCTGGTTTATTTATTTTAGTAAAGTAAAAAATCCTACTTTTTGATAGATATTGAGCCCCTTTGTTAAATTTGAACTTCTAGGTTTATTTTAATAGAACTTTTTCATTATCTCGAATAGAACTTATTGGTCTTATTCAGTTTTGTAATAAATGTCGAACCACTCAGTTTTAAATCTTGTAGTACAGCTCGAACAACTTTTTTTGAAATTGAACTTCATTCTTTTTTTACCTACAAACAAGAAGAATTCGAGTTTTTTTGTATATATTGAAGTACTCAATTTTTTTAATTTGAGCTTCTTATTTAAAAAAACTAATTGCTCCATTTTTAAAATTTGAACTTCTTGTTTTTACTAAGAAACTTGATAAGTCCATTTATTTATCTAATCTTTGTCATGCTCTTGTTTAACAAATTGAACTTCTTGGCATTTACTTTTCAGGCATGGGATAAATCTGTTTTTAGAACTATTCAATATTTTGAACTTCCCCATTTAATTCTTTAGTAATGAGAAAAATCTAAGTTGTTTATTACCTTAGAAGTTCTCTATTTTTACATTTGAGCTTCATAGTTTTCGTATACATCAAACTACTGCATATTTTCAATTTTGAACTTCTTGATTTTATTCTTTAGTAGAAAATCTGAGGGGGGTTTAAACATTGAACTACTCCATTTTTCTAATTTGGACTTCTTTGTTTTTATTTGTATTAGTAACGGAAAGTTCCTAGTTCGAGAATAAAAATCCTAGTTTTTAATAAGTATTGAGCCATTTCGTTTTTTAGATTTGAATTCCTAGGGCTTTTTCAGCAGAGAAAATCCGTTTTTAATAAATTTGTGTTGAGATGTTTTTTGTTTTTTCAATTTGACTTTCTTGGGATTGTAATAAATGTTGAACTTCTCCGTTATTTTAATTTCAACCTCTAGGTTTTTTTCTATAAATTTTTGAACTCCTCTATTTTATTAGTTTGAACTTCTTTGCTTTTTATTTATCAATGGAGAAAAATTCTAGTGTTGTAATAAACATCGAGCTGCCATGTTATTTAAATTTGAACTTGGAGGCTTTTTTAAGAAACAAAGAAAATCCATTATCTTTTTTGAACGATAATCCGTACATACAAAAGTCCCAACAAGATAAGTTGCTACAACAAATGAAAACCAACTCATAATTTTTTGTTCGTAGAAAAAATACATTCTCACATGAACATATAATCGATTCATGGTTCCCATTTTTCAGCGCCATTCTTTCTTGTACACTTTCAGAACATTTTGTTGGGGGAATACAATAATTAGCGCCATACAACATCCCCTTGAACCCCTAACATATATATTTATGAACTTCACCCATGTTTCATGTTTTTGTGCTCTGTGTTCTTCGTCGCACAACACCAAAAAAGCTTTTCACCGCGACATTTTGCTGCAAAATTCATTCAACAGTCATCATCAAATTCTAGAGAAATCACAGAATGTAAAGAAACAACGGGGAGTAAAATGTTCATACACACAGAAACGCATCGACACATTTGAGTACAAAAAAGGTCCCCGTCCCGGCCCTGTTCTTGGGCGGCAGCCTTCTTCCAGCGCCACCGTGATGCACCTCCTCCCTTGCCCTGAGCTCCACCCCCATCTCCACCACTCCGGCAAATCTCTCTGACCTCCAATCGACCTCGCGGCGGCGGGAGATGATCTTCTTCCACGGGCAGCGGTGGCGGTTGGATATGGTTAGATGCAGCAGCAGGGAAGAATCACGGATGAGAGTCTCCAGTGCCATGATAGGAATAAACTTTTTGAACTGCTCAATTTTTTCAATTTGACCTTCTTGATATTGTAATAAACATTGAACTTTCCCATTTTTTTAAATTTGAACCTCTAGGTTTTTTTGTAGAACAGGGAAATTCCATTTTTCTCTTTCGATAAATTTTATGTGTATGATTTGTGTTTTTAATACTTGGGGATGACCATACAAACATGTGAACATGTACTTCTTCGTACAACCTTTTTATTTTTCAGTACATCTTTTTAAGAAATACACCTTTTTACTCTATATGAACTTCAAGTTTTTTAATACATGAACTTCATTAGTATAAAAGTAACATTCTCCATTGGGTCATAAATACGATCACTTGTGGTGCACACAGCATGCTACATAATATGAAATTCTCTTTTCAATATGAGTGTGAACAGCACACATTTTCACACCAAGCAAGCGCATGCATGTATTTCTGAACAAATTATGTGATGGAAACACCACTGGTTCACACACACACACATACAGAGATTCGCTTGAATCAACAAGTACAATTTCAACAATTTTGACAGTTCAGACCATCAGTTGTAGAAGGAGGCGCCGACCGCTCCTTTTTTGTCATTGTAGGATGCCGGACGAAGGGTGTGGCGCGAGGATCCAAGCACTAACGGAGAAAGGATGTTGCTGGTGCAGTGGATGACCGCAGGAACATCGATGGAGGAGCACGGGCAACTGTAGGAAGGCAGAGCAGCCGCTGGCTCTGCGAAAGAAGATCGGAGCGACATATTCGAGGGAGGGGTGTAGGATGTGGGACCCGAGCCTCGACGGTGCTGGGGGGATGAGCCACGGGCGGTGGACAGCGCCGTCGCCCACCGGCAAACCCGGGATCCAGTGGTAGAAGGGATTAGGACCCACGCCTGGATCTGGGAGTAGGGGATGCACCACCGCGGCGCAGGACAAGGTCAGCTGACGGTGGTTGCTGGTGCCGCTGCGGTTGAAGCAGGGGGAAGCAGCCTCCATGGTTGAAGCAGAGGAGAGGCGGCCACCATAGTTGGATCCTGGTGGGGGACGGGGAGGCATGAGATCCTGGTCGGGGGCAGCACGCGTCACCGGCGCCAGGTAGTTGCGGGAGGGCGGCGGCCTCTGGGTAGGCAAGTGGGAAACATGGGGGTCGGGTTGGCTGGCGATGGGAGGCGCGACGGGGTCCCGGGGGCGGCGGCTGGCCTGGAGGGGGCGAGGAAGGTCGGGATCGGGTGGGGGTCGGGTGGGGATCGTGCGGGAGTGGTCGGGGGTGGGTGGACCGGTCGGTAGTTCGGCAGGATCCTGTGAGCCCTATATAGGGCGTGCCGTGATCCAAATAACTATTCTAATCCTGGGATTAGAATAGTGTTGTCCTATATATATAAACCAAAATATTCTTTGCTGCAATTTTTTATGCTTTATTTTGTTTTGCAATTTATCTATCTACCTATACAAGATTTGATCCTTGCAAGTCAAGAGTTCAAGGGGATTGACAACACTCTTGCCCGCGTTGGGTGCAAGTATTTGCTTTTGTGTGTGCAGGTGTTGTTCATGAGGCTTTGCGTGATTCTCCTATTGCATTGATACCTTGGTTCTCACTGAGGGAAATACTAATTATCTCTACAATGTTACATCTCCTCTCCTCTTCGTGGAAAGTCCCAACAGAGCTCACAAGTAGCACGAAGAATTTCTGGTGCCATTGCCAGGGAGACATCTTCAAAACCTATCAAGTACCTTCGCACAAACTATCATCTACTTGGTCTACTTTATTTGCCTTTTTATTTTCCTTTGCCTCTCGTTTTCATCTCCCCCACTTCTCATAAAAAAATTACAAAAACACAAAAATATTTGCCTTGTTACTTTGCTCATTTGCTTGCTTTTAATTGCCTTCATGTGAACACTCAAAAACAGAAAGGAAAAGTAAAGACATATGGATCTTCACCCACTTGCTAATCTTTTCAAAAGATCTAATTATGTTGAACCAATTGCTGGTGAGTTGAGTGCACTGATTATCTCTATGAAGTTTTGCTTGAAAATCATGAATCTATAAATTGTGATGAAGTGTTGAAAGAAGAAATCTATAAAGTGATTTATGATAGCTCCTTGAATGAAAGGCATGATTGCAATGATGTTAATATAAATTATATTAATGACAATTGTGCTAATGATGTGAAAAGCTACAAGCTTGCGGATGATAATTTTATTATGCCCACTACTCATTGTGATGATCATTGATGTGTACTACACAACTTTATTCTTGTAGACTCGTGTTGGGCCTCCAAGCACAGAGTTTTGTAGGACAGTAGCAATTTTCCCTCAAGTGAATGACCTAAGGTTTATCAATCTATGGGAGGTGTAGGATGAAGATGGTCTCTCTCAAACAACCCTGAAACCAAATACAAGAAATCTCTTGTGTCCCCAACACACCCAATACAATGGCAAATTGTATAGGTGCACTAGTTCGATGAAGAGATGGTGATAAAAGTTTAATATGGATGGTATAAATATATTTTTATAATCCAAATAAATAAAAACAGAAAGGTAGAAAATAGTAAACGGGCACAAAAATGATATTGCAATGCTTGAAAATGAGGCCTAGGGTCCATACTTTCACTAGGGCGACCTCTCAACAGTGCTAACATAGTTGTATCATATGATTATCCCTCAAAGTGCAATAAAAAATCACTGCCGAGTTCCTATTAGCGGATAACAAAAGATAGAAATTGTTTGTAGGGTACGAAACCACCTCAAAGCTATTCTTTCCGATCGATCTAATCAAGAGTTCGTACTAAAATAACACCATATGACACACATCAACCAACTCTAATGTCACCTAGATACTCCAATGTTACCATGAGTATCGGTGAGTTAATTCTATGATATGCATCAAACAACTTCATGATCATAATATTCAATCCACACAAAGAACTACAAGAAGACCCCAAAGTTTCTATCGGAGAAACGATAATAAAAATGTGCATCAACCCCTATGCATAAATTACCCCAATGTCACCTTGGGAATCCGCAAGTTGAGTGCCATAACATACATCAAGTGAATCAATATGATACCCCATTGTCACCTCAAGTATTCATATCGCAAGACATACATCATGTGTTCTCATATCTGAACATTCAATCCAACAAGACAAAACTTCAAAGGGTAAAGATTCAATTCATCACAACAAGAGTATAGAGGGGAGAAACATCATATGATCCATCTATGTTAACAAAGCCCATGATATAGATCACGAGAGAGAGAGAGATTAAACACATAGCTACTGGCACAAACCCTCAGCCCCGAGGGTGGACTACTCCCTCCTCATCGTGGTGGCTGCCGGGATGATGAAGATGGCCACCGGAGATGATTCCCCCCCTTCGGCAGGGTGCCGGAACGGGTCTAGATTGGTTTGCGGTGGCTATAGAGCCTTGCGGTGGCGGAACTTCTGATCTAGGTTAACCCCGAGGGTCTCTGGAATTTTCGGGAATTTATAGGGTAAAGAGGGGGTGCGGGAGGCCACCGAGGTGGGCACAACCCGCCTGGGCGCGCCTGGGGGCCCAGGCGCGCCCTGGTGGGTTGTGCCCCCCACGGGGCACCCCACAGGTGTAGCTCTGGCCCATTGGGTGTCTTCTGGTCCATAAAAATTCTCCAAAAAGTATCGCGGTGTTTGGACTCCATTTGATATTGATTTCCTGCGATGTAAAAAACAAGCAAAAAATAGCAACTGGCACTTGGCACTGGGTCAATAGGTTAGTCCCAAAAAATGATTGTAAGACATCCAAGAATGATAATATAACATCATGAATACTTCATAAATTATAGATACGTTGGAGACGTATCAATCATGATTGGGGTGATAATGCTTCTTATGGTCATGAAAATTTATTCAAGCCTCATGATGAATATGCTATTGATAATAATGTTTGCAATAATATTGAAAGTGGGTTTGTAAGATTGTAAACTTTAGGAAAAGAGAACCCCACATATTCAGAGAGTGCTCAATCTAATGAATTTTTTGATAAAGGTGGGTTTGGAGAGGTCATGACTTTAGTTGATGTTAATCCCACTACCTTGGATGATTATAATACTTTTATGCATGTGAATCATGAAGAATTTTTTTATATGATAGATATATTGTTAAATTTGATTATGATACTACATGTAATTATTATGAGAGAGGAAAATATGGTTTTAGAAATTTTCATGTTACTAAATTACCTCTCATTATGTTGAGATTGTCAATGCTCTATTCTTCTCCCTTGCATATGCTAGATATTCTTTGTCTTGATAATTTGTTTGACTATAAAATGCATATGCACAGGAAGTATGTTAGACTCAAATGTGTTTGTCACATGTATTATGATGCTCTCTTTGTGCTTCAATTCTTGTCTTTCATGTGAGCATCATTGAAATCTCAAAGCCTATCGTAATGGCTATAAAGGAAGAGCTTGGGAGACAACCCAATAGTTATCATTTATATTTTTTGAGTGTTCACACAATTATGCTATAGTTATGATTGTGTTTTTGTATTTTAATTAGTGTTTGTGCCAAGTAAAGCCTTTGGGGTGATTTGGTTGATAGTTGACTTGATTCTGTGAAAAAATAGAAATTTTTGCGCCCAGTTCTGGAATTTTTTTAATTCACTAGAACATGATAAAATTCTGAAATTTTTACACATGATTGATACAAATTGCCCACGTTGTCCTAATTTTTCAGATGTTTTGGAGTTATAGAATATTGTGTTTATTCATATCATTACAGATGCTTCTGTTTTTGGCAGATTCTATTTTTATTGCATAGTTTGCTTGTTTTAATGATGCTATGGATTATATCGGGGAGTATAAGTCATGGAGAAGTTAGAATACAGTAGGTATTATGCAATAATAAAATATGAATGGGTTTATAACAGTACCTAAAGTTTATGATTTGCTTGTTATACTCACTACTGCAGGATGCTGCTAACGCGGCACTATGATTAGAGACCCTTCGACGAAACTGTGTGCAATGCAATAATCACAAACGGTGATGTAAAAAACCCATCAAAAAAGATGCAAAACATTTGCGATGGCGGATACATCAAACATGGTTTGGATTTTAGTTGCGTGTGTGATGCGGGGCATACGGTTCAGTACAATTAATTGTTTTTGATGAGGCAGAACAATAGAAATATGCAGCCAGATGAAGGTGTGTGCGATATACGGCTTATAGTTCACTCAGATGAACTGTTTGTGATTAGGCGTAACAAAAGAAACGGTCAGCCAGATTAAGGTGTGTGCGATAGAGGGCAAATAGTTCGCTCGGATGAACTGTTTGCGTTGAGCCAACAAAACATAAATGGTTCAATTTAACAAGATGTGTGTGATACGCGGCAAACAGGTCTGTAATCAGAAATGTGTGCGGAGACCGATAATAACACAGACAATTGCTGCTAATAAGACGTGTGTTTTGTGCGATGGGATTGCATACAGAACAACAACACATATATATACACACTTATAAGGACATGGTTGCATAACCAAATTAAACATCCAATTACATAGGTGGCTACTACACAATGAAATTTTCACAAACCAAAGTAAGCTATTACATGCATAATTACATAGGTGGCTACTACACACATGACATTTCCACGCACCAAAGTAAACTATATATTACATGCATAATTAACCGGGATAAACGATCATCTGATCATCATCTACTTCTTGTGAGGCTTGCCGCTACTGCTCTTCTTGTGGCTCGATCCGACCTCGTTGATTTCAGTAACGAGGCACTTCCTCATGTCAACGATGTTAAGGCATATCTCTCTCGATGTAGTTTTGGTGATTGATGACAACATATTTGCAGACTAACCTTGTGCGTTGAGCGTTTCAGAGATTCATCCTTTGGCTCAAGACGATTTCTCTCCCCTCGGAGTGTTTTTCAAGACGGTGCAGCTCTTTGGTTTCTTTGTTGGTGGACTAGTTCCGTAGGAGTCTCCGTTCTATCAAGAGGGGGTTCACTTTGGTTTGGCTAGGGTGGAATCATCACGTACACTTTCGTTTCACACCCTCTGGGCCTTCCCGCGTCGTTGGAGGTCCTTTTCCCTGCAGATTGAGCTGTCTTTTGTCCCAGCATTAGTACCGCGGTGCCCAGCGGTAGTACCGCTTGTGGTCGTCAGCGGCAGTACCGCTGCAGTACCGGGCCACTACCGCCTCGACTCGAGGGGGCATTTCTCGTGTCGGGTTGAGCGGCACCTGCAGCGGTTATAGGAGCAGTAGTACCGCTCCAGAGCGGTAGTACCGCCCTGCCACCATGGCAGTACCGCGCCAAGCCCGTCCGACAGTACCGCGCTGGGTCAGTCTCTCCTCTGTCTTCTTGTCCTCTCTGCTGGGCAGTAGTACCGTAGGGGGGAGCGGTAGTACCGCTGGGTTCAGCGGTAGTACCGTTGCCCTCTGCGGTAGTACCGCCCTCTGTGGGGCTGTTTGGTGGGGTAACGGTTGGATTGTTACCCCCACTATAAAAGGGGCCCCCCTTCTTCCCCGTTGACTTACCTCTTCCCCCTCAAGCTCCATTAATGCTCCAAGCTCCATTTTCGCCCGATCTATCTCTCTAGCCAATCAAACTTGTTGATTTGCTCGGGAGTGGTTGAGAAGGCCCCGATCTACACTTCCACCAAGAGATTTTTGATTCCCCCACCTATCCCTAGCGGATCTTGTTACTCTTGGTGTTTGAGCACCCTAGACGGTTGAGGTCACCACGGAGCCATAGTCCATTGTGGTGAAGCTTCGTGGTATCGTTGGGAGCCTCCAATTGAGTTGTGGAGATTGCCCCAACCTTGTTTGTAAAGGTCCGGTTGCCGCCTTCAAGGGCACCAATAGTGGAATCATGGCATCTCGCATTGTGTGAGGGCATGAGGAGAATACGGTGGCCCTAGTGGCTTCTTGGGGAGCATTGTGCCTCCACACCGCTCTAACGGAGACGTACTTCCCTTCAAAAGGAAGGAACTTCGGTAACACATCCTCGTCTTCACTAGATCCACTCTTGGTTATCTCTTACCTTTACTCGTGCAAGCTCATTAGTGTTACTTATCTTGCTTGCATGTTTGTTTGTTGTTGTTGCTTCATATAGGTTGCTCACCTAGTTGCATATCTAGACAACCTACTTTGATGCAAAGTTTAATTTGGTAAAGAAAAGTTAAAAATTGTTAGTTGCCTATTCACCCCCTCTAGTCAACCATATCGATCCTTTCAATTGGTATTAGAGCCTCGTCTCTTTACTAAGGACTTTGCCGTCCGAAGAATATGGTTGATACCGTAGACGGTGTGGAGGAACACTCCGGTGTGAATCCGATCTTGTCTACGGGCGATGGGGGAACCTCGATCTCTCGTGAGGAGTTCAATGTGGCCTTGGAGACATTGAAAACCTCCATGACGACCGAGGTTGAAAGCATGTTTACTAAATTCATTGAAGGGCTTAAACTATCCACCGCACCGTTGAAAGTGGGTGATCCCATTGACAAGGTAACGGATGCTATCTTCGACAAGGGGGAAGCTAGTAGTGAAAAGGCTCCTTCTTCTAGTGGTAAAAATGGCACCGGCATCTTTGCTCATGTGGAACCACCACTTGCTTATGGTGGACCGGTTCCTTCCACTCATTTGAATCATGCCGGTCCTCCCCCTAAGATTGTGAAAAATGAGGACTTTGATTCTTGGGTTTATCGCTTTAAGAGTCATTTAAATCATGTGAACACTAATCTTTGGAGAATCATTGAAGAAGGTTTCCATCCGCACGATCCAAGAAACTTCACTCCTCGAGAAGCCGCGGATAATCAATTCAATGAGAATGCTCTCTTTATCATTCAAGATGCAATTCCACCCGAAGATCTACCTCACCTTTGGCCCTTCGCCTTGGCCAAAGATCCATGGCTTTGTGTTGTCTCTCTCTACCGGGGAAGCGCAAGCATTCAACGCTCCAACTATGAAGTAGTGCAAGATGAAGCCGGTGAGTTTGCAATGAAAGAAGATGAAGAACCTCGTGAGCTTTATCGGAGAGTAACCAAACTCGCGGTCTCACTCCGAGATCACAGGAGCAAGGACACGGATGACAATTGGATCAAGCGCAAATTCCTCAAGGCAATGATGCCTTACCACAAGGCCATGTCCTCCGTCATTCGTCAAAGGCCGGACTTCCACACTTTGACCTCAAGTGAAGTGTTGGATGAGTTTGTGGCTATGAACATCTTGGACAAGACCGCCAACAATGCGGTGCTTCGTTCTCAAAGGGCAAAGAAGCCCAACCTTGCATTGAAGGCCAAGGTTTGCGTTGAAGAATAAGAAGAGGAAGAAGAGGAAAGCAACCCCTAAGATACAAAGTATGCCTATCATGAACACATGGCACTTGCTTCAAGGAAATTTTGGAGTAAGAAAAACTCAAGGCCAAACTTCAACAAAAACAACTCAAGTGGCACGAAGAGCAAGCAACGTGTAAGGACTTGCTACAATTGTGGCAATGTGAGTCATTTTTTTGCGGAGTGCCCGTATGAGAAGAGGGAAGACAATGGTGGCAAGCTTATTCGAAAGGACAAAGCCAAGTCTTTCCCCAACAAGAGCAACTTCATCAAGAAAACCCCTCACAAGGCATTGATGGTTCAAGAAGAGTACCATGAGGATGATGATGATGATGAAGATGGTGAGTCGGATTCCATGGCCTCCGTTGCCATTGCAAAAACTCCACGACTATCTCTCTTCGACTCACCCAATGAGAACATCACCGCCAAGTGCCTCATGGCTAAAGCCACCAACAAGGTAACTCCCAACATCAAAACTATCATCATTAATAATCCTTCCTTGACGGATTGCATTGATGAATGTGAGGGATCTAATGTGGAGGAAAATGAGTTTGAGTCCTTTATGGGTAAACTCAAGGGTAAATCCAAGACGCATTTTGTTGCTCTCTTGGAACAACTTGGTGAAGCCAATGACATGATCGAGTCTCATGAAGATACCATCTCCAAGATGGAGAGGCATAGTCGTGACTATGCCGATGAGATTTCGGATCTTTCCAATGCCCTTGAGAAAGAGCGTGGTCTTCGTTTGGCTCTTGAGGAGTCACACAATGATTATCATGCTAAGTTAAAGAAAGATTTTGATCATGCTCTCGTGGTTTCTCGTGTGCTAAACTCCGAGAAGACCAAACTTGGGGTTGATCTTGCTAGACTCAAAGAGGAGTTTGATCTACTTGACAAGGCTCACAAGGTCTTGAAGGGTGCTCATGCTAGCCTCAAAGAGTCTCATGATCAACTCCAAGTAAAGCTAACCAAGGAGAAATCCACCTTTCCTCGTATGATGTTAATTGATAATGCAAATGCTACTAACCCGTGTTGTGAGCATGTGCATCTTGTTGAGGAGAACGCTAAGCTAAAGGTGCAACATGAGAAAGGTCGTGTGTCTTGCATACAAGGCGAGAAGAGCCTCAACGACCTCTTGACCAACCAAAAGGGAGTTGTGGCCAAGGAAGGGATTGGGTACGTATCCAAGTCCAAGAACGAGAAGAAGAATGACAAGGCCAAACGACCTCCTTCTCTCAAGCAAACCTTTGTGAGGGAGGGTGAGGGTGCTACTAAGGAGAAGGACAAAAACTCCATGAAGGGTAGTGATGCCAAGAAGGGAAACGCTCCCCTTCCCAACAAGGCCGGCGACTTTAACCCTTCTTATGTGTTGTGCCGCGCTAGAGATGGGCATGTTTATGCCAAATTTGTTGGTTCTCCTTATGAGTACATTGAATGGTGGGTTCATAAGACCCTTGTTACTAACATCAAAGGACCCATTACAAAATGGGTACCTAAAACCAAGCATTGATCTCTTGTAGGTGTTTGCTTCCGGTGTGGGATCATGGTTGCTCGATAGTGGAGCTACTAATCATATGACCGGAAGCAAGGACTTGGTGGTGGACGTGCAAAAGATTCCATCCATGCCCACCAATGTTGAGTGGGGTGATGCCTCGTCTTCTAAGGTATTGGGACTCAGCAAAGTTGTCATTTCTCATGATCTTACGATCGAGAAGGTCATGCTTGTTGAGTCCCTTGCATACAATTTACTTTCCGTCCATCAACTAGCACTCATGGGCTTTGCCACTTTCTTTGATATTGATTCCATGGCCCTCTTATGGAGCAAGACTCTTAAAGTAGCTTTTGTTGGGCATGTCAAGAATGGTCTCTATGTGATTAACTTTTCAAAACGACCCACCAAGACCACGACATGCCTAATGGCTAAAGTTGACGTGAGATGGCTTTGGCATCGCTGTTTAGCCCACGTCAATATGAAATCTTTGCAAAGTCTTCTCAAGGGGGACCATGTCCGTGGACTAACAAATGTTAGTCTTGCCAAATATCGTGCCTGCAGTGCTTGCATTGAAGGAAAGCTACATGAGAAGGCTCACCCTCCGATGACTATCATCTACTCGAAGAGGCCTTTGGAGATCCTTCACTTGGATCTCTTTGGACCTCCATCCTTTGATAGTCTTGGGGGTAGAAAGTATTGCTTGGTGATTGTGGATGACTATTCAAGATACACATGGGTATATTTATTCAAGAGGAAGAGCGAGACCCAACAAACCGTCATCGACTTTGCAAATGAAGCTCAACGGCAACACAATGCAAAGATTTTGACAATAAGAAGTGATAACGGCTCCGAGTTCAAGAACTACACCTTGGATGAGTTTTTGAGTGATGAGGGAATCAAGCATCAATATTCCGCAGCTTATACCCCTTAACAAAATGGTGTAGCAGAGAGGAAGAACCAGACGTTGATGGATGCAACAAGGACCATGATGGTGGAGTTCAAGTCTCCCTACAACTTTTGGGCCGAAGCCATCAACACCGCGTGCCATGCATCTAATCGGCTCTACCTCCGCAAGGACTTGAACAAGACTCCATATGAGATACTCACTGGTAACAAGCCCAACCTCCAGTACTTCCGAGTGTTCAGGTGGAAGTGCTTCATTCTCAAGAAAGGTGTCCGTTTGTCTAAATTTGAGGCTAGAGCGTATGAGGGCATATTTGTTGGTTATGCTACAAACTCTCATGCTTACCGTATTCTCATTAAGTCCACGAGACTTATTGAGGAAACGTGTAACGTGGAGTTTGATGAGAATAACGGCTCCCAAGTGGAGCAAAGTGGTACTTGTGATGTAGGTGGTGAAATTCCTCCCCAA
The DNA here is from genome assembly GCF_056163025.1 of Triticum urartu. Classification (NCBI taxonomy): domain Eukaryota; kingdom Viridiplantae; phylum Streptophyta; class Magnoliopsida; order Poales; family Poaceae; genus Triticum; species Triticum urartu. The sequence continues at coordinate 300,053,394 of NC_141879.1, forward strand.
GCCATAAGAAGAATGGGTACTGGTCATATCCTACCCATTGAGGAACCCCTTGTGGCCGAAGGAAAAGGACAATGTTCTACTCAAGTGGAACCTTCACAAACCCAAGACCCACACGCTTCCGAAGAACAAAGTGAGGGCCCTCAACCTAAAGAATAAGACCAAGGGCAAGATCAATCTCAAGATGGTGTTGTAACATCAAGTGATGCCCAAGGTCAAGCTCCCTCCTCCGAGCAAGTTCAAGATCAAGTCCCACGAGATCAAGAACAAGCTCAAGATGATCAAGTAACCACTCCTTGTCTCACCCCCGAGGAGGAATTGGAGCGTCATGCCGCCAAGGTTGCTTCCAAGATCTCCACCAAGGATCATCTCATGACGAATGTGCTTGGAAGCTTAAGAAAGGGGTAAGCACTCGTAGACAATTAGCAAACTATTGTGAACATCACGCGTTTGTCTCTTGTGTCGAACCCCACAAGGTCTATGAGGCACTCGAAGATCTGGATTGGCTCAATGCCATGCATGAAGAACTCAACAACTTCGAGCACAACAAAGTGTGGAGATTGGTGCCAAGATCGACGGGGAACCACAATGTCATTGGAACCAAGTGGATATTTAAGAACAAGCAAGATGCTCATGGGATTATCATTCGCAACAAGGCTCGTTTGGTAGCACAAGGCTACTCCCAAGTCGAGGGTATCGACTACGGTCAAACCTTTGCTCCTGTTGCTCGTCTTGAATCCATTGGCATGTTGATTTCATATGCTTCTCATCATAACTTTAAGTTACAACAAATGGATGTGAAGAGTGCTTTTCTTAATGGTCCTATTAATGAATTGGTTTATGTCAAGCAACCCCCCGGGTTCGAGGATCCCTACTTTCCCAATCATGTCTATCAACTCGATAAGGCACTCTATGGCCTTAAACAAGACTCACGTGTGTGGTATGACCACCTTACCGAGTTGTTACAAGACCGTGGTTTTGAAGTTGGGCTAATTGACCCCACTCTTTTTACTAAGAAGGTCAAAGGGGAGTTGTTTGTGTGCCAATTATATGTTGATGATATTATCTTTGGTTCCCCTAACAAAGCTTTCAATGAGGAATTTGCCGCTCTCATGACCTCAAAGTTCGAGATGTCTTCCATGGGAGAGTTGAAGTTCCTTCTCGGGTTCGAAGTGAAGCAAAGGAGAGAAGGAACCTTCATCAACCAAGCCAAATACACTCAAGACATGCTTAAGAGATTCAAGCTAAGTGATGTCAAGCCGGCGTCCACTCCCATGCCCACCAAGTGCCAACTTGACATTGATCCCAATGGTAAAGCGGTGGATCAAAAGGTATATCGCTCCATGATTGGCTCCTTGCTTTACCTTTGTGCATCTAGACCGGATATCATGTTGAGTGTGGGAATTTGTGCACGGTTTCAAGCCGCACCTAAGGAAAGTCACTATGTGGCGGTCAAACGAATCTTTCGATATTTGGCTCATACCCCAAACTTTGGCTTATGGTACCCAAGAGGAGCAAATTTCAAGCTTGTAGGTTATTCGGACTCGGACTGGGCGGGAGACAAAGTGGATAGGAAGTCCACTTCCGGAGGGTGCCAGTTCTTGGTTGCTCTTTGGTAAGTTGGTCTTCCAAGAAGCAAAGTTGTGTGTCTCTCTCTTCCATGGAAGCGGAGTATGTGGCTGCCGGTAGTTGTTGTGCACAACTTTTATGGATGAGGCAAACTTTAAAGGATTACGGTGTCACTTGTGAAAAAGTTCCTCTTTGGTGTGACAATGAAAGTGCCATCAAGATTTCCCTCAACCCAGTGCAACACTTCAAGACAAAGCATATTGAGATTAGGTATCACTTCATCCGGGATCACATTAGGCGAGGGGAGATCGAGCTCAACTATGTCAACACCCATGATGACCTTGCAGATATCTTCACAAAGCCTTTGGATGAAGCAAGATTTCGCGAGTTAAGGCATGAGCTAAATATCATTGATTCGAGCAATGTGACTTGAACCCTTGCACACCCCACCTCACTCAACTTGTTGTCTAGTTTAGGTGTAGGCATGGACATAGGGGGAGTGTTGTTCTCTCTATGAACTTTCCCTCCCCTCATAATGCATAAAATAACCAAACTCTTTCACTTTAGCCATTTCTTTATGGCACTTGTGCTTCAAAGATGAGTGTTGGTCATGGGCCCAAGGTTAAAATCTTCGTAGTGCCATACCTCTAAACTCAAACATAGGTGGCCTCGGCCACCGCCCTCTCTTGGAGAGGTGTGTATCTTCTTTCTTCTTGTTGGTTTTGTGTGTGTGTCTTTTCGTTTTGTCTCGGTTTCCGCTCGTGTGTTCTATCTGGTTTGGTCGGATCTTTTTGCGGCAGAGCGGTACTACCGCTACGTGAGCAGTACTACCGCTGACAAGCGTCAAGCGGTACTACCGCCCACCCAGCGGTACTACCGCTGCGGGGCGGGCGACTGTGGGGGTTAAGTCGGGGCAGGGGGAGTTGCTTCTCCCCCATACCAATTCGCCCCCACTCGTCTTCTTCATTGCTCCTGCTTCCTCTCGCCACAGGAGGGGCCCGGTCGGCCACCGTTTTCGTGCCGTCCCTCTCCATTTCCTCCGATGGAGTCGATCCCCACCTTGTCCTCTTGCCATGGATGTCGGTATTGCCCCCGTTCTCGTTCTCTCTTTGCCTAGATCTTGCTTCTAGTTTTTAGGGGCAATAAGCACTGTTATTCTTGTCTTTTGGCTAAGGCAAGACTTGAGTAGGATGGAGATGGCTTCTAGGCTCTGTGGATTGAAGTTTGGTAGGATTATTTTTGAATTTGGCATCTCCGGTAGTGCCAGATCTGACCACGGTAGTGAAGAACCGCCGTTCCCCATCTGGCGCGGTACTACCGCTCGCCTCGAGCGGTACTACCGCTCAAGCGGTACTACCGCTCTTGTTTCGCGGTACTACCGCTGGGGCGGTACTGCCGCTGGTTAGTCGCAGTACTACCATTGTATGCCCAGTTCCGTCTTTTTCCTAGCATGCTTTGATCCTTGTTGTTTTGTTTGGTGGCTTATGCTCTTTTCTTTCGTGTGTTTCGTCTGGTCGTGTGTTTGGTTCCAAGTGATGATCATCCTGAGCAGCAGGTCCGCCGTGTCAACCCCGGGCGTGCAACGTCAAAGCGCTACCGCACCTCTGAGTCAGCAGGTGGTTCCTCCAGTACTCAACCGCCACCAGCAGGCGCAACCTCAAGTGCTCCACCACCACCTCAACAGTCGAAGAGATCTGCCACCAAACCAAAGGGAAAGACTGTGACTGAGATGACTGCCAAGGAGTTTTGGGCAAAGCGTCGCCGCAACCCCTATGAGGAAGGCCAAGATCCCACTTTGGTCAACCGCCCGTTCTGGAACCGCTTTCAGTTTGCCATCTATTTTGATGTGATCAAGGCCAAGAAGAATCTCTATGTTGATGTACGCTCCATCGACACATATGCTATGGAGAAGGACCCTGAGTACTTTGGCGAAGCCCTTTAGATGTGTTCTCGGCTGAACATTCTCAGGATCATGCAGTTCAACAAGGATTTTGATGCAGATTTGGTGGCTCAATTCTTTGCTACCGTTCATCTTGGAACTGATGCCGACAGAACTCTGACTTGGATGACCAATGGCAAGTTGCTTTCCGTCAAGTGGCAGGCCTTCATGGAGTTACTTGATGTGGAAGATCACAGGCTTGAGACTCTAGTTGGCTTCCGCCCTCACCGCAATGCTACATCCACTCACAAGCAAGCCCTTTGGCCCTATTGTACTGTGAAGGTTAACCCAGTGACTAAGAAGGAAACCTATGAGCTATCTGCCTATCTGGACATCCTTCATCGTGTCTTCCGTGAGACTCTCTTCCCTCGCATCGAGAATCTGGATATGGTCCACTCCTATCTCGTGGACATGCTTCTTTTCTGCCAGCATGAGAAGGAAGCAAACACTAGAGAGAGCCTAGACATTCTCATGTTATGTGGTCTGAACTTCTCTCTGTCGTTTCTGAGCACAAGTGCCCGATATATGGTGCCTTCATCATGAGGCTCATTGAGAAGGTCTGGGTACGTGTCTATCCTAGAGTGATGTTGGAAACTGGAGAATTGGTTTCCCATGAGATCAAGCGTCTGAGGAAGAAGGACAATTGGGGCACCCCTACGCCTAAACCCGGGGGTCCATCTACTGCTATTGACATGGAGACCGAGGGTGGGGCTGCAGCCGATGTTCAAGAGGAGGACTTTGGGCCCTCTAGTGCAGAACCTTCTTGGGCAAAGAAGCTCAAATGCAAGATGAAGAAGCTTTTCTGCACGGAGTCTCATGGTCAGTACATGACTCATGTGGATGAGAAGCACACCAGGGTGCGTCACAAGGAGCTCATGCGTCACCTGGGTGCGACTGTTGCCAGCGGTTCTGAGGGACAAATCAATGAAGAGAAGGAATGGATTCACCAGCATTGCCCTTGGACTGATTCAGACGCCGAGCAGTTTCCGACCAACGACGGAGGTGCAGACGATCACGATTTGATGTGATGTTTGAGATCCTCAGCTTGCCATCACCTGGAGCCGTAGAAACGCTCTTTGCCCTTTTGGCATCTCGATGCCAAAGGGGGAGAGAGTTTAGGGATTTGCGTTTGTGTTGTTTCCTTGTTGCGAGTGTCTTTGTGGTTTGTGCTGTCTTGTGTTTTCTCGTTGTCTTTGTTTGGTTTGGTTTGGTGCCAGTGAGACCTAAGTTAGTCATATGGTGTGAGACATATGCTTCCCTATCGTTACCGTATTATCTATGTCTATTCAGTACTGTAGTATCTTATGAATTGCATGCTTATCCTATTTTATACTGAGGGAATCCTGAATTAGGGGGTCTCCGAACAGCCGGACTATCTCCATTGACCGGACTGTTAGACTATGAATATACAAAATTGAAGACTTCATCTCGTGTCCGGATGGAACTCTACTTGGCGTGGAAGGCAAGCTAGGCAATACGGATATGGATATCTCCTTTGTAACCAGCCTTGTGTAACCCTAACCCTCTCCGGTGTCTATATAAACCGAAGGGTTTTAGTCCGTAGAACAACAACCATAACATACAATCAGACCATAGGCTAGCTTCTAGGGTTTGGCCTCTCCGATCTCGTGGTAGATCTACTCTTGTGCTACCCATATCATAAATATTAATCAAGCAGGACGTAGGGTTTTACCTCCATCAAGAGGGCCCGAACCTGGGTAAAACATCATGTCCCCTGCCTCCTGTTACCATCCGGCCTAGACGCACAGTTCGGGACCCCCTACCCGAGATCCGCGGGTTTTGACACTGACATTGGTGCTTTCATTGAGAGTTCCTCTGTGTCGTCGCCGTTAGGCTTGATGGCTCCTACTATCATCGATGGCGATGCGGTCCAGAGTGAGACTTTTCTCCCTGGACAGATCTTCGTATTTGGCGGCTTTGCACTGCGGGCTAATTCGCTTGGCCATCTGGAGCAGATTGAAAGCTACGCCCCTGGCCATCAGGTCAGATTTGGAAGTTTGAACTACACGACCGACATCCGCGGAGACTTGATCTTCGGCGGATTCCAGCCATTGCCGGGCACGCCACACTGTCACGATGGGTATGACCTAGCTCTGCCGCCGAACAGTACCCAGAGGCCGCGCCCGCATCAGCTCTGACCCTTAGCTCGGAGTCAACTGCGCCAATCGAGGATGGTTGGCTAGACACCGCCTCAGGGGCTACAGTCTCAACGGTGATCGAGCCGAACACCAGCCTAATCCTCTGCGAAGCCCGTGACTCCAAGGTGCCGGACTCTTTTCCGGACTCCGAACCGACCGCGCCCCTACCAATCGAATCCGATTGGGTGCCGATCATGGAATTCACCGCCGCGGATATCTTTCAGCACTCGCCCTTCGACGACATTCTGAATTCACTAAGGTCTCTCTCTTTGTCAGCAGAGCCCTGGCCGGACTATGGCCCACAGGATTGGGATGCGGACGACGAAGAAATTCGATGCCCACCCACCACCCACTTAGTAGCCACTGTCGATGACTCAACCGACATGCTCGACTTCGACTCCGAAGACATCGACGGTATGGACGACGATGCGGGAGGCGAAGAGGAACCACCGCCCACAGGGCACTAGACGTCCACCTCATCATATGACGTATACATGGTGGACACACCAAAAGAAGACGACAACGAGGAACGGAAGGACTCAACGAAGGCTTGTCCCCTTGAGGAGCAGTCAAAGCGGCGGTGTAAGAGCTGCCCCAAATCCCGCCTCGGCAGAAATAACGATCATACATACCCAGCGTTGGAGCAGGGCAAACCACTGCTGGACCACGGCAATACGGAGAATCAAACCGAACAAACCAATTTTGTCAAAGATAATAGTCCGGATGACATAACGCCGGACAGGCACCCGGAGCAGCAGAATGCCCGTCAAAGGCTTGTTGCCACCGCGAGGAGTCTGAAAAAGCAGAAGCAAAGGCTCAAGGCTGCGCAGGACACACTCCAAATCAGATGGAGTAAAATACTCAACACAGCAGCGAAGTATGGCGGTAATCGCCGCACCAAGAGCTACCCGAAGCGGAAGTTGCTACCCGAATTCGATAAGGAGGCCCTAGATCCCCCACAACCAAAAATCAAAACGGCCACCTGGCCGGATAGACGACCTCACGGCCAACATGGAGCGGCAAATAACTCCACTCACAAGACAATAAGCGATCCACACGAGGGCTCGCACCAAAAGGACGGCGCAACCAGATCCATCTATGGACCACGCAAGCGCACCCGAGCATATGATGTAACACAACAAACATCAGAACAACGCGGTACACCCAGATACAGGGGCGCCGCACACCCCCTATGTTTTCACCGATGAGGTGCTGGACCATGAATTTCCAGAGGGATTCAAACCCGTAAACATAGAGGCATACGGCGGAACAACAGACCCTGGGGTCTGGATTGAGGACTATATCCTCCATATCCATATGGCTCGAGGAGATGATCTCCACGCCATCAAGTACTTACCCCTCAAGCTCAAAGGGCCAGCTCGGCACTGGCTTAAAAGCCTCCCCGAAAACTCCATTGGAAGCTGGGAAGAGCTCGAAGATGCTTTTCGGGTAAATTTTCAAGGGACTTATGTCCGATCCCCGGATGCAGACGATTTGAGTCATATAACTCAATAGCCCGGAGAGTCAGCCCGAAAGCTTTGGAACAGGTTTCTTACTAAGAAGAACCAAATAGTTGACTGCCCGGACGCCGAAGCCTTGGCAGCTTTTAAGCATAGCATCCGCGATGAATGGCTTGCCAGACACCTTGGCCAAGAAAAGCCGAGAACGATGGCAGGATTAACAAGCCTCATGACCCGCTTTTGCGCGGGTGAGGACAGCTGGCTAGCCAGATGCAGCACCAGCAACAAAGCACATCCGAAGTTAGAGATGAAAACGGGAAACCACAACGCAGCAAAAATAATAAGCGTCGGAATAAAGAAGACAACCTGAAGAGCACGGCGGTACACGCCGGATTCCGAAGCTCTCGGCCAGGTCAGCAAAAGCCGCCCTCTAAAGGCGCTAGAGATGAACTGTCCAGCCTGAACAAAATTCTGGACCAAGTATGTCAGATCCATAGCACCCCTGGTAAACCCGCTAATCATACCCACAGAGAATGTTGGGTCTTCAAGCAGTCCGGCAAGCTCAACGCCGTACACAAGGGGGAGGATACACCAAGCGAAGATGAGGATGATCCTCTCAAGCAAAACACTGGGGAACAAAAGAAGTTTCCATCAGAAGTCAAAACAGTCAACGAATTACACGTGATCAAGGGAAGCAAAGCGGCCCTCCCAGATAAATATGCCCAAGGGCCTATCACCGTGAAACCCTGCCACTGGTCGTCTCAACTAGTCACTTTCGACCATCGTGATTACTCAGCAAGTATCCGGCGGGCAGTACGGGCGCCCCTGGTATTAGACCCAATAATTAACGGATACCACTTTGCACGAGTCCTGATGGACGGTGGCAGCAGTTTAAACCTGATATACCAGGATACAATCCGCGAAATGGGGATAGACCCAGCGAAAATTTGCCATAGCAACACTACCTTTAAAGGAGTAATGCCAGGCCCAGGGGCTCACTGCACGGGATCCCTACTACTAAAGGTTATATTCGGCTTCCCCGATAACTCCCGCAGCGAACATTTAACCTTCCACATTGCTCCGTTCCAATGTGGTTATCAAGCACTACTTGGACGCGAAGCTTTTGCTCGCTTTAATGCAATACCGCACTACGCTTCCCTCACGCTCAAGATGCCCGGTCCACGTGGCATCATTACAGTGAACGGAAGTATTAAGCGATCTTTGCGCGCCGAAGAGAATGCGACTGCCTTGGCAGCCGCACACTGAAAACGGCCTCACCAACTAAAGCATTTGATAGGTCGTTAAGACCACGAATGCGGTTAGACGAGTCCGGTGCTGCTATATGTAATTTGTACCGGATTGATGGCCACACCCCTATTACAAATACAAGGGGCTCAACACGCGCAGACAGGTGGCAATTTCTACTCATTTCTAGTTATACATGGTTTCTTTAAAAACTATCTTTTTGCACGACAACTTTTTCACCTAAGTTCCTCTCTTTTACAAATGATCATCGTGCTACACCCATCCAGGATACGGCACAATGGAGACACAGGCGCAGACGTGCAGCAGGGACCCGCTCCAAGGATTCTTTTTAGATTAAGACCCTGCGCAAACCTTTTTTACTGTCTCTTGTTGATACACATCCACCGAATTCTCAGCACATTTGAGAAGGATGCTGACGTCTTGGCATGTGGCCACGTCAGAATAATGCACGTACCTGGACACAAGGGGCTTCTTACAAAGGGCACTATTTAGGCCCGGTTTATACCAAAAGACCGAATACCTTAGGGAGTGTTCGGCGTCGCGAGTTTGGCCTTATATGCATTAGCTCCGAATCATTGTCTTTGGTCAAATGTTGGGTTTGCCCGGCTCCTATATTTTGGTGCCTTACTTTCCGCTTTATCGGCTAAGGCAGCACCAGGAGAACTACTGCGATTGTGCCCTGGTTCATCCGGACGAGCACCTCAATAGAGAAAGCCGAAAACTGACTGTCATGATATAGCGTGAGACTGGTCAACCACTTGATAACCTATAAGGATGTTAGAATTCCTCCGCCTTAACGAAGGGCCGTTTCCCGGCCAGGCATGTACGCACCCCAAGATCGGGAGAGTGCGGAGCCACCAGGGGCTATCTAGTAGCCCCACTGTCAAACTCCTATGGCTAAGTGAAAGTGTTAAAGCATTATAGTTCGGTTGCCTCGTTCGCTGTGCTATCACCTCCTTAATAGGACTAAGACGTTGGGTTAAGTGTGAACACGCATTTTTTGCGAGCACCTCCGCATTATATGCGTGGGGGCTGAAGCCGACGACTGCAATCTTTCAGGTTATACACATGTATACATAAACGGCCGCACAGGAGGCATCATACTACTTTCAGGCAAAAGTATAAACACAACCTTATAAAATTTCATAAAAACATTGTGAGAATACATATCACTCAAACATAATATTCTTCAAGCACTTGGCCTCTATCAAATGAGCACACTCGGGAACCTCCTCGAAATAGTGCTCGGCAGCCACTCGGCCTATGGCCGAACCCTGTGCCGCAACAGTGGTAGCGTCCATCTCCGCCCAGTATGCTTTAACACGGGCAAGGGCCATCCGCGAGCCTTCTATGCACGCCGACCTCTTCATCGCATTAATGCACGGCACCGCACTAAGGACCTGCTGCACTAAGCTAAAATAGCTGTTCGGCTTTGGCTTTTCCGGCCATAGCTGATCCATGACAGACCTCATGGCGAGTCCAGACAACCTATTTAGTTCGGCCCATTCGGCTAGCTGATCAGTCAAAGGAAGCGGACGCTATGGAACGTTGAATTGTGACCAGAACAGCTTGTCCACCCCACGATCTGCTTGACCTTGGAAGTATTTGGCTGCATCAGCAGCGCTCGCTGCCAAGTCCATATATGCATCTGTCGAACTCCACAGCCGATCCAAAGGGGCATACCGTGGATCTCCGAACTTCCTCCGTAGCATGAAGGGCTTCCCAGCCGCAATATCCCTGGCTTCCCTCAGCTCCTCCTTCTTCGCTCTCATAGCAGAGCGGGTGTCTTTGTCCGCCATCGTGGCCTTCTCAAGGTCCGTTGCCTTCGCTCGGTTTTCTTTTTCAAGAAGCCGGCAACGGTCGGCAGTGTCTTTTAATTCTACGACCATCTTGGCCATCTTCTCTTTGCTCTCGCAATGTGCGGCCTTTTCGGCTTTCAACTCTTCGGCCGCCTTCAGAGCAGCTGCATTACTAATCCTCGCTTGTTCCTTGGTTCGGGCAAGTTCTGCCCGCAAGGTTTCCACGGTGGCAGCTCCATCTGCAGTCACAACATATTAAAGATACTGGCATCATGCTGCTCTTACTATGTGGCGTTCACCAGATAATAACACTTACCCTGTGCCTCGTCAAGCCTCTTGTTAACAAGCTCGATGTCGGCGTTTGCTGCATCCAGTTGCCGTTTTAATTCGGCAAACTCACTAGTCCGGCTAGCCACCGGAGCTTCCACCACCTGCACATAAAGGCAGTCTGGTTATTGCCTGGGACTATGATCCTCTGTTCGCCGCCGTTCTCGACAACAACCAGAGTATCAGGGGCTACTATCTACACAGGGCACACCTAACATGTGCGGTACTATCACATATTATCTCACGTACCTCAAAGCTTGTCAGTAGACTCATAAAGGCTTCATGTAATCCGCTTTTGGCAGACGAAATTCTTTCCATCACCGTACCCATCAGCGTACGGTGCTCTTCTGAGATGGCCGCTCACCCCAATAGCTCCCTCAGAACGTCCGGCCGCATACCAGACGGTGCCGGACTCTTTTGTTCGCTCTCCTCGAGAGCCGGACGCTGGGGACTTCGGGGGTCTATGGGATTATCTTCTGACCTCGCCGGATCCGGAGAGGCCCTCCGTGACGACACTTCGGGGTCGCCCGCTTCTTGAGCGGAGGAGTCCGAGGGAGGCGTTTCGCTCTCCATCATCTCTGGAAGAAGATCCCCCGAAGACGAGCTCAGCTGAGAGGGGCTAAGGCCCGAACTGCAAGATATATGCGGCGGTTATTTTCTCAGAAGAAAGGTAGTATACCTTCACTATTAAAGTATTTTTTGGATCACTTACGACTCGTTGGAGGGCTGATCCCCCCGCGGACTTTGTGCGGCAAGAGCACCCCCCAAGGCAGGACCCTCTATTGGAGACTTCTTCTCCCGTCTGGAGGCCTCGGCTTCCGGATCCACGGAAGCAGTCCTCTTCCTCCCCCGGTTATCCTCCTTTATGGAGGCGCTCGTTCCCTTGGTTGGAACTAGCAGCGATGGGGGCCCGCGTCTGCCCGTATTATTCCCCCCTGTATCTTCCTTCGAGGGCTCTGGGCAAGGTGCGAGCTCGAGCATATTTTCCAATACCGGATTTTCCAAACCCTCAGGGAGGGGGGCCAAACACCGAATCATCTTCGCCTTTGTTAGCCAGTCCTGGTCAAAGAGCAAATTCTCAGAAATAACTTCATGATGAATAAAATACGGTGTGTTCGGCTAGAGGATTTCTTACTTGTTCGGCGGCGCGGTTACTGCTTAGGCCCACGTCCTCGGTAGTATCCGGACACTCTATTTGAGGTCCGAAGAATGACTTGTACATCTCCTCGTGCGTCAGGCCGAGGAAACTTTGAATGGCACGCGGTCCTTCTGGGTTGAACTCCCACAAGCGAAGGGGCCGGCGTTTGCAAGGCTAGACTTGACGAACCAGCATAACTTGCATTACCACAACCAAATTAAAATCTCCCTCAAAGAGATCTTGAATGCGGCTTTGCATTATAGGTACGTCCTTGGCTGGACCCCAACTCAGGACATTAGTTGTGGTGGGGGGCCCGAGCGGAAAGCGGGGGCAGCCGCCCACTTGGCACTTCTGGGAGCCGTGACGTAAAACCACTCCCGTTGCCATAATTCGGGTACCTCTGGAAAGGAACTTTTCGGCCATGGAGCTCCTGCCATCTTGCCTATTGATGCGCCTCCGCACGCTGCATGTTGCCCCTCGATCATCTTCGGCTTCACTTCAAAGGTCTTGAGCCACAGGCCGAAGTGATGGGTAATGCGGAGGAAGGCCTCACACACGACAATAAATGTCGAGATGTGGAGAAAGGAGTCTGGAGCTAGATCATGGAAATCTATCCCGTAATAGAACATGAAACCCCTGACGAAGGGATCCAGGGTGAGGCCTAGGCCTCGGAGGAAGTGGGAGATGAACACGACATTCTCATTTGGTTCGGGAGTTGGGACGACCTACCCTCGAGCAGGCAGCCGATGCGAAACCTCGGCAGTCAGGTATCTGGCCTCCCTCAACTTCTTGACATCCTCTTCCATAACGGAGGAGGGCATCCATCGGCCTTGAAGGCTGGATCCGGACATGATTGAAGATCCGGAGCACCTGACCTGGGTTTTGGGTGTTGGAACTCGAGGCGGGGGAGGGGTTCGATTGAGCACGAGAGGGAAAAAGCGAAAACCTTGTCCCTTTATAAAGAGGGTGAATATCAAGCGTCCTCTCCGTAGCCGTTTAGGACTTGCCTATAATCTAGGAGTCCTAGACACGGTTGGGTTACCCACGACCGTATTAATGAGAATCCCGTAATTGGGGGAACACGATCTCTGCTTTGACAAGACGTGTCAAGAAACCGCCTCACGTTATGTGTGGAGCTGGTTGAAGAAAAACGGTTCGAATAATTACCGGGCCATGACATAACGTCATGCTGCCAAAACAAGTCAGCAAATTGGATTTGCGAAAATATTATTCTCTCTACGGTGGTATGTGGAACTTATTTCGCAGGGTCGGACACTATCCTCGTATTCAAATTCTTCTGTGATGTATTCGGAGAAGGAACCCGCCTTGCAATGCCGAAGACAATACTGCGTGCCGGACTCATCGGCATTGAAGTATGGTTCAGGGGCTACTGAGGGAATCCTGGATTAGGGGGTCTCCGAACAGTCGGACTATCTCCATTGACCGGACTGTTAGACTATGAAGATACAAAATTGAAGACTTCGTCTCGTGTCCGGATGGAACTCTACTTGGCGTGGAAGGCAAGCTAGGCAATACGGATATGGATATCTCCTCCTTTGTAACCGACCTTGTGTAACCCTAACCCTCTCCGGTGTCTATATAAACCGAAGGGTTTTAGTCCGTAGAACAACAACCATAACATACAATCAGACCATAGGCTAGCTTCTAGGGTTTAGCCTCTCCGATCTCGTGGTAGATCTACTCTTGTACTACCCATATCATAAATATTAATCAAGCAGGACGTAGGGTTTTACCTCCATCAATAGGGCCCGAACCTGGGTAAAACATCGTGTCCCCTGCCTCCTGTTACCATCTGGCCTAGACGCACAGTTCGGGACCCCCTACCCGTGATCCGCCGGTTTTGACACCGACATATACCCTGCTCTTATTTATCCTGTGCTTAGAATCTTTGGACTATAAAATATAGGGGGAGTGTTGATCTGAATGTGTATGTATTGCATTCCATTGGCACCACTAACTAGGTGCACACATTCAGGGGGAGCCCATCTATATTTTGTAGTTCTAAGTATCCTTACTTTTATGTCTTTTCCGTGTGCAAATCCCTGGTTGTCATCAATCCACCAAAAAGGGGGAGATTGTTAAGGCATATCTCTCTCGATGTAATTTTGGTGATTAATGACAACATATTTGCGGACTAACCTTGTGCGTTGAGCATTTCAGAGATTCATCCTTTGGCTCGAGACGATTTCTCTCCCCTCGGAGTGTTTTTCAAGACGGTCCAGCTCTTTGGTTTCTTGTTGGTGGACTAGTTCCTTAGGAGTCTCCGTTCTATCAAGAGGAGGTCCGCTTTGGTTTGTCTAGGGTGGAATCATCACATACACTTTCGTTTCACACCCTCTGGGCCTTCCCGCGTCGTTGGAGGTCCTTTTCCCTGCAGATTGAGCCGTCTTTTGTCCCAGTGGTAGTACCGCTTGTGGTCGTCAGCGGCAGTACCGCTGCGGTACCGGGCCACTACCGCCTCGACTCGAGGGGGACATTTCTCGTGTCGGGTTGAGCGGCACCTGCAGCGGTTGTAGGAGCAGTAGTACCGCTCCAGAGCGATAGTACCGCCCTGCCACCACGGCAGTATCGCGCTAAGCCCGTCCGGCAGTACCGCGCTGGGTCAGTCCCTCCTCTGTCTTCTTGTCCTCTCTGCTGGGCAGTAGTACCGTAGGGGGGAGCGGTAGTACCGCTAGGTTCAGTGGTAGTACCGCTGCCCTCTGCGGTAGTACCGCCCTCTGCGGGGCTGTTTGGTGGGGTAACGGTTGGATTGTTGCCCCCACTATAAAAGGGGGTCCCCTTCTTCCCCATTGACTTACCTCTTCCCCCTCAAGCTCCATTAATGCTCCAAGGTCCATTTTTGCCCGATCTATCTCTCTAGCCAATCAAACTTGTTGATTTGCTCGGGAGTGGTTGAGAAGGCCCTGATCTACACTTCCACCAAGAGATTTTTGATTCCCCCACCTATCCCTAGCGGATCTTGTTACTCTTGGGTGTTTGAGCACCCTAGACGGTTGAGGTCACCATGGAGCCATAGTCCATTGTGGTGAAGCTTCGTGGTATTGTTGGGAGCCTCCGATTGAGTTGTGGAGATTGCCCCAACCTTGTTTGTAAAGGTCCGGTTGCCGCCTTCAAGGGAACCAATAGTGGAATCACGGCATCTCGCATTGTGTGAGGGCGTGAGGAGAATACGGTGGCCCTAGTGGCTTCTTGGGGAGCATTGTGCCGCCACACCGCTCTAACGGAGATGTACTTCCCTTCAAAAGGAAGGAACTTCGGTAACACATCCTCGTCTTCACCAGATAAACTCTTGGTTATATCTTACCTTTATTCGTGCAAGCTCATTAGTGTTACTTCTCTTGCTTGCATGTTTGTTTGTTGTTGTTGCTTCATATAGGTTGCTCACCTAGTTGCATATCTAGACAACCTACTTTGATGCAAAGTTTAATTTGGTAAAGAAAAGTTAAAAATTGTTAGTTGCCTATCCCCCCCCTCTAGTCAACCATCATTACAAAAAAGATACACTTCCGTGATGATACGTGTTTGTCACAGTAGGTCGCTTTTTTTGTCATGCATGTACATCCATGACAAATTTATGACAAAATCAAGATAGTTATACCTGTGCTGTCGTAGAAGTGTTCCATGACATTACCAAAATTATCATCACGGAAGTGTCCACTTCCATGACGATAAATCGCACGTCACAGAGGTGCTTTCGTCAAGGGCGACCGACACGTGGCATCCACCGTAATGGAACGCCATTAAGCTATCGGGTCGGGTTTTGGATCCGATAACCCGTTAACAGCCCCGACTAATGGGGATTTTCCACGTGTAAAATCATTGGCTAGAGGAAACACGCGTCGGCTCATCATCGGGACAGATGTCATCTGCTCACTGGACAGAAGGCGCCTATGATACGTCGACACGTGGCACGACCCAACAAGTTTAAATGGGCCGGCCCAACTAAAGGCCCATAAGATTTTGCGGACCATAATGGGCCGGCCCAGCTAAAGGCCCACGAGATTTTGCGGACCATAATGGGCTGGCCTAGCTAAAGGCCCACAAGATTTCATGGGCCATAATGGGCCGGCCCAGGTAAAGGCCCACAAGATTTTTGTGTGCCTTAATAGGCCGGCCCAGGTGAAGGCCCACAAAATTCTTGCGGATCATAATGGGCCGGCCTAGCTAAAGGCCCACGAGATTTCACCGACATTAATGGGCTGGCCCAGTTGTAGGCCCACAAGATTTTGAGGACCCTAGTAGGCCGGCCCGTTAACTGGCTGCCATGTTTTGGGCCAAATGCCGGCCCATGTTTGATACGGTCTATTAATGGCCTGCCACACTCCGGGCCTAATAGTGGCCCATATGAGATCCGGCCCGTTAAAAGCCTACCACGTTCTGGGCCAAATTACGGCCCAGATCAGGTCCGACCCTTTAAGAGGTTTTGGGCCTAATTATGGCCCATATCAGATTCAGCCCCTCAACTAGACACTATGCTTTTGTGCCCACTTGCTAAAGGCCCACTTAGTAATTCGGCCTGATATTAGTTTTGGCCTGTTAAGGGCCCGTTTAACATTTCGGCCCTATATTAATTTCAGCATGTTAAAAGCCCGTCATATAGTTAGGCCTAACTACGGCCCGGTTTGCATTCGGCCTGCTCGCAGCCGATATCTGATTGGGCCAAACAAGGACCGAGACAATTTTCGGCCTGTTAAAAGCCCGTGATTTGATTCGCACAATCATGGGCCGGGGTTCATTTCGGGCTGCTGCCGGCCCGTGAGCTGATGGGCATGTTTCAGGCCCAACCTACATCGTGATTGCATGACGGCCCGATTATGTACCGTAATTTTACGGTTTGGCCGGTTTACTGCGAAGACAAGATATATATACAGTAAAATAACTGCAGCATCATGAATAAGAAAAAACCTATACTATACAATAAAGAAATTACGGCATATTACATCCACTGGGCATCAAAGTTCGCCACTATGATAATAAAGCACAAGCATACAACAGATTACATACACTGGGCATCAAATATCGCCACCAGTGCAAATAAACACGCCGACAAAATAATATACAAAACCAACAACACTTCAATAGAGTTCAGGAAAGGTTAGCCCTGCTGGGGAGCTGCAGCGCAAGCAGCTGAGCAAGATGATGAGACTACGCTTGTTCAACACTTATATCTTCCTCACTCTGAAAGATAAACAAGCAGACATATGACAGGTTTGCACATAAAAGTATCAGTGCTGACAATTCATCACATTTCTTACTGATGAATAAAGTGACACAGTTTAAATTTACATTAACACAATATGGTATTGTTCAAGTCAAGACATGGCAGGAAATGACATTGTGAAGGAGTTGGCAGCTTCACGACACCACTGGATTACAGATCAAGAACTCATAAGTATCAATGGTTAGTGTGCTGTCAATTTATACCATTTCAGATTGGCAAATAAAGAGATGGTTTAAATAATAGTAGAATGATATGACATTTTTCATAGTTAAGACATTGCAGAATATGACATTGTGCTGTAGTGGGTAGGTTCACCACACCACTGGATTACAGATGAAGAACAGGAGCATACATGCAGTGCAAAAGAAGATCACTTGCTCTGTATAGTTTAATTTACATGGTATGAAGAAGGAACTTGGTTGTACAACTGAAAACTTAAATTGAGAAAGGACGAACTTTTGTTTATGAACTACATATAATAAACTTTAAACAAGCAATTTGATGCAAACACCAAAAATAAACAGCTATTGCAGTCATGCCTAACCAAATATATACAACAAAGTTTGAAAGCTTGAGATGGAAAAACTTACATTATTGGTGAAGACAAGCTCTATAAAGGCCTTGTCCATGCTGATGGGGGGGGGGGCAATTCAAGAAGTTTACCACAGAATCTTCTTCAAAAGCATTGCCTTTATTCTACATTTTGTTAAGAGTAAATATAGATGTGATAATATACGAAAAAATGGAGAATATTTAAGATAAGATGAAGAGTGATGCTACATAACCAAGTAGCTATAAATGTAAGTGCAGCAATACAGGCAAAAGGTACAGCCAAGAGCAATGCACAACTAAACTTCTTCAGTACCAACCTTATGGTAAGAGTACATATAGATCTGATGTGTAGAAAATGGAGGGCAAAGGAAAATAAGATGCAGAGTGATGGTACATGAACAACTACCTGTCATTATAAGTACACTAATAAAGGACATCATGTACTTACAAGAACAATGCAGAGCTAAAAAACATTTGCATTGGATATATTCTACACTAATGTAACCATTCATACAGATTAGATAATTTGGAGCGAACAATTGATAAGCAAGCTATCATGCATACTGCTGTCACATAATGAACCAGGTATGTATGCAAGTACAGTGATACAGGAAAACAGGTACTAACAAGAGCAAAGCAGCGGGCAACATATTTGAGATATCATGTCGTTCTTGTCAAACCGGAATTCTTCTTCGAGCAGACTTCCTACAAAAAAGATCCGTAAGGCACATGCGAAAAAGTAGAAGTTCAAATTTTCATGTGATTTCATAGACAGTACCTCGTCCTGGGAACGAGACCAGTGCATAACAAGGTTTTTCCATTCAATGTCTTCTAAATTTAGCACAGGAGACTTCACCAGAAATTCGTTTATAGACTTGCTATCAAAGTGTGATTTCCTCAGGTAACACCGATACTGCTGCAATGCTTCCTTGAAAAGCACAAGCAAGCTTTGCTCGTCATGACTATCCAGATTGACCCTCGCCTAGTGTAACGCCCCGAGACCGATGTGCCAGGTGTCTTCCTATTATTCGCTATTGTTGCCATGTCATTTGCTTGCGTGTTGCATCTTGTCATGTCATCATGTGCATTGCATCATCATGTTTTCAAAACTTGCATCCGTCCGGGTTCCCCCAGTTCCGTCCGTTGTCCGTTCTGAGCCCAACAACACTTGCACGCGCCCGCGGCAGGTCCGAAATAGTATTTTATAAGTGGCCGGAAGATGTTCTCAGAATGGGATGAAAGTTGACGTGTGGTCTTATTATAGTGTAGATAGACCGCCTGTCAAGTTTCATCACATTCGGAGATCGTCTGTTTCCCCAACGGATAACTATAGCGGTAGTATAGCCGGTCTAACGTCGGACGTTTTCGGTCTCCGAAAACTGTTGCCGAACTTTCCCTCTCTTTTCTCCCTAGACCGTCTTCACATTTCACTACACACCCTCATGCCCTACCTAACCCCTCTTGTCAGCCCGCGGCTCTCCTCGCACGCGCGTCCGAAAAGCTGTCCCGGACCCGACTCGGACTGTCGCCACCGTTGTGTCCGGAACATCCCCAAACATCTACAAAACGTCACCGTTTTCTTATTTGGACTCCCTAGCTATTTTATTCGCGACCGTCCGATTTTGATCGGAGGCTCCAGATAGTCCCTAACCAAAAATCCAATACTATAAATAACCAGTCAAACACTAGCCTATCCTGTCCAATCCACCAATCCTCCTCCTCGCCGCCGCCACTCTCTTCATCAGGATCCTCCCAGAGCCATCCACCCATTCCCAGTCGATCCCGACCAACCCCCTCGTTTTCAGCACCGGTCCAACATTATCCTACCCTTGATCCACCCAATCCCGCAACCTCCTCCTCCCGAGAGCCCCGGCCAGAGTACCACCGAGCAGAGCATCGGCCGACCCCAGCGCCTCGTCTCTTCGAACGAACCAGGGACGAATGCCTCGCCGTGCGCCCCTGCTCTTTCTTCTCTTTCCCTCTCTTCCTCCCTGACCCTTTTCTCGTGCCCGTCTCCTGCAGGAGCTCATCGCGCGCCGACCGTCCCGAGCTCCAATCCGCGACTCCCCCTTGCCGGAGTTGAACCCAGGCACCTCCCCGCTACTCCCCGTGCCCTCGTTCCCAAGCTCCATCGAGAGGAGAGGAGCCCCCGCAAGCCACTGCTCCGCCGCTGCCCTCGTGCCCGTGCCCGAGCTCCTCCCGATCCAGATCGACCCCGCCGCCTCATGTCGCTGCTCCAGCCACCAGGCCTCGCCGGAGCTCCGACCTCGTCGGAGATGAGTAGCCGCCGCCCTGTTTCCTCTCCTCCTCCCTCTGATTGTCTCTCCTGACCACCCACTCCCCTCTCCTGTTTCTCTCTGTCAGGAACCGAAGCATGGCCGCCGCCCGTCCAAGGACGCCGCCGCCCCATGGATCCTTCTCCGCCTGGAGCTTCTTCACCTGCATCCGCCCCCTCCGTCCAGATCCGCCATCTCCGCCTCCCTTCCTTCGTCTCCGGCGAGCAGCCGTGCCACCGCGGCTCTGCTTCCTGTCGAGTAGTAGCGAGCGCGTCAATCGACGAGTCCTGCCCATGTTGACCGAGCCTTGACCCCCTCCCTTTGCTTCTCTCGCGCGGCCCAACGGCTCCTCTTCGCCTGTTGACCCCAGCACAAGCCGGCCCACTCCTCCACCGACTGTGCTTGGCCCGATGTGAGCAGCTCATGTCCTTTCCTCTGATGGGCCAACCAGATTCGGCCCGTGTTGTTTTTTTCCTGCCAGGACGAATTTTCCTATTATCTAGAGAACTGCATATTTACATTTACCCCTCCATGTTCATGCATTAATAACTCTTGAACCGTGCATCGGTTTAAAATGGTTTAAATATGTAAAATGCTTAGTTTTTCATCTAGTTTCATAATATGCCACTTTCATCTATGTTTAAAATGTTTAAATTGATGTTTGCTTATATTTGCCGATTGCCATGTTAAAATGATTTAATTCATAACTAAATAACCGTAGCTCCGTTTTTAACAAACTTTATATGCAAATGGGGTAGAAAATTGCCTAGTTTAACATGGTGCACTCATCTTGTATGTTTAACAACTATAAAATTGGGTATAGGGTAGAACATCACCAAACCTAAAATATGCACAAGAGGAGTTTCCGGACTTGTTGCTTGTTGTTCCGGCCTCATTTAAACTTGCCTAGATAGGTAGTTTTGTTGTGTTTCACCCCTTGCCATGTTAAGAACATTTAATATTGTTGGGTACATAACGAGATCGAACTAAATAACTTGTCGTGGTGTTTCGTCAATATGCAACTCGTTGCATATTGCGCTCCACTTAATTTGTAGGGTTGCTTGTGCATTTTGCCATGCCATGCTCCATTAAACCGGACATGCATCATAATTGTTTGTGCATCATGCCATGTCTATGTGTTGGTTGTTTACTATGTTGTTTGCTTCTTTCCGGTGTTGCTTCTTCGGGTTGGTTCCGATAACGTTGTGTTGTGAGGATTCGTTAGTCTACGCCCGTTTGTCTTCTTCATGGACTCATTCTTCTTCCTTGCGGGATTTTAGGCAAGATGACCATACCCTCGAAATCACTTCTATCTTTGCTTGCTAGATGCTCGCTCTTTTGCTATGCCTATGCTGCGATACCTACCACTTGCTTATCATGCCTCCTATATTGTTGAACCAAGCCTCTAACCCACCTTGTCCTAGCAAACCGTTGTTTGGCTATGTTACCGCTTTGCTCAGCCCCTCTTATAGTGTTGTTAGTTGTAGGTGAAGATTGAAGTTTGTTCCTTGTTGGAACATGGAGATGCTGTTCCTTGTTGGAACATGTTTACTTGTTGGGATATCACAATATATCTTATTTAATTAATGCATCTATATACTTGGTAAAGGGTGGAAGGCTCGGCCTTATGCCTGGTGTTTTGTTCCACTCTTGCCGCCCTAGTTTCTGTCATATCGGTGTTATGTTCCCGGATTTTGCGTTCCTTACGCGGTTGGGTAATAATGGGAACCCCTTGACAGTTCGCCTTAAGTAAAGCTCTTCCAGCAATGCCCAACATTGGTTTTACCATTTGCCACCTAGCCTTTTCTTTTCCCTTGGGAGTCACGCTCCTGAGGGTCATCATTATTTTACCCCCCCGGGCCAGTGCTCCTCTGAGTGTTGGTCCAAACTAGAGTCCTGTGCAGCGCCCCCTCGGGGAAACTCGAGGTTTGGTTTTAGTTGCATGGAGCGCTCATCTGAGTGTGCCCTGAGAACGAGATATGTGCAGCTCCTATCGGGATTTGTCGGCACATTCGGGCCGTGTTGCTGGTTTAGTTTTACCCTGTTGAAATGTCTTGTAGAACCGGTATACCGAGTCTGATCGGAACATCTCGGGAGGAGGTCTATTCCTTCGTTGACCGTGAGAGCTTGTCATGGGCTAAGTTGGGACACCCCTGCAGGGATTTGAACTTTCGAAAGCCGTGCCCGCGGTTATGGGCGGATGGGAATTTGTTAACGTCCGGTTGTAGAAAACCTGAAGTTGACCTTAATTAAAATACATCAACCGCGTGTGTAACCGTGATGGTCTCTTTCCAGCGGAGTCCGGGAAGTGAACACGGTGTTGGAGTTATGCTTGATATAGGTTGTCTAGGATCACTTCTTGATCATACTTGTATCGACCGTGCTTTGCCTTCTCTTCTCGCTCTCATTTGCGTATGTTAGCCACCATATATGCTAATCGCTTGCTGCAGCTCCACCTCATACCTTTACCTTACCCATAAGCTTAAATAGTCTTGATCGCGAGGGTGTGAGATTGCTGAGTCCCAGTGGCTCACAGATACTTCCAAAACCAGCGTGCAGGTGCCGATGAGTCCGTGCAGATGACGCAACCAAGCTCAGGAGGAGCTCGATGAAGATCTTGTCCTTTATGTTGTTTCATTCTAGTTGATCAGTAGTGGAGCCCAGTTGGGGTCGATCGGGGACCTTGTCGCATTTGGGGTTCTTCTTTTATTTTGGTTCCGTAGTCGGACCTTGATTGTATCTGGTTGATGTAATGCTTTATTCATGTAATTGTGTGAAGTGGCAATTGTAAGCCAACTATGTATCTTTTCCCTTATGTATTACATGGGTTGTTTGCGAAGATTACCTCACTTGCGACATTGCTTTCAATGCGGTTATGCCTCTAAGTCGTGCTACGACACGTGGGAGATATAACCGCATCGAGGGCGTTACACCTAGTTACAACAATGTAATGTAAATCATTGATGTGTTCAATCAGTAGAAAACAGGAAAATAATAGCCATGAATAATAGCACTTACACATAAGTTGGACAGGAAGATGTGAAAATGGTGTTTGTCTTCACAATAATCTTCCCATGATGGGAATATATGCACGTAGTCCCTAACAACATTGAAAGCATTGTCTTTTAAACTGGGAATAAATGGAATGGGGTTCCAATCTGCAGGAATTGGCCGTCTCTGCAGTTGGGATAGGTCTTCGGCCGGTGGACTTGCTGTACTTTTTGCTGGAGTGGGATTTTTCTGTGGTACAGCTGGTGCTATGGCAAATGAAATTGGTATACCTTTTGCTGGAGTGCAGGTCCTGTGTGGTGGGGCTAGTGGTGTGGCCAGTGAAGTATGAGTACAGTCTGCTGAAGTCGGTCCTACATTTTGTGTCACTGGTTGTACAACCAATATAAGTGGGGTGCTGTCTGATTTCTCCGACACCACCATGTTTTTCAAGGACTTTGCTGGTGCTCCTTCAGGTTCGGCAATCACCCTCTTCCTTTTTGATGTCTGATGCACAAGAACAACATTTGAGTGGAAAATATGGTATGATCACAGATGGAATATGTATTGATAATGGATGGGCATGGCATCTCGACATATATGATGAGTAAACTAAGCAGATGGCGGTGCAACAAAGTAGAAGAAATGCAAGACAACATATGCAAGATACCCGCAATCAATAAAACATTGCCAAATTAGAACAGGCACCTTGATGGGTGAACAGGACATGCCATCTGCCTTTGACTCCTCGAGGTTAGAATAGTCATTAGGATCATATTCTGAACCAGAATCAACAGGTGGGGAGCGTATGAGTTTCATTGCATCCAGAATGGCACTCAATGCCTTGTTGCCTAGTCATTGCAGTGTTTAGCTTCAAGAGTGGACTACTGCTAGTGCGACACAAAGCAGCTACACAGATCATAGTGTAGCTATAACGGGAAAACCTTAAGCATCAGAGTAAAATCAGCAAAGTGGAACTTGCTGGAATGTATGTGCTAGTATTGCCGGTACGGCTAGAAAGGCTTCGGATACCAGCTCTCTTCAAGTGAAGGTGCGGTACTGTTAATATCAATGTAACTCTCAAAGGCGACACAGCTCCCCGCATTTCCTTGCTATTCTTATAGGATTCAAGTGGGCAGGCCACTACAAACCCTATTCCTATGTTTACAAGATCCTACGAATCAAAGAGGCTCAAAGTGTCCAGCACAACCGACCATATAGACCTCTACACTGCAAATGTCCCTGCACATCTTCAGTACAAGGAACATACTGTACTACTATCATAGTCCCTCCGTTCCAAAATATAAGTCTTGGTAGAGATTTCCATTATGGATCACATACAGATGTATCCAGGTACATTTTAGAGTGTAGATTCACTCATTTTGCTCCATATGTAGTCCATGGTGGAATCTATACAAAGACTTGTATTTAGGAACGAAGAGAGTACATATTAAAGAAGAACGGAAGAGGAACATGGTAAAGAAGAGCAAGTAGATTTTGGATAATATAATGTTGGTTGCACAATGCCCACACATGATGAACTAGAGCGCACTAAGAATGCAACTCCTAGCTGTCTCTCGACCATTTCAGGTGGTTGGATGAAGATCCTATGTCTCCTAACCCTTCTTCTTCCTCGTCTCTGATTCTTCCCATACAGAACACCGCACGGGCCGCCGGCTGGACCACCGACCCCCACCGCCTGTGTTCCTCCACCACCCCCACCCCCACCCCACCCCAACCCCCACCCGCGTCGATTTTTCTTCGTTTGGCGAGGCCCCACAACCACCCGAGCCCCTTCGATCGCACCGGCGAACTCCGGCGAGCTCTGAAAAATCGACTGACCCGATTTTGAAATTTAGTCTACTGTGATTTAACTAGTGTGGAATATAAAAGGGGAAAACCATAAGCATTGCGAGTATGGTATTGAGCATGCCATGGCGGATCTGAAGGTGCAAACCGGACAAAGGCAACTTCGCAACCAAGACAAGAAATCAGAGTAAAGCAGTGGCGATCTATTTTCTTGCTGTGATAAATAAGTTGAGCAGATACGAAAGAGTATCGCCTCTGGTGTGGCGCCGTGTACGCATCTGCTGAGAATTTGACGGTGCTGCGGTAGCGATGGCTGTTGGCAGCGTGGAAGCAGATCCAGGAGGGTAGGCGGTGGCGGCGGGGCGCGGTGGACGAGACGGTCGTAGGAGCGGCGCCGGCAAGGTGGACGACGTCGGGGATGAAGCGAGAGGGCAGGATGCAAGGATCCCGGTCCGAAGCCTTGGATGAGAGAGGTCGATCTCTTGTAATGGACGGCAGTGTCGGGGTATCAGCTCCGGCATGGTGGAGGAGGACAGTGGTGGATAGGGTGGCAGACAGCGGTGGACGGAGGAGGGTGGGGTGGAGAGGGTGTTTTGGTGCCCACGGAGTACGAATGGGGAAAAGGGAGGTAGAGAGGAAGGGGGAACCATGTATTCAGGGCGCGCTTGTCTCAAATGCGAGGAAATTTACAAACTTAGCCCCCGTTTCAAATTTCTACTACATCACAGCAACACTAGTCGGTTGGGGATAGGACGGTAATGTCGCATACACCGAATATTTGCCGACGAGAGTTTGTTTTTGGCACCCACCGTGTATGAATATGAATCGGGGAGGGAGTCGATTTCGGCCGAGGACACACTGTGTTTTGGCACCCACCATGTATGAATCCGGGTGAGAGGCGGTTACGTCACGTTTGGGTGAAATTACAAACCTACCCCTATCGAAACCTATAGAAATCCAGCATATAGGCTTTGCGTGGCAGGGATAGGCAGTAGTGATTTCCATCTCGTAGATTTTTGTTTCGGGCGGTTACTGCGACTTTCCCCGCTTCGTTCAAATTTTGCAGAGTGTACGTTTACCGTGCCAACTAAATTCGAATCCCGTTTGTATTCTATTTTTTTCGGGCAGGATCCATTTTCAATTGGAATTACATTCTATATACATCATTTATATATATATACTTTCAAAAGCACAACAAAGAATTCTGCTCCTTTATATGTATAATATGATTTACAAATACAACGATCTCGAAATCTTAAGGTTGAATTCGAAAAAATTTAACCAAATTATGTTCTACTAAAATGTATTGATCAGTAATATCTACATATTAAATAATGTGGATGTGCGTGAATTCATATGAGTATGCATGTTTGATAGATCAATTTTGGTTCGAGTATGGATTACATGTAACATCATCTCGAATTCAAATATTTGAATCCCTTTTTTGTTCACTCCTTTCACGCCCATCTCTCTCGCATGCATGCTCCTTCAGGTAGCTATCACTCTCTTTTCTCCAGCTCACCCGCACGCTCACTTCATGTTGCTCCTATCCTCGCAAACATGGTCTCTCGACGTCTCCCTTGAGAAGTCTCACACTCTCCCTATCATTATAAATTACACGGTTTTCATTATCTCTCACGTCTCTACTGTTCTCTGGTATCACTCGGTACCTAAGCTTTCTTTTTCATCGCCAAACACACAGTCTCCACTCGTCTTTCACTTTGTCTTTCTCTCTATGGGATTCTCTCACACACCCTATATGTCTCTACATATGACTCATACCACTAAAATTACTCTCTCTATCTCTCCTGTAGACACAACATTTGTTGCGATCTCCTTTTTGTCTCCATCCCAGACTGACATTATTCATTTGTTTACCGATCAGACAACCCCGACTACCGTCTCCTCTCTCTCTCACAGACACACACTCACAACTCCTACCACTAAAATGTGAATGGAAAACGACATTTTGTTATACCCAAACAAAAAAGGACTGGAGGGAGTGATTGCTCTGACACGGACGCGACCTTTCATAGCGCAGGCATTGAACCGGCGCGCCGGCCAAGAGGGCCGCACTCGCTGTAGGCCTGGCTGAGCAAGCCTCCTCGCCGCGTGCAACCAGCTTAAGACTGCCCCGCCTGCCTTCATTGAATCCGCGCGTGTGCCGGCAACACGTCCTTCCGCGAGCCAGCAGGCATTTTAGAACACAAAAAATGACTACAATATAATTAATTTACGCATGGTCTTGACTTGTTGTGCTTGCACTGGTAGCAGGAACTAGTAGAGGATTTTCTTTATTTATAACTCTCCTCACATTTTTTTGGCTTTGAAGTGAATCATGGTTGTGGACATTATGTATGAATGTGCAGATATCTGTGAACATCAGTTTGATGTGGAAGTTGAACTTGGAATGTCGGGCTTGCGCGTGATCTATACCATGTCCAATGCTTCGTCTGTTATTGTTTGGAAAGTAATTGCCGTTATTACATGACCCGAAAAAAACATTTTGTGCCACATCAGTAGATGCACGGACATCACAACAGGCATGCTGACTGGATAAACATTTGAACCTAGCTATTATGAAGGAAATTTTGTATTGTCAACAATTTTAGATAGCAGGAGATTCCTAGCCTGCTCTGCCTCTGCTAGCTTATTTCTGGCTTCTTCCATCTCTTCTTTGGCTTGGGTGAAGAGAGCATCTGATTGCTCTTTTCGCTTCTTCAGGAACTCATCTACATTCTCAAGGGCTGCTGCACGCTTTCTTTCAGCCTTTACTAATGCCACGAGGACACGAACAGCTGACGACTCCACCTGGCTTGTGTGTAATCCAGCATCATCTGGGAATTTGCACCTTGTGTCTAATCCAGCATCATTAGGGAACTGGCACCTTGTGTGTAATCCAGCCTCATTTTGGAAACATGATCTCGAGGTTGACCATACTTCCCTCCTCGCAGGAACTGCATCCTAACATGAAGTTACTTCTTTTTTAGATAAATACTCAAAGCAACCTAGATCCATTTAGTAGAAGCCAGATAAACAGAACTCGGAGAAGTGAATTCAAAAGGAATAAATAAAAACATACTACAAGGTGAGAACACCCACTTCCTACATCAAGCTAAAAACGAAAGCATTAGGACGATTAAGACTCTTCTTATAACAACAGAAACAGAAACTACAACATATACACATCGAAGAACACGAGGCTACACGAAAGTAATTGAAAGGGTGTTACTTACCAAAGCTCGTTTTACAGGTTCGGTGCGGCTCCTCTTTAACTTGCCACGCTCCTTGAAGATGTCCCGAATATCTCGTGTTTGATCTTCATTGCTCCTCTACATGTTCGCACTCGTGGTTTTAAAATCTCAACATGGCAAGAAAAATATAATACTAGTAATACTCGCGCATCTTGTGGGCAACATTAAAGCACACATCTGCCATGTTAGAGCATCTCCAACAAGATAAACTACTCATACAAATGCATCTTGATGCGTGCAATGCATGGGCATTTTGCTAGTTCTAAAAACCTTTCCATCATTTGCCACACTACTGGTTGCAGATGAAAAACCTACCCAAGCACAGCGCGAAACATGAGCGACGCACAATTACAAGCTGATATTCTGTTGGACAATGGAGGCTATAACCAATTACTTTTACGGGAACAATAGCACCCAGGAAATTTGAAGGGTAGGTATGAACAAAATTGGAACTGCACATGTACTGCTGAGTGATTCAATACACACATTACCGATCGAGGAGGAGAACGATGGTCGCGGCGGCCTCTGTGAGTCATGGTCGGCAATGGGAGTCAGTTCATTGTCCACGACGGTGGTACTTCTGTGCTTGGCGTCGGCTTCTGGGAAGCAGATATGAGACCGTGGAAGACGATGCCGGGGAAGAGGCTCTGTGTACGACGACGACGGTGGACTGGCTCCAGTGCGGCGTACGAGGTCGTCGATTAGGCAGATGCACTGCAGTGGACGAGTGCGCCGATGTAAAGGGGAGGAGCACAAAGGCTGCGGTGCCGTGGAGAAGCCTATTTTGTGGTGGGGATAGAAATTGGGGAGTATTCAGGTGTACTACTCTGGGTGCCGGGGTGGGGTTGGCTGGGTAGGGTGAACCTGAAGTTACGAAAACAGCCCCCTACTAAGCGTCATCCATAGGCCTGTTCCGAAGGCTATGATGGTAACTTCCCACTGCTCGAATCAGGGTCGCGGGAGATTTTACCGCCGACCTCAAAATTTTGTGACACTTGACTCCCCGTGTGGCGTGTTGAGTGATTCGGCTAAGCAACTAGCGAGTAGTAGTAGTAAACTCTGCATATTAGGTTTGACCGAAGTCAAACTTCCTAAAGTTTGACCAAGTTTATAGAAAAAATATAAACATTTACCATAACAAATACGTATGATGTGAAAGTACATTCAATAATGAATCTAATGGTATTTATTTGTTATTGTATATGTTAATATTTTTTGTTATAAGCTTTCTGAGAGTTTACAAAACTGGACTTTGACCAATGCTAATACGCGGACTTAAATAAAAACGGATGGAGTACACATTTGTTTTCTTAGTTTGTAGTGAACTAATCATTTGTTGAAATTGTGAAATAAATATATTAGGCTATTGACTTCGAATGTAATGGTCTATACAATTCAATAGTTACAATCATTGTCGAATCCCAAGATGTATACAAGGTCTATAGTACTTCACAACATGCTCAAACTCACATAATCCCAGTCAAATGAGAATCTAAATGCATTTCATAGTTATTACTTTGTAGGATGCAACAAGAACAACCATAACTCTACATCAGCCATTATAGAAGCAACATTTTGACATATCCCAATGTGTGAATGAAACGTGCAGAGAGAGCTTTTGAAGATGGAGCAGATAGGGCGGGAAAGTTTGTATGTATGTGGATGAGAGAGTAGGAGACAAACCTAACGAGACAGAGAGAGAGAGAGATAGAGAGAGAAAGAGAGAGGAAGAAGTTAGGTCTGTGAGAAAGATGCATACATGTAATATACATGAGATGCGTGTGCATCTAGATTCAGTATACGTGGAAGGAGAAGAGACAACATGTTTGATGAGAGAGCAGGAAAAACATGGATGAAAGGGGAATGATCTCGTGGGTTGAGGGATTGACAATTTTGTGTGGGGGAGAGAGGGATTGGTAATTTTGTGCAAGAGAGAGAGAGGGTGGGGGGAGGAGTCAGTCAGCCGTCGTCACATCACCTTGCTTCCAAATGACCCCGCATTCTCTAGTGCGGTGTGGTCGCCGTCTTCGATCTGCTCGTTGCCCTCTTTGAAGATTGATGTGTTGTGCATGTTGGGGTGCAAAGAAGCACAAGCGAGAGTGGTCGCCATATAACCTTGTATGGGGATGAATTGTGTGCTCTGGGGAGTGTGTGTGTGTGTGTTGTGCTGCGTGTGTCTCTCTCTGTGTGTGTGTGTCAGATATTGAGAGAAAACAAACCTAAGGAGAGAAATGGGTATTCAGAAGAGATTGTGTGGGCCTTGAGGTGGGCAGGGGCCGAGTGAGGGTGTTAAAATGTGCGCGTTGATGCATGTGTTGCATGCGACCGTGCGAGGGACGGACGAATCGAGAGAGATGGTTGTTGTGTTATGGATGCTCCTCTGTCTGTCTCTCTCTCTCCCTCACACACACACAGACACAAGTAAACTAGAAGACCGTTCTCTCATGTATACATAACATATCGGCATCTGTCTATGTCTCACTCATGCACGATCATGTGCACATTCACACCTCTCTATGTCTGTATCACACGCACACCGTCTCCACATTGCCCTTCCGTCACAACACACATATGGACACATACACACGTTCTGTCTCAGTCACACACACAAAATCAGTATTAAAAAAAACTAGGGCGCACCTAAAACGTCCAAATCCAAATAAACACGAACTAGAGCTAAATTCAAATATATGGAAATATTGCAGCGTCAAGAACTTTCACAGGAAAAAAAGTTGAGTAATATTCGAGGATTGTTTTCACACACACAAAAAGGTTCGGTGGATGTCCTTCGAGCGCGACACGGTGACGCACCATTCAATCGACCGCGCGGCCGCGGTTCACGCGCTTGCACATGATTCGGTATCGTGGCTGTGGTACTAAGGCTGGTCACAATGGGCAAGAACATAAGCTAGTAACTAATAAAAGCGCTGCCTAAGTCTAATGTTTACGTGTACTAGTACGGTTTTGTTTTAAGTTTGACCAACCTTATATATAAAACTAAAGTAAGCTCCCACACGCACACTCATCAATATGCCGCCGCCGCCGTTGCGCATGCCGGCGCCCTCCTGCTCCGGCCAACAATTTCTCGCCCATCACCGCCGTGTCGCCGCCATCCCTGTGCCATGAAGCCGAAGGCTCGCCCGCTCACGTCGTTTGCAATCCCTCCTCGCGATGCCACCGCGCTACCAAGCATGCGGGCAGCTGGTGGAGCCGCGTCTATGCATGCAGCGTACGAAGAGGAGGACGAGTGCGTGCTCCAGCACGCCGGCGAGGAGGAACTAGCGTGTCATTATCGTCTCCGCCCGCGCAGAGGAGGCGCGCATGGTGGCTGTCGCGGCGGAAGCCGGTCGCGCGCGTGTCGAGCCCGCAAACCGGGTGCGGACGCGGAATCTACCTTCGAGACCTTGAATGCCACGTGGATCCTGCAATCTGAAGGAGCAATTTGGGTCAGTCGACTCATGTGAGCCGTTTGATGCAACATGGATGGCTAGAAGGGCTTCTTCCACCTTTTCTACCATCTTCTTCCTTCGCTCCGTCGAACTTATTTCACAAATCGACTCACCCAAATTATACTACTAGTATGAACGTATTAAGTACAGTAGGAACACGAAGATACGAGCAGTAGTACCAACTGCAAGAAGAATAGTAGTAAGACATAGTACTAGTACTATTGTACGTACTAAAGAGTTCAAATAACGAGAAAGAACATAAACATAGTTCTGCTAGGGCCTCAGCACAACACACCCTTGAAAATAAACTAATAAGCAACTAGTCCGCTTAACACTACAGTAGAACCAGCATGAGCGACGTAACTGCCACCTACTTGGAGTCCGAGTCCACGTCCTCGACTTCGTCCTCGTCCCTCTTCCTCTTCCTCTTCGCCGACGCTTCTCTGCTTCTTCATACAACCCATGTAGATATTTAAACAAAGGTAGGCATCCATTGCTGCGTACAGGATGTGATCTTCATCTAATGTCTTCGACTCCCATGCATGATGAAACTCGTGATGAGGTTTCTTCAGTTTAGCGTACGAAGGATCAATCATGGCTGCTGCCAGGGTCAGCATTGAAGGTTGAGAGGAGGACACCAGGCTTGCCTTTTGGAGATCGAAGGGCTGGCCTACAACGAGACCTATCCGACGCAGGACGTCACTGTCGTTCTTAAAGCCTACATTAACAAATTTCACTCTTTTGTCCTTGAGGAAGTTCTTAAAATCCTGGCACTCAACGTTGGCATGGCATATGTGGTAGACCAAGAAAACGTTATGTACGCAAACCTGGATCACGGCGGGCTTCTTCCTCTCTTCGTCCTTTAGATCCTTCTCTCGTCCCAGGACTGTGGTGTACTCAACATCTAGCTCAGCGACCCACTCATCCGTTGAACTGTTGAACATGCTTTCATCGTCTTGGATCCACGTGTGTAGATGACGATGAACTGATCGCCAGTGATGGCTCTAACCTGGTACTCAGCGGCGGCCATGGAGATTTGGGAGGCCATGGATTTTGGAGGAGGGTTAGGAGAAGTTGAACTTTTGTACCCCGCAAAAACAAACAAGGAGCGAACTAATGTGAAAGGACGGGACGACTAGGAGCGAACTGTTGTAAGGTAGAAGACGGGGACGAGTAGGGCGTGCGAACGGCGTGGGGTTGCTGGCTTGCCCGGTGGATAAACGGCTGCAAGCCCCCAAAGAGTTCACAAGAACTATGCGGGACCCACTAGATGGCATGTCTACTAGACCCATATCATAGGCCTGACGGTATAGCTTCTGCCGGTTCGCACGCCATGTCGGCGCGTGGATGTAACTTCACTTAATTCCGTCAAATGTCGCACCTCCCACGACCTTCGCCTCCCTCGCGCGGTCGCTCCCTTTGAGACTTCGACCGGCTATAAATGAGCAATTTTTTGCCTTTTTTTAGACAAGCAATTTTTTTGCCTACTCTGCATGCATGATACTCCCTCTGGTCCTTTTTACTCCCGTCAACCATTTGCAAAGTGTTTGACCAAATTTATACTTTTTTTGAACACCACCTTATATTAATTAACCAGCCACACCAGTACACTCATTCGATACAATATTCACCACACAGGGCGGTACATTATTTACAAGAATACCATCTAATCTATTGTCAAAGCTATACTTAGCGATTAAGTGTGCCACCTTATTGGCCAAACGGCTAATATTTGATAATTGAAGATTGTTGATCAACTTCGAGATGCTCAACGCTTTCATCTTCAGGTTGCGCATAGCAGACCTGTCAACGCTTTGACAGGCATCAATGAAATCCCACGACCAAATTTATACTAAAAATATCAATATTTACAATACTCCCAAAACACTTAGGCGCGGTGCATTAACTTCTACCTCATTTCTTGTTTCTTGACATATCAACCAATAGGAGATGTGGGTGTGCATGCTTTTAATGACTTGAGACTACCAAATACGACATGCAGTGGTTAGTTCATTGCATGCAATGCTATTAATTAGCAAATAAACATTAAGATCTCTCGTTTTCCCCTCCTCCCTGGTCACAGTGCACAATCTAAGATGACTTTCTCACCTAGACGGAGGGAGTACTGATTATAATGAGTACTCCCTCCTTCCATCTATATAGGGCCTAATGCGTTTTTCAAGACCGCCTTTGACTATTGATAAAATTAATACTACATGACATGCATAATGTGAAAATTATATCATTGAAAGCTCCTTTCACATACGAATTTGATGATGTGCTTTGTGTAAGTTGCATGTCATATATTATTGCTCTAACATTTGGTCAAAGTTAGCCTCGAAAAACACATTAGGACCTATATAGATGGAAGGAGGGAGTATAAGAACTACGTTTTATAATGAGTGTAAAAATATTGATTGGACATTGTGAATGTTGACACATTGTGGAATAGTTTTTGAAGTCTACAAAAGTACTCAACTAGTGTTGTCGTTCTCCAAAAAAAATGTGTTTACCAATACATGCATGAACTCTAGTTACTCTAACCCCCCTCTCTTCTTTAATTCTTTGCCACATCAGCATGTTTGCTATTCCCGTGTGCATGATACCAGCTAAGATACCACCATTATGGCCAGCCTTAATCATCGCATGCAATAATTTAGTGCACCTTGAAATATGAACATGTTTGGGGCGTGTTTGGTTTTAATGACTTGAGACTATACCTAGCCCGGCATGCAAGATGACTTATTATGCACCGTTCCCCATACCTGCAGGAAGCCCGTTCGTCTCCAAATTTTTTCCTCTCCATGTGTGGAAACAGTATGCCTGCCAAACTCTCCTTCTCCCTCCGGCGGTCCAACCACTCCACCCCGTGTGAAAAAATCTGCATGCATGACTCTCCTCCCCCCACGCTCGTCCAATCCATTGTGACCAGCAACATTTCCACCCCTTCGCTCCCCCGTAATTTACTCCAACAAATATGCCCATGTAGCTGTTACTTAACTGCAGGTGCATTCGGTCACTGACATATGGGCCCAACAGGGGTGTGGCCCACATGTTAGTGACGCAACTGGACCAGCAGTTAAGTCAGTGCAGCTCAGTCCATATCTTACGTAGGTGTGCCATTGCTCGCTATAAATACTATGCCTCCCACGACATCGCTATCTCCTCCCCCTCACCTTCACGTTCATCGCTATCTCCTTCCCTCCCTCTCACGTCGACCACCATGGCATCGCCCCTCCCAAGCCCTAGGAGCCCCTCGCTGCACCGCACAGACGATCAGGCGTCGTCGTTCCGTTCCTCGCTGCCACTAGTCGAGGAGGACGCGTCGGTGTTCCGCTCCTCGCCGCTACGCGACGCATTGCTATTCCATTCCTCGCCGCCACTAGTCGAGGAGGACGTGTCGACGTTCCGCTCCTCGCCGCGACGCGTCGAGGTGGACGCGTCGGCGTTCCCAATCTCGCCAGCACGCGCGCCGGAGGACGGGTCGGCTCCCCGCTACGAGGAGAACCCCGCGCCGCCCGCCGAGCGCCCCAGCCTTTAGGAGCTTTGGAAAGAAATGGATGTCACCTTGTGGGAGGCTTTGCCTCCAGTAGAGTGCGCCAAAATAGAGGCGGAGAAGAAGCCTGAGGAAGAGAAGCGCACCGCGGAACAAGCTGCCTAGGAGGCCTATGTCGCGTCCGAGAGAGTCAGGCAATTGGCTCTTTGGCAGAAGGCTCATGCGAGGGCCGTGAGGGTGGCAGAGGACGCCTGTGACGACGCCCTGAGCATAGTCGGGCCCAAGCGCCACATCTACGTTTGGTGGTACGTGGACCGGGTGCACGCTTCCAGCGAGGAGGAGTACCTGTTGGCGCCGGATCACCACACCGGTGAGGTCGCGCTCGCCCGCCGGCAAGCCGCCAATCAGCACCTCGCGAGTTGCGAGGCTGAGGAAGAGGCGTTGTGTCGGTGCGCTGGGAAACGGCCGCGCACCAGGGCACTCGTGGCACCGCCGCAAGCGCTCCTGCGAGCGCCGTGGCGCACCGTAAGGCGATCTCATTAGTCTTGGTACGCAAATGATAAATCCCGAACGTTCAGGAATTTTTAGTGTCCTTAATTAAGTATGTAAAAGGGAAAGTTTAGAAACCTTGTGTATTCGTACGCATTTTGCAAGTACGTGCATATAGCACAAACTTTACTATATACTATCGCAGGATAAGAATTCTATGAGACCAGGTCTCACGCGAGACCCATCCTGATGGATGACACGCGGCATTCACAAATCACAAAGCATCCCCCACCCCCCACTTAAAAGCCACGTGTCATCCATCAGGACGGGTCTCACCTGCTAGCCGTGAGACCTGGTCTCATATACGAGTAATTTTTTTCCACTATCGCACTAACGTCTCTCTCGATATATGCTTGCAGAAAGTGCTACTCCCTCCGTCCAGGTCAATAAGTCATCTTCGGTTGTGCACCGTGAGCAAGAAGGAGGGAAGACTTATACACCTAGACGGAGGGAGTACTACTATTACTTATGTACGTGCAAATGCACATTTTAACATTACGATGCGGTTTTTGTAAAACTAGAAAAACAACACTAGTCAAGCTTGTGAAACGATTCAATGCAAAACATATGCAAAAATGCTCGTTTGATTGTTTACTTTTAGCTTCCTTCTCTGTGGTTATTTCTCTGTCGTACTTTGTATGGAGTATCTCACTGGTTGGAAAGGCATGCAAATTCCCAAACCGCTTCCTACACCCTCTATCTCACTGGTTGCCGGCGTTGATGTTGTCGCCCATGTCATCGAGGATGAGGTTGCCGAGGTCGGGGAAGAAGTCGTCGTTCGCAACTAATCATGTGGCCTAGCATAGTAGTAGGATACAGAGTAGAAACATGAATTTTACCATGATTTCGAACAGGAAGGACATAAACACATACGGTGCAACGGGAGCAGCACTGTTGCGTTGAGGTTGTCGCCCATGTCCAAACACCACGTAGACACGGTCTTTGAGCACGGTTCGTAGTCGTTCCATGCTCGGGCATTGAAGTTTGTAACTATTTTAGATTAGAATATACTACTCCTCCGGTGCTAGTAGTAGAGCAGAGTCCTACTCTACTACTCTACTCAAGCAAGTTAGGGCATAGCATTGTAGGGAGTACCAGTACTGTGATCACTCAAGCAAGTTGTCTGGCATAGCATGACCCTACGCTGCTGGTATGTGTCTCGTAAGTCAAGCGGCATGCTGTAGTCATCATCACCTGTCCACTTCCCGCAGCACATATTCTTTTCTCCATCTTTGTCCGCACATAATCTCATCCAATCTTCCATCCCCGCTAAGGCGCCTCCCCCCTCGTTTGAAACCCAAGCACTAACAATGGCAGAAGCGAGCAGCGTCCGCCGAAAGAGTGGCTGGAATTCGCTCCCCACAGAGGTAATCAAGCTCATTGTTTCACGTGTGGACAATCTCAGTACCATGCCACTCGCCACGTGCTCGTCGAGGCTGTACCATTTACTTAAAGCCCTCAGGCCAGAGCTTTTTAAGCCAGCTCCTTGCTTGCTGATGCCGCCTGATCTTCAGCAACGACGTGTCATGCAGCATAAAGATCTTAGGGTGGCGAGCATCAACCCCCTTGACTGCGATCCGATCCCCGTCAGCCTCAACTACATTAATGGTATGTACTGGGTCTGCATGAACACGTCTTGGATGGTGCTCGTCGACGGTCGCGGCAGCTGGATGCTCGTGGAGGTCTACACCCGGGGATTGATCCCCCTTCCTTCGATTAACACTGCACTGCTTTGGCACCGCGTCCCAGAATACTCAGAATCTTACAGTAGCCAACATGATACCAAGTTTGATTTGCTCAAGGTTGTAATCTGTCAAGTGCCCACAAGATCTGCGAATTATAAAGACTTCAGGCTAATTGCGTTCTTCAACCGCGGTCTCGCCTATCTGACAGGTCACTGCGGTAAGTGGATAAATCTGCACGTCCATCGCAGGATCATACATCCTCCATGGTTCTCTGATGCCATTGAACACAAGGGCTTCATTTACGTTGTCGACTCCTTCTATGGCTGGACGTATTGCTGGCCTACTCCAGTCATCGCTACAAACGGCTGTTACAGTAGTATGTAACTTTCCTATGATATCATGATGGCTTGCTTATATTACTGTCAACATTTGCTGAAAAAATATTCATGCTCATAACATGCTGTTCTTAAGATTGACTAAACCAAGAGCCTTTTTTTATTTGACTCCAACTTGATATGATGTTGTAGGCCGCCTGGTGTCCCTACCCTTCCTAATCCCAGAACCTTTCAAAGAAAAGCGGCATGGCAGCAGGTGGTTCCTGGCTCGATCAGACGACGGCGCAAGATTGATGATCGTTCACACGTACAGGACGTGTTGTTTCACGGAATACAATCACAATCACTGCAAGGTCTTTGAGCAGGATCCCAGCTTCTCTGGGCCTTCAGGAATTTTTGACTGGAGGCTGGTAAGTTGCCTTGGTACATGCTCTCTGCTTGTCGGACTGAATTATCCGATTAACCAGGAGATAACTGTAAGTGCATCTAGTGCCACCCCTAGTTGGTTTTGGAGTATTGACGACAAACCTAGTTGAGGGACTAATGTGTTTGTGAGAATTGCAGGATAACACAGGTAGAAGTCCCTCATTGATTCGGTTTTCCTACCAGAGATGACCCATAAAAATGTATGAAGCCATTGAAGCCAAAGGTGGTATATGAAGATATTCACATTGAAGACTATGACAAGAGAAGACACCACATGAAGCCTATGGAGCTCGAAGACTTAGATCTTTCGTAGTTCTTTTTCTTTTGTGTTGAGTCACAGGAACCACCGTACTGTTAAGTGGGGTCCAAGAGAACCAGTCAGAATGACTGAAGTGATGCCTAAACCAAAACCTATGTCTTCGAGTGAAGACTATGAGAGCGAATCTTGTCCAGAGTCGGACAAGTCAGCTTTGCTTGTAGCCCAAGTAAAGTTGCCGTGTGAGTTTGAAATCTGACCGTTGGAACACGTGTCAGTTCCTTAGTGACCCAGGGTCATTTCGGACAAATCAGGTCGGGTTGCCAAGTGGCTATAAATAGCCCACCCCCACAACCATAAACGGTTGGCTGCTCAGATTGAGAGAACGGCTTTTGTCGTGTGAGAGCAACCCACCTCGAAGCCTTTGAGAGAGAATTCCTTGCGAGGATAAAGCCCTAACCACCCAGAGCCAAAGAGAATTGGGCATCACTTAAGTCTTCTTGTCTGTGTGATCTGAAGACTTATTACACTTGAGGACTGTGCATCCTCCAGCCGGTTAGTCGTCGCGTTCTGAGCATCCAAGAGACATTGTGGATCGCCGGTGAACGAAGTCTGTGAAGGTTTGGGAGTCTACCTTGAAGACTTACCAGAGTGATTGGGCGAGGTCTGTGTGACCTTAGCTCAAGGGGAATACGGTGAGGACTGGGTGTCCTGAGCTGCGTGTTCAGGACTGGGTGTCCGGGACTGTGTGTCCTAAGGTTTAAATACCTTGTCGCCCCAACCAGACATACAGTTGTCACAGCAACTGGAATTGGTCCAACAAATCATTGTCTTCAACGAGTCACTGGTTTGATCTTCCCTTTCCTTAACTTACTGTCACTCGTTGTGAAGTCATTGTATGCCTGCACTATCTTTTATCTTCACTGAGTGACTGCGTGTTCTGTTAGGCCTCATAATATCTTCCTACCTGATCCTTACTACATTACTGCTATTAGTCATTGTGCTTTCACTCTATTGAATACTTGACTATGGCTTGCCTAGTGTAGTCTACCTTCCGCTGCATGGTAATAGGATTATTTCTACCGTTTGTCTTCATAACTTCCACGTTTTGAAGACTTTCATAGAAATCGCCTATTCACCCCCCTCTAGTCGATATAACGCACTTTTAATTGGTATCAGAGCAAGGTGCTCCCTTGTTCTGTGTGATTCGGTTTAACCACCTGGAGTTTTAGCTATGTCGACGACAGGGATAATTAAAGTCTCCGCTGCATGCCCCGTCTTTGATGGAACTGAATATCCCTACTGGAAGAATAAGATGCGCATGCATCTTGAAGCCATTGACGTTGACCTATGGTATGTCGTCGAGAACGGCATTCCCAAGGCTGGAGAAGGTGTCACTGCTGCTGATGTCAAGAAATTCGTTCAACTGGACTCTACTGCCAAAAATATCATCTGTGGTCATCTGACCAAAGGACAGTATGGCCGTGTGAGTGCTTTGAAGACATCTAAGCTGGTCTGGGACTGGCTCACCAAGGTCAATGAAGGCATCTCAACCCAGAGAGATCAGAGAATCAGTGTCCTTCGCAATCTCTTCAACCGCTTCAAGCGAAATGACAATGAGAATGTCCAGCACACATTTGACCGACTCACTGACATCACAAATGAGCTTCAAGCCCTCGGCGCTACTGAGATCACCAAACATGAAGTCGTCAAGACACTACTGAGATCACTTGATAGTTTGTTTGACATTCTAGCACTGATGATTCAAGAACGTCCTAATTTCAAGACACTCGATCCATCTGACATACTTGAGAGGCTCAACACATATGAGTTTCAGCTTTCTGAGAAAAGAGATATCTACGGTCCAAACTATGGGCGAACTCGTGCCTTGAAGGCAAAAGCTGTCTCCTCATCTGAAGAAGAATCTGACAGCAGTTCTGATGATCTCGAAGACATTGGAAGGGAACTTGCTATGCTCGTGAAGAAGTTCCAAAAATTCACCAAGAAGAAAGGCTTCAGAAAGTCTTCCCGATCAAGCTCAAGGAATGATGAAGCTTCTGCTCATGACTACAAGAAGAAAACATGTCACAAGTGCAAGAAACTTGGCCACTTCATCTCTGAGTGTCCATAGTGGGACAATGAGAACAAAAAGAAGAAGAAGAGCAAGGAATATGACTCTGACGACAAGAAGAAGAAGAAATACTCAAAGTCTTCATCCAAGTCTTCCTCAAAGTCTTCATCACACAAGAAGAGCTCATCTGGCAAGGCACGTGCGTTTGTTGGCAAGGAAATGGATTCAGAGGAGGAGTCCGCTTCTGAGGAGGCGGAGGTGGATTCTGAGGAGGAGTCCGACTCAGGTGTTGCAAGTCTGGCTACAGCACACGTTGCCAAGTCTATCTTCAATACTGAAGACAATGACCTCGTCACCGACACCGATGCAAATGACAAGGACTACTCCGCTTCTACCTACTGCTTCATGGCACGCGGTGCCAAGGTAAACACACGCACTACTCACTATCAAACATCTAGTGACGATGACTCTGATTGTGATTCAAAACCCAGCTATAGAACACTTGCTAAAATTGCAACTGAACAACAGAAAGCTATGGAACATATTCAAAAACTGTTAGACAGAAGCGATGATCTGTTAGGTGCTGAAATGACTCGATCTGAATCCTTAATTGAAGACATAAAAATCTTCATGTTAAGTATCAGGAACTTGAAAGTCGTCATGAAACTCTCTCAACAACTCATGAAAAGCTTTCCTATGATTATCTTCAAAGGAAGCAAGATCTTGAGAAATTGAGAGCGGTTCATGAAGATCTTCAAAAGGAAAACGAGTCACTTCGCACCAAATAGACCAGTCCCGCTCAGGAAGGATTTGAACCACCATGTCTTAAATGCATTGAGCGTGATAATGCTACTTCTGTTGCTGAATATTCTACTGCTACTACTGTTGCAATATCTTCAACTGTTGATGTGGTAACTAACCCCTCTACTGAGGATACCACTGCTATTGCTGATGAGAATGCTAGGTTGAAGACATTGCTTGAAACAGGGATGTACAAAAGTCTTAAAGGGCATCAGACACTATGTGATGTCCTCAAAAAGCAGATACTGAACCGAAACCCGAGGAAAGAGGGTGTTGGGTTCGTAAGGAAAATGAATGCTGATGGCTCTTACTGGAAACCCGAGCAGTACCCCAAAACCATGTGGGTTGCTACAAAGGAACCTTCAGCAGACCCATCCAATCTATCTGGATTCACTTGTGCTAACCCCATAATCATTGATGAATCCTTTGATGCAAACTATATACTGTTTAAGAATCAGAATGGTGAAGTGTTTGCCAGGTACATTGGTACTAACTGCAGGAATGGACCGCCTATGAAGAAGATCTGGGTTCCGAAAAGGTGTCTGGAGAATCTTCCTGTGAATGTCATCATGACACCTCACGTGAAGAAGACAAACCTCAGACCCAAGGCTTCATACGGTCCAAAGGCTTCATACAGACAGAGGACTCACCTGAGTCGCACTAACGCAAATGTTTTGCAGGGAAACCATACTCAGGCATATGAATATGAGAGCGGTTCATCAAACCGCCATGTTCATAAGACCAAGAACTATTATGCTTATTCTTATGAGTACTATTGTCCGCCTGCAAGACTGTTTGCTAGGGCTCCAATGCCAAAATTCTCAGATGCTGCACTTAGACTTATTGCTTCTCAGCCACCCTTGAAGATGTGGGTGGCTAAGAAAGCTTAACTCTCTTTTGCAGGGAAAGGTCTCCAGCAGAAAACCAAAATCGTCTGACGCCATTGCTGGGGACCTGAAACATCTTGTAGGGCGCAAGATTAAATGCCCGAATGGTATTACTATGTACTTCGTTCCTGAATCACTTGCTACTCTCCCTATTAGTCCTAATCTGGATCTAAGCTTTCATAACCCATTGGTTCGTCAAATGTTTTTGCTTCACAATGCTCTTGGTGAAGCCTATCCCCCTAACTGCACTGTAGGGTACGACACCAGCGTCTTCAGAATGGATTATTGATAGTGGGTGTACAAATCACATGACTGGCAAAAGAAGTCTTCTTATGGACTCAACTTTACGTCCATCCGACAAGAGCCACATCACATTTGCTGACACTGGTAAAAGCAAGGTATTGGGTCTAGGTAGAGTTGCAATCTCAAGGGATCAACACATGGATAAAGTCATGCTTGTTGAATCCCTTGGCTTCAACTTAATGTCTGTCTCAATGCTTTGCGATTTGAACATGATCGTAATATTTGGAAAATATCGTTGCCTTGTACTAATGGAATCTGACAAGTCTCTAGTGTTTGAAGGGTATCGAAAAGATGATCTGTACGTAGTAGATTTCTCAGCAGGGCCACAACTTGCCGTATGTCTTCTAGCAAAAGCTTCAGAATGCTGGCTCTGGCATCGGAGGCTTGGGCATGCTGGCATGAGGAACCTCCACACCCTGGCAAAGAAGAAGCATGTCAT
The DNA here is from genome assembly GCF_056163025.1 of Triticum urartu. Lineage (NCBI taxonomy): Eukaryota > Viridiplantae > Streptophyta > Magnoliopsida > Poales > Poaceae > Triticum > Triticum urartu. The sequence goes on from NC_141879.1 coordinate 300,095,866, forward strand.
AGGCATCGAGGGCGTCAAGTTCAAGAAAGATCACTTATGCGGTGCTTGTGAAGCAGGGAAGATGACGAGGGCCAAACATCCCTCGAAGACAATCATGACCACTACTCGACCCTTCAAACTGCTTCACATGGATCTTTTTTGTCCCACTCATTACTCAACTCTTACTACTACTGCTGGCCTCTATGGCTTCGTTATTGTTGATGATTATTCTAGATACACTTGGGTGCACATAATCCTTTACAATACTGAAGTGCAGGATGTCTTCAGACGCTTCGCAAATCGAGCTATGAACAATTTTGGCGCCAAGATAAAGCACACAAATCGAGCTATGAACAATTTTGGCGCCAAGATAAAGCACATCAGAAGTGACAATGGCACTGAATTCAAGAACACTGGCCTTGATACATATCTTGATACCTTGGGCATCACACATGAATTCTCAGCCCCGTACACGCCACAGCAGAATGGTGTCGTCGAACGCAAGAACAGAACACTCATTGAGATGGCCAGAACGATGCTAGATGAATACAAGACCCCAAGAAAATTCTGGCCTGAAGCCATTGATACTGCATGCCATACAATCAATCGTGTTTATCTTCACAAGCTTCTAAACAAGACATCTTATGAGCTCCTTACTGGCAAGAAGCCAAATGTCAGTTACTTCAGAGTATTTGGCGCAAGGTGCTGGATCAAGGACCCACATCACACCTCAAAGTTTGCACCAAAAGCACATGAGGGTTTTATGCTTGGATATGGAAAGGATTCGCACTCCTACAGAGTCTTCAATCTCTTTCATTACAAATTAGTTGAAACAGTGGATGTGCGGTTCGATGAGACCAATGGTTCACAAAGAGAGCAACTGCCAAATGTGCTAGATGAAGTTCCATCCAGTGAATCAATCAAGGTAATGGGAACTGGAGAAATTATACCTTCTGAAGCTCATCCTAAAGAAGAACTTATCATCTCAGCACCTGATCAACATGAAGACAATGCTCAACCTGAAGACATTCCTTCTAACAATGACAATGATCAGCAAGAGCAAAGTCTTCGCCCTGTACATCCTCACGTTGTAAATGAAGTGCAGATTGAAAGAATAATTGATAGCATCAATGCACCCGGTCCACTCACTCGTTCAAGGGCAACTCAGCTAGCAAATTTCTATGGGCACTTCGCATTCGTCTCAATAACAGAACCCAAGAAAGTTGAAGAAGCCTTCATGGAACCTGAATGGATTCAAGCTATGCAAGAAGAGCTTCAACAGTTTGAGCTGAATAATGTATGGGAACTAGTTAAGCGTCCTGATCCACGGAAGCACAATATAATAGGCACCAAATGGATATACCACAACAAGCAAGATGAGCATGGTCAAGTTGTCAGAAACAAGGCTCGTCTCGTTGCTCAAGGATATACTCAAGTGGAAGGCATTGACTTCGATGAAACATTTGCTCCTGTGGCTAGACTTGAAGCCATATGCATACTGCTGGCCTATGCAAATCATCATAACATACTTCTATATCAAATGGATGTGAAGAGTGCTTTTCTCAATGGCAAGATTGAAGAAGAAGTGTATGTTGCACAACCGCCTGGCTTTGAAGATCCAAAACATCCTGACATGGTATACAAGGTCAACAAGGCACTGTATGGACTCAAACAAGCCCCTCGGGCCTGGTATGACACACTCAAATACTTCCTGAAGAGCAAAGGCTTCATACCTGGTTCCCTAGACCCCACTCTCTTCACGAAGACATATGACGGTGAACTATTTGTGTGCCAAATATATGTGGATGACATTATCTTCGGCTGCACCAATCAGAAGTACAGTGAAGAGTTTGGATATATGATGCAAGAGCAATATCAGATGTCCATGATGGGGGAGCTGAAGTTCTTCCTCGGTCTTCAAATACGACAACAACGCAACGACATCTTCATATCTCAGGAGAAGTATATCAAAGATTGCCTGAAGAAGTTCGGTATGCAAGACTGCAAAGGCTTCACAACACCAATGCCAGCCAAACATCATCTGGGTCCCGACGACAATGGTAAAGAGTTCGATCAAAAGGTATACCGCTCCATGATTGGTTCTTTACTTTATCTATGTGCATCTAGGCCAGATATTATGCTTAGGGTTTGCATGTGTGCTCTATTTCAAGCGGCACCAAAGGAGTCGCATCACTTAGCTGTGAAGCGAATTCTTCGATATTTGGCTCACACCCCAACTCTAGGATTATGGTATCCAAAGGGCTCAGAGTTTGATCTGGTTGGATTCTCGGATGCTGATTATGCTGGTGACAAAGTTGATCGCAAGTCTACATCAAGCACATGTCACTTTCTAGGACGATCACTTGTATGTTGGTCTTCAAAGAAGCAGAACTGTGTATCTCTCTCGACTGCTGAATCTGAATACATTGCTGCTGGATCTTGCTGCACTCAGCTTCTGTGGATGAAGCAAACACTCAAGGACTATGGCATTCATTTGAAACAAGTGCCACTTTACTACGACAACGAAAGCGCCATCAAGATTGCCAACAACCCAGTTCAGCACTCGAAGACAAAGCACATTGAAATTCGTCATCACTTTCTCAGAGATCATGTTGTGAAGGAAGACATTGATATCATACACGTCAACACTGAAGATCAATTGGCAGATATCTTCACCAAGTCCTTGGATGAGAAGAGATTTTGCAAGTTACGGTGTGAGCTAAATATCCTGGAATCCTCAAATGTCCTGTGATCAGGCACACATCCTAACCCTTATGCATATTGATGACTTAGATGTGCAACAGACAAAGTAAAGTATATCTTCAATCAATGAAGACATACATTCTAAGTGTGAATACATTAATGTGGAATTTGACTTCGGAGCGCCACGATAATTGTGCGCCGTGTCTGGGTCTAATACTTCCTATACGGTGGGTAACGCCACCACCAAATGTTCTGTTTTGAAGTGTTTCACTCATGGCGTTACCTTGCAATGTCTTCACATTTGGTTTGGCTTCAATCTCAACACATCTTCATGATTATCTTCACTATGTTGACTATATATATATATATATATTAGTGTTCTGTCCTCTACAACATTCACTTATAGCTATGTCTTCATTGTTGAATCTTTTGAACTAAGTGAATGTGATCGGACCCTAACCTCTCTATGCTTTCTATCTCAAATTCTATCTCTCCAAATCATATGCATTCTATTGAAACTGTCGAATGTCTTCTCTGTGTCCTTGTCAGCAGAAGATACAGAGACAACCATTAAGTCCGTTTTCAATGCTCATTCCTCCACATGAAACCCGGAGAAGTAGGAACGACCACCCGACAATCAAGGCGTGCGTGGGACGTGGAACAAACCCCAAAATTTCATATAATGGCCACGTGTTCCTCAGATGCAAATCGCCAGGGGCACCTGTGTAATAGCGCAGTGTCGCCCATGTACCTATAAATACACACTTCACAGCGGTCATTATCTCTTCTTCCACTCTCGCACGAACCCTAGCACCACCGCTAGCCCTCGACGACGCCGGCGATGAAGCGCTTCGCTGCCGCAACCTCTCCGACGCCGTCTTCACGCCGACCGTGGACATTGTTCTCTCCGCTGTCGCTGTAGGTGTCCTCCGTCGCCAAGTTAGGGCACGGAAGATCGAACTGCTCGGCCTCATCTTCCACTTCGTCTAGCAGTTCTTAGTGTAGTAAATAAAACTTCCTTTTTACAGCACCGTTGATCCTATGGATTTGTCACTTTCTACCACAAGCAGTTTCTATTCACACAAGTTAGATCTCTCTCATACTGCATCTCATAACATGCCTAGTATATTCACTTATGCTTCACAAAGTAGTTAGATTCCTCACTTGTACTGATCTGTGGATTCGTACAAATCTGGAACCAACTCCTTATCTATGAGTGAATGTCTTCGCACGATGAGGTCAATGTCTTCTAAACTGATTTATCTTCAAAATCTTCTGAGAATGCATATGACCTCTTCCCTTCCCTCGCACCTTAATGCTGTCACAGGTACATGTCCGTGGGAGAATCCTTTGGTTCTCATAGTCTGCATTCATTTGCAGAATTCTTACAGCATCACATAAATTCTCCCGAAGCCAGTTCCTGTTGGTCCAGCAAGAGAAAACCTTTGAAGCCTTTGAACGTGTTGAAGCCTTTCAAGCTAAAGTTTATGGCTTCAGAGAAAGCAGCAAGGAAGGGTGGCAGACAGCGTCGTGGCATAACATCCAGAGATCTGCCAGATGAACTCTCAGAACTGTACAAGATAGATCCTGAAGAGGATTACAATCAGCGCAAGACCCGAATCCAATGGATTCGAAGATATTGGGCAGAACAATGGTTCAAATACCGATTTGTAACCCAAGAATATGCTGAGAAAAATGCCATCAAGAGACCGTGGGGAGACATCCAATACAAGAATCTTCTACCCAGGTCCAGAGATGAAGCCATTGCTCAAGGCTTCTATCCCTGCATGGTCCGTGGGCCACAGCCAGCTGATGCACACCCATCGTCACTACTATGGTGTCGTGACGACAATCTGTTCAAGCGCAACTTCCAATTTGCCCAGAACTCAGCGAAGCAGAACAAGAAGACTCTGGGGTTAGACTTCAACCCTGGTCCCTCAGCACCAAGGGCAGATGGCACACGTGATGCAGAACCCAATGTCATCGGTCCATTCTACAACCTTGAAGGCCTCATCACCCGCATCTTAGTTCAAGGGACTGTAGTGAATGAGCCTGGAGCTGACGCTGAATCTAAAGAAGCGCCTGCAGCGCCAAAGACAAAGAAGCTGAAGAAGCCTAAAGCTTCAAAGCCTGCCCCTTCACCAAATATCTCATGGGCGAAGCCACTGGCAACTGCACCTCCTGAAGACAGTGTGCAGTCCGAAGACTTATCTCGCATCTCCAAGCCCCAGAAGGCCAAGATGCCTCTGCCACACACCGGCCAAGAGCTAACTGCTGCTGCCATTCTGCGCAATGAAGACATTGATCTATCAAGTGATGAAGATCTTGCAGATGACGCACTTGAGCAACTCATCAAGAGCAAAGAAGAAGCAGAAATCTTCAATGATCTGCCTCTCTTTGATGTAACCATCATACACAACTTCATTGACGAGTGGTTTGACACGCCAAACATCAGCTTTGAAGATCTGCAGCTACCCATTGGCCTCAGTGTCGCCTTCCAAGGCGCAATTGCTTCAGAGCTAGCTATTTCCCAGCGCATTGTTGAACTAAAGCAAAAGATTGACTATGAAAAGGCTCAGTTCAAGAAGCATATGGCCAAGCTCAGTGTGCAAGAAGTGAAGAACTTCAAGATCATGATGCACGAGCTCGAGGAAGCCTTTCTGAAGAAACATGCAGAAGCTCAAGGTTCGCGTGAGCGCTTGAAGACTCTGGTTGACAGATGTGTGCAAGCCTATAATGAGGCTGAGAAGCGCAAGGCCCTTGGGCGTCCTGGCATCGACCCCAGGATGGCTGCAAAGAAGAAGAAGAAGCCTGCTACGGCTGAACCCGATGCACCAAGGCAAGAAGCAGTTCCGATTGTCTTCCCAACAAGAATGACTGGCTCGAAGCCAAAGAGTCGGTCAACCGCTTCAGAGCTCAAGAAGACGAGGACTGCTGAGGCTGAAGCCAGGAAGAGGAAATACCCTGAAGCCTCTCCTTCTGCCCCCTCCAAGAAAAAGAGAAAGACCAAGAAAGATCGGGCTGCTCCCACAGAGCCTTTGATAGTTGAACCTATTTCCATGGTTCGTCCTGACGTAGAACGTCAACTGACTGTTCATGAGCCTGCTTCCACAGAGGCTCATGAAGCTGAAGACTTTCCAGCAGCTGATCCCATCGCTGCTGAAGACATTGGTCAGCATGACAATGTAGAAGATGGTGCAGTCCTTCCTCAGAACAGCGAACTCATCAGCATTGGTCGTCCACTGACGCCAATTGCACAGGATGCTTCATGGGTAGATCTCCCACAAGAGGAAGAAGACTATGAGGCCCAGCCCACTCCAACTCCACAGGCGTCGCCCGCGTTGCGCAGGCTTCACAAAGGTCCAAGGCCTCAAGTCTCTACTGAAGACATTTCGGCTGCATCAGCCACGGAAGAAGAAGTACCACAAGTTGCCACTCCACTGTCCCACCAAGAAGCAGTTCTCAAGGAGAACGTGCTTGAAAATCTTGCGGCTGCCACAACCACCAATGAAGCTAATGTGGAGCCCTCCCCAACGGAAGAAGAAGAAGACAGCGAAGCCACTGATCCAGTCACTTCTGTTCCTGAGTCTGCTGCCGGTCCACAGTTCGACTATCATGTTGAGCACAGGCCTCAGGTACAGAAGCCAATCCCAAGATTGCCAAGGTTCCCAGGTCCTGCATCAGCACCTGGCTCCTTCAATATCAATGGCTTTAGGGTAGACAACACATTCTTCGATAGCTCCAGGAACCCCTACTCAAGGGAAAGGATATCATCTGATCGGTTCTGGAGCTATCCTCAGCGAAGCTATTACTCATGCATTCTTTACAACCAAGGTCGCATCTTCCCACACAAGCGCCTTGACATTGAAGCCATAGCTGGTCTGCCCTGTCTGGAAGAAGCTTTGGATTGCTTCAAGGAAGTTGGACTGCTGCCATTCGTTACTAACCAAGAGCATTGGAATGAAGAGCTGCTGCTCCAATTCTATGCCACACTTCACATCCGCGGGTACAGCAGAGATCCGAAGACTTGGGTCCTGGAGTGGATGACCGGAAACGTTCATCACGAAGCCAATGCATTTGACATCATTGAGCTCACTGGCTTGCCCACTCCTGGCGATCTCTATGAGCATGGCTGTCAGCTGCATAGTGAAGCTATTGAGAGAATCTTTAAGAGGCCAGAACCTGATATGAGTCAGATGCTCAGCATGATGAAGCCATTGCCCCAAGATGCTGCTTATCCAATAGAGTTCTTCATTGAAGACCTTGAGTATCTGCCAAGAACCATCTATCACATCATCAGGCGAACTCTCTGGCCCATCAAAGGGCACTCTCCAAATGCCAAGCTTGAGGGTGCAATGAAGACTTTGGTCTTTTATATTCTTCATGGCAAATGCTTCAATGCACAGGACTTATTCATCCACCAACTTGCGGCATCAGGCTCTGATCTGTTTGGCTTGAAATTCTACGCCCCATGGGTAATGCGGCTAATTAAACTTCACTCCGATATCTCATATCAGCCATCTGCTCGCAGTCATAGAATTTTCTGCCTGATGTGGATATCTCTACTGAAGCCATCTATCCTGAGCCTGCAAAGGAACCTCTAAGTCTTCACAATGCAGAGCATCAGAGTTTCTCACAGAACATTGAAGGAGTTGAAGCATTCAGTCGGGTGTATCCTTTGGCTGGCACTACACGTGCACCACACCCTGCGCCTACTGAAGCCACTGATAGCACAACTGCTCCAAGACCCAAGAAGCGCACTCGTGTTCTCACCGACCAAGAGCTTCTTGTGGCTCTTCATCAGAAACAGGATAGGCATCATGTCTGGCTGAAGCGTCAGATGAAAAGCCTCTTGGTGGATGTTAATCGCATTCGCAATCTTGCCACCAACAATGCTTTCGTTGCCCATGAGACCTGTCGCCGCACATGGAAAGGGCTCACGATGATGTGTTCTGAAGCTGATCTTCAAGAGGATGGCTTCACTGAGCGATTCAAGTTTGACTCTACACCTCCTCGAAGGGCTGTGCTGCGAGGAACTCCATCCCTCGAAGACTCTGAGTTCTCTTCCTCTGCTGCAACAGTGACTGCCAGAGTTATCGAGGATGAAGACGATGCTACTTCACCGCCACCTCCTTCAGCACGCGTCAACTCTGCTCCAAGCTCTTCAGCACCGCCAAACACCACCGACGACCCTACTACTTCACCTACTCTGCATGGGAACGAATAGATGCTCTATGACTTCAAACCTTTTTGGTCCTTGCTGACAAAAGGGGGAGAAGCATATGAAGTTGATAGTCTTCAAGCGGGTCCATATGGGCGGTTGCTTTATATTTTGCTTCGTTCTTACAACTCTCGTTTTGCTACATTTGGTTCTTTGATTTGTAACACTTAAACTCGATGGCCGTCTACTACTTTTCTGCCACTTTGTTTTGCGAAGATAAATTCCGCATGTGCGACGATAAATTCTGCACTTAGATCATTCTGCAGACGTCCATTTTCCATTATGCATTGTCATTATCTTCATATACTTTCACATGCATAGTGGATTGTCATCATAAGTTGAAGTGGATCTCCACAAGTACAACCTGCCATGTGCATTTGCATTCCAAAAGCAAATTACTTATATGCACATCTTCAGGGGGAGCGCTTGCAACTTATGAAGACAATTCCTTATCCCTTACAATTTCACAGATTATATTCCTCGTTGAAAAATTCAACTAGTTTGTCATCAATCACCAAAAAGGGGGAGATTGTAAGTGCATCTAGTGCCACCCCTAGTTGGTTTTGGAGTATTGACGACAAACCTAGTTGAGGGACTAATGTGTTTGTGAGAATTGCAGGATAACACAGGTAGAAGTCCCTCATTGATTCGGTTTTCCTACCAGAGATGACCCCTAAAAATGTATGAAGACATTGAAGCCAAAGGTGGTATATGAAGATATTCACATTGAAGACTATGACAAGAGAAGACACCACATGAAGCCTATGGAGCTCGAAGACTTAGATCTTTCGTAGTTCTTTTTCTTTTGTGTTGAGTCATAGGAACCACCGTACTGTTAAGTGGGGTCCAAGAGAACCAGTCAGAACGACTGAAGTGATGCCTAAACCAAAACCTATGTCTTCGAGTGAAGACTATGAGAGCGAATCTTGTCCAGAGTCGGACAAGTCAGCTTTGCTTGTAGCCCAAGTAAAGTTGCCGTGTGAGTTTGAAATCTGATCGTTGGAACACGTGTCAGTTCCTTAGTGACCCAGGGTCATTTCGGACAAATCAGGTCGGGTTGCCAAGTGGCTATAAATAGCCCACCCCCCACAACCATAAACGGTTGGCTGCTCAGATTGAGAGAACGGCTTTTGTCGTGTGAGAGCAACCCACCTCGAAGCCTTTGAGAGAGAATTCCTTGCGAGGATAAAGCCCTAACCACCCAGAGCCAAAGAGAATTGGGCATCACTTAAGTCTTCTTGTCTGTGTGATCTGAAGACTTATTACACTTGAGGACTGTGCATCCTCCAGCCGGTTAGGCGTCGCGTTCTGAGCATCCAAGAGACATTGTGGATCGCCGGTGAACGAAGTCTGTGAAGGTTTGGGAGTCTACCTTGAAGACTTACCAGAGTGATTGGGCGAGGTCTGTGTGACCTTAGCTCAAGGGGAATACGGTGAGGACTGGGTGTCCTGAGCTGCGTGTTCAGGACTGGGTGTCCGGGACTGTGTGTCCTAAGGTTTAAATACCTAGCCGCCCCAACCAGACGTACAGTTGTCACAGCAACTGGAACTGGTCCAACAAATCATTGTCTTCAACGAGTCACTGGTTTGATCTTCCCTTTCCTTAACTTACTCTCACTCCTTGTGAAGTCATTGTATGCCTGCACTATCTTTTGTCTTCACTAAGTGACTACGTGTTCTGTTAGGCTTCATAATATCTTCCTTCCTAATCCTTACTACATTGCTGCTATTAGTCATTGTGCTTTCATTCTATTGAATACTTGACTATGGCTTGCCTAGTGTAGTCTACCTTCCGCTACATGGTAATAGGATTATTTCTACCGTTTGTCTTCATAACTTCCACGTTTTGAAGACTTTCATAAAAATCACCTATTCACCCCCCCTCTAGTCGATATAACGCACTTTCAATAACCGACGGCAAGGATCATGATGGCAGTGCGGTTTCGTTCATCAGGCAAAACTGTGTGTACACAGCGTACCATGCATCTCTGCATGCACCATACCCTGATATGTGCTGCCATGCTCTGCAGTCCAAAGTAGGAGAGAGGGCCGCAAGTATCAGACTTCGACCTGCTGGCTGGAGTTTCCCCCATCAGGCACCCATCTGGTTCAAGCCGTCAGCCAATCTCCACAGCTTAATAAATAGTAATGTCTAACTGAGCCAGTTAGTTAGATGCGTACACTTGGTGTAGTAGGATCTTTATTTAGTTTGATGCATACACTTGTTCTTTTTTGGTAGCCCTTTTGTAATGATGGCTGATGTTTGGTTTGGAAGAGAGAGCTGCGTCTTCACTCTTCTGGCCTGCTTACTGCTTCTGTTGCACCCCCAGCCCTGGTTGCTGCTGCTGCTGTTTTCAATGTACAATCAGTAGTATATTTCGTCTGTTGGTTGAATAAATGTGTTTTTAGAATGACAAACACAATGTTTTGGAAGTCGTTGCACGGTTCGATCCTTTAGTGCCCCGTACGGTACGTAGCGCATACTATTTATCATACGAAACACATTTTTTTTGAAACTTGGAACACATTTTCCACTTGTTGATAACATGCAGCCCACTGATGAAGGCCCAATAGGGAATCCCATAATTAACTGGAAGGGAGGCTCTCACATGAATCCGGCCCAGGTACATGCTCATGGTCCCCTAAACATAAATAAGTAAATAAATAAATAAATAAAGCTAAATGCTCATGCACCAGTTCTTTGGGAAAATAGGTAGCCTAGTATTTCTTTTTGAAGAATACCCAAGCTAGGCCTATTTGTTTTCTCCGAATTACTGGGCCGCAAATCTTTCAAGACAAGGAGGGATGCATTCCGGGCTGGCTTAAGAGTACGGTCAATGTCTGTTAAAAGTAATATCAAAAGGGGTTGAAAAATCCAAAAAAATTATAGCAAATGGGATATAAGTTTCTTTTTTTGTTTTTGTTCTTCACTGATATCTTATACGTATTTCATTGGATTTAACATGACATAGTACTAATTTATTTTTAAATTTGTTTTAGTATGGCTATTAATTTTTGGATTAAGAATATTTCATTCCCCAGCAAAAATTTGCGAATTTTCAAAATTTCCCACATATTTAGTTAATTTTTTGACCCTAGTACTGACCAGAAAATGGCCAGCAATCCTAAAAATGGAAAACGGGTTGCAATAAATTCCATATGAATTATAAAATGAGTAAAAATTATAAAAATAATAGAAAATGGGCTATACATGCCACAAATTTCAAGGCTGACTTGTTTACGCAAAGCTTTGTCAGTGAACACACGATTCTAGCAGCAGTTAGTGTTGGATGTCCATCCAACGGCCGGCGTGCTTCTTCAATCTCTGATCTTCCTGCTCCAGCCGCCTAAACTAGCGCTGGCGGGACTGCCTGCTCCCTCCTCTTGTGGCCCGCTGTGATGCCGCGCAGGCTTCCCCGGCCCACCCTACTCCCTCCGCTGGCCTGGCCGCACGCAATCAACTGCCTCCTTATTACGCGAAAAAAATGATTCCTCCCACTGACATCTGGGGCGCACCGGTTGGGAGGCTGACCTGTGGACCTACTAAGTTGACGCGTATGCAGGGCTTGTCAACTTAGTCATGAAACGATTCTAGTAGCAGTAACCGTTGGATTTGAATCGAACGGTCCTGCTGCTTCTTCAATTGCTGCTCTTCTTGCACCAGCCGCCCAAACCAGCGCTGGAAGACCGCCTGCTCCTGCCTCCAGTGGCCGGCTGTGCTGCTGATGAGGCCTCATCGCCCCCTACTACTCCCACCGCTAGCCAGGCCCTGCGGCGACGACAGCCTCACACCGCAGCCGAACCAGTGAACCCTCGTACTCCTCTCCGCGTGGGCATCCACTGCCGCGTCTTCCCCAGCTCCTCGTCGTCCCCTTCCTAGGCCTCGTCGTCGTCCACCGCCTTGGTGCTCTCGGCGCGGCATGGTCAACATGGTCAATGACATTCCATTGGAAGAGTACTGTACGTGGAGAGGCTGACAGCTGGGTCCACGGCCACAGCCCAGTTTTTTTGTGATTTGCGAAGTAAGTCACTTTGTCAGGCCTGTTGGGCTGCAAATCTTTCAAGACAAGGAGAGCTTTCATTCGGCTGGCCGAGAAAATGGCCCATCAGTAATGAGAAATGGGTTGTACATTTTTAAAACACATCAAACCGGCAATTAGTTTCAAATATCTTTTCTTCATTTCGAGATTTGAAATTACCTTAATTTTTATGCGTGGAGAATTTGTTGGATTTTATATTGATATACATTTATTTTTAAAATCAGTTTGAATGTGAGTCGAAATTTCGAGATTAAAAACAGTTCGGACCGCACCGAAATATGCAAAATTTCGTATAATTTTTTAACCATGGCCACAATATGGGCTGTAATGCTAACAAAAAGAATATGGGATCCAAAAAAACCTTAATAATTATCAAATGGGATGTAAATTATTAGAAATAATGGCAGATGGGTTGTATGCTGTTTTCCACAGATTTGAGGCTTTCCTAAAAAAAGGTTGACGCACAAGCAGTGACTGTTGGATGGCCATCCAACGGCCATCGTGCTTCTTCAATCTCTACTCTTGAAAGCACAAGTGCTCCTTGGGTGGTTTTGGTAATTAATGTCAACATATCTCTTGTTGGACTAACACTTTTACCTAGTATGTTTCAGATAAGTTCAACAATGGAGTGGCGTGGACTAGAGGATGTGGAACCCCTTCAAGATGCTAAGGACAAAGGATTGGCTCAAGCTTCAAGATCAAGAGTCTATATTTTCTATTTTAGTGATCCAAGATCACATTGAGTCTATAGGAAAAGCCAATACTATCAAGAGGGGCTGAGGTGTTGCTTAATGGCTTGCTTGCTCAAAGTGCTTAGTGATATGCTCCAAAACCCTCAACTACCTTCCCACATCCACATATGACCTAAACCAAAAGTCAAACTCGGCCCCACCGATTCTTTCTATCCGGCGCCACCGAATTTCAAATGTCATAGCCACTGCCACAAACCCTAGCAAATCGGTTTCACCGATAGGGATCTCGGTCTCACCGAGATGGGATTGTAATCTCTCTGTGTATGTACATTACCAAAATCGGTTTCATCGAGTTTGAGCAATCGGTACTACTGAGATTACAATGCAAACCCTCTCGTTAGCTTATTACCAAAATTGGTCCCACTGAGTTTGTGTAATCGGTCCCACCGAGTTTACCTGACCAACTCTCTGGTTAGCTTATTACCAAAATCGGTCCCACCGAGTTTGTGTAATCGGTCACACCGAGATTACGTTATGCCCTAACCCTAACCATATCGGTCCTACCGAATTGCATCTCAGTCCCACCGAAAATCCTAACGGTCACTAGGTTTGCTGAATCGGTCCGACCGAGTTTAACCATTCGGTCCCACCGAGTTTGGAAAATTGTGTGTAACGGTTAGATTTTGTGTGGAGGCTATATATACCCCTCCACCCACTCTTCATTCGTGGAGAGAGCCATCAGAACATACCTACACTTCCAATACACTTTTTCTGAGAGAGAACCACCTACACTTGTGTTGAGGTCAAGATATTCCATTCCGACCATATGAATCTTGATCTCTAGCCTTCCCAAGTTGCTTTCCACTCAAATCTTCTTTCCACCAAATCCAAATCCTATGAGAGAGAGTTGAGTGTTGGGGAGACTATCATTTGAAGCACAAGAGCAAGGAGTTCATCATCAACGCACCATTTGTTACTTCTTGGAGAGTGGTGTCTGCTAGATTGGCTAGGTGTCACTTGGGAGCCTCCGACAAGATTGTGGAGTTGAACCAAGGTGTTTGTAAGGGCAAGGAGATCGCCTACTTCGTGAAGATCTACCGCTAGTGAGGCAAGTCCTTCGTGGGCGATGGCCGTGATGGAATAGACAAGGTTGCTTCTTCGTGGACCCTTCGTGGGTGGAGCCCTCCGTGGACTCGCGCAACCGTTACCCTCCGTGGGTTGAAGATAGCACCACCTATCGGAACCACGACAAAAACATCCGTGTCTCCAATTGCATTTGAATACTCCAAACCCTTCCCTTTACATTCTAGCAAGTTGCATGCTTTACTTTCCACTGCTCATATACTCATTGCATGCTTGCTTGATATGTATTGTGTTTGTTAAACTTGTGCTTAAACCCCACTTAAACTTAAGAATATTAAAAACTGCAACTTTTGGCACTTAGTGTCTAATCACCCCCCTCTAGACACCTCTTCTCGATCCTTTCAATTGGTATCAGAGCATTGGTCTCCATTGCCTTGGTTTAAACACCATTGGAGGAAGATGGATGTGTCTACTTTGGGAGTCTTAGACATAGAGTGCCTATTCTTGATGGAGAGTATTTTCATGAGTGGAAAAATGAAATGCTTGAGATTTTCAATGCATATCACTTGAACAAGTATATTGCTAGCCCTTGTGCACCTCATGTTGATCCCATGCATCCTACCCTTGATGAATCAATTGACATGATTCGCAATCTTAGAACTGTTAATCTTATCACTAGAGGCTTGCCTAGAAACTTGATTGGATGTTTGCCGACTCTTAAGTGTGCCTACACCATATGGAAATTTCTTGAGGAACTCTTTCCTAATTACTCCTTGAAAGATCTAGATGAAATACTACATAAGTCTATTGCTTTGATTAAGATGAGTTCCAATAATCCCAAATTTGGTGACTGCATATTTGAGCTTACTAATCTTACGAGTGTCAAAGGAGATGTTGGAATCATTAGCAATATCATTTCCAGAGCTATTAGAATTCATAAAGATAGCTATAGAAATGATCATTTATCTAATGAATTGCCCTCTCTAGGAACTGATCAATCACAACATGATGTTGAACATGAATACTAGGATGAGGATGATGATGATGATGATGATGATGATAGTGACAATGATCTCGATGATGCGATGAGACACTTTGGTCTTATGGCAAATCTTCGCGGCTACAAGGCTGGAGGAAAGGAATGGGTCCTTGATAGTGGATGTACTGATCATATGACCGGAGATAAAGATATGTTCCGTGAACTTGCTGAAAACGACGGCCCTCAAAAATATGTCACTTTTGGTGATAATTCAAAGGGTAAGGTGGTTGGCCTTGGTAAGGTGGCCATCTCACATGATAGCTCCATACAAAATGTCATGCTCATTGAATCCCTTGGATACAATTTACTTTCAGTTTCTAGACTTGCGGATTTCGGTTTCAATGTCTTATTCACTGAAGTAGATTGCCAAGTGTTTCGTAGAGACAATCATAAAATGGTCTTTACCGGTATACGTAGAGGAGATCTTTACATTGTTGATTTCACTAAAAAGGCTCAACCTAGAACTTGCTTAATTACCAAATCTTCTAAAGGCTGGTTGTGGCATAGAAGACTAGGTCATGTTGGTATGCGAAATCTTGATAAGCTTATTAAAGGTGATCATATCCTTGGAATAAAAGATGTCATATTTGACAAGGATAGACTTTGTAGTGCTTGTCAAGCAGGGAAACAAGTTGGAGGAAGTCACCACACAAAGAACATCATGACCACAAGAAGACCACTCGAGCTACTTCACATGGATCTCTTTGGTCCAAATGCCTACAAGAGTCTCGGTGGTAACTCATTTGGTCTAGTCATAGTTGATGATTTTTCAGGATTTACGTGGGTGTTCTTTCTTGATGACAAATCGCAGGTCCAAAAGATCTT